>NC_040036.1:3904080-4269264 GCF_003713205.1 Coffea eugenioides | reverse complement strand
TCACTGTTAAGCCTCTAATGTAAAATTTAATAGGGATACTCTGAGTTATATCAGGTTTCACCTTTGTACTCTCCAACAAGTTTCTTTTATTTAAGAAAAAAGACAATTAAATGCATGTTAAATCATAGCAAAATGATCTGATACTCAAATAAAAAAATAGAGAAAGGTGAACTGCATAACAAAGATTTTTTCACTTTTAGCTATGTAACAAAAAATGTGAAAGGCAAAAAAAAAGTGTGCTTTCAACGTGAATTTTGACAATATTATCTATCCCAGATGTAAATAGTCAAGTCCATAAATTGTTAATTAGGCATACAACAAAACAAACTATTGATAACTTTTAATTCGAGCATGTTACCTCATGCAATTCACCTTGAACTCATCTAGAGTAAAGTTCATTAATCTTAGTGCCTCTAGAGAATTGCCGTCACTAACTCTTTAAGCTTCATAGTCGTCTAGCTCAATCAAACTAAAAAAGAATTAAGCTGAACAAATTAGTCAAGTAAAAAAAAGGATTAAAAGAACAAAACAGAAACCATTTCTACAGGTATAGAGATACAAGAGATTTTGAGCTACTAACTAAAAAGAAAAGGGAAAAACTATAACAGTGTAGCAATGTGATACATTTCCTAGTCAGGGGTATACAATTTAAAGTTGTTTAGAAACTGTTCATCGTAATATTCCATCCATATTTGATTTTGGAGATTTTCCTTGTATTTTATGTGCATGCAGGTCAATTTTACTTCTTCCACTTGTAGTTCAAATTTCTTTGACAACAGTGCCAGCCGACCTTCAGAATGGTACTTTTTCAAGTCAACATAGACGTATTACACCAGTGACAAAAACTTCTCATACGGAAATATTGGTGGAGTTTTGATCAAGATAAGCAGAATCAAAACATCAAGGCACCACAGATTGCCAAAAAAAAAAAAACCTGCTATAGCAGGATAATGCTCAAAACAAGAAATAGCAAAGTCACTAAGCACTAAATTTGGAGTAATTTACCTAACCCTAACAGTTAACGAAAAAAGTTCCCTACTTGCTCCTTTCTCTGGCAAATACTTGATCCATTCTCTAACAAAAAAAAATGGGCAACAAAACTTGATTAAATAAAATCATAGAATGTTTATAGCACAACAACACTATGGTTCAAGTGATTTTTCCATCATCCCTTCAACCATCATAACTGTAGACACTCAAGAATAAGAGACAAAAAATATTCCGATGGATCTGAGAGACTTTAGAGATAGTTACAAAAAGAAAAAAAAAAGGTCTTATCAAAGAAAAAAACCTTGAGTAGAACATACCTCCGAAGAAAAAGAATAAAACCAAGTACATCTGCAAGCCATTTGTTCTTATCTCAGAGAAAACAAAAAGAGGGAACCAAAAAAAAAGGAAATAAAAAGGTCAGAAAAATAAAAATAAGACCGAGGCCTACAAAATAACAAGATAATTATGGGAAAAAAATACATGAAATTGTTTGGCATCACACAAGAGCAAATAGACAAAGAAAAAAACCTGATATGATGAGGTTCATCTTCAGCCTCCAAGAGAAATACGGGGGTGGGAAGTGGACAAATAGTGAAAAAATATAGGGAAAAATAGCGAAGAGAGGTCTTGCAGAAGAGTAAAATGAGAAGCTGGAGATATATCTAAGGGGGAAGCGTAAAATGGGAAAAAGAGGTCTTGTAGAAGTGCAAAAAATAGGAAAAAATTTTAATCCAAATCTACAGAGGAAAAATGATCACCTCAGGAGTTTTCTTGCCTGTGGAAGAGGAAGATGGCAGAGGAGAAGAAAAGGAGAGAGAATGACGGAAAAAGAGAAAAACGAAAAGCGAAGCAGAAGAATAAGAAGATGAAACGGAGAGAAAAAGAGAAGAAGAATAGATGAACAACTTGTGCCTTGTGGTCTCAAGCCCATCACTCCGAAAAAAAAAATCATGTGGCTTGGAAAAAAGAGAAGGATAAAAGAAATAGGAAAAACAATAAATAAAAGACAAAGAAAATGGACGACAGCCGGTGCTTCACAAAGGCACAACCATCCCCAATTTTCATCCACGGGGTCACGTGATCTCCTCGTTTAGGACGACAACTTTTTATCCAATGCTGAATTGACACATCAGCAGCAACCACAAACCTGTTGCAAGTTTCCTAAGCACTTAGTCTACCTTAGGTTGATGATGATAATGATGTTTGTGCTAATGTTAACTCATATGCCTTAGGCATTTTGATGGATGAGAAATTTCTTGTACCTCCGTATCATTGAACACGTGTTGTACAGATTCTCGGGCCTTTGCTCGAAGTGTAAATTCTCTTTATAGTTCAATGCAAGTAAACTAACATTTCGGAAAAAAAAAATCCATGTATATACTGTTTAACCCTGAAACAAAAAGGCCCCAAAGATAATAAAACCTATTAGTCAATAAACAGAATAATAAAGATTAAGAGAGAAAGTGATGAATCGCTTAAGAAGTGTAGGAGGAGATAAAGTTTTCATCTCAAAAGAATTAAAAAAAGAGAGCCAAGAATAGGAGTTCAATTGGGGCAAATTCATTGAAACATGCTTGTCAACAACAACAGCACTCATTTTTCATATTATTCTCTCTCTTTTCAATAGCAGTTTCCAATTAGTTTCTTTTTGTTCGAAATTTTGGGTCTTATTTTAAGTCCATTTTGTTAATAGCCGATCAGCGATTGGAATAATACTTTGTAATCGATGCTCATTGGAATGCAACTTCAAAAATGGGTTTTTTTTATTCATGAAGTTTTTCTTTATCATTTCATTATCCTTTTTAATGATTCTTTGGATTCTTCCGTTGACTATCTTGTATGCTTCATGCTTGATGAATGTAGTAGATGCAATCTAGTACATTCATCAAGAATTAGAATTAAAAAAAAAAAGACGCCAAATGATGTCACTGTAAAAGAATTTTAATCCATTTTCTATGGTTGTATTTAATATTTTAAAAAAATAGTTTTTTAAAACTCATCATTGAAACACAATAAAAATTTATTTAAGATGAGAAAGGATCATTAGAGAGGTTGACAAATATTTCAATTTTATTTTTCAAGGGAAAAAATTACCATGTAAAAATCTTTGAAAAAATATGGAGAAGATAAAGGAAGAAGAGCATAAATTTAACACACACAACTAACTGGTTTAGTGGCAAAGACACTCTATCTAACATAATCTATCTATCTAGGTCAAGTGGCTAATTAACTGGCTAGGTTTTAGTTTTACAAGTTTTCTTTAAAATGTTAATTTATGCTTTGTGTTTTTCTTTTTTTAGCACTATTTTCATTTAGCCAGTGTGGAGGCACTTACACTGCTCATTGATTATGAATGCTGGCATGTTAACATGCGTGATAAGTTTTCAAGTTTCTTCTAATTCTGTGAAGCAAAATAATTTGTGTTAATATAGCATATAAAATGATCAACAGTTGTATACTAGAAATGATTCTTGAAACAAAATTAATTTCATTCATGGTATGTATTCCCACAATGTTGTGTTTGTATTTTTCTATAAAGCAAGTTATCTTGGACATTCTTGAACCTTTTGGGCCAATAAAGTTTTAGAATCCATCAACATAATTACTCCAACACTTCTTGAATTTAATCAAATGCTTCTTCTAATCCTGGCCAAAATTAATCTCACTTTTGCATTAATATAAAACTACAACATAAATAGCTCAATCTACAGAGATTCATTGTGGTTTAGATATCAGGTAATTAGTGCTCTTCTCCAAAAGGTACTCAAGTTACCTTTTCCTACAGATTAGTAAGAAAATTAGTCATAGAAGATAAAAATGGTCAATCTCATTAAAACATTCCAATGTTGCTTTAAATTTCCTAGATCATTGCATCTTACGTGTTCCAATCTCAAAAAGAAAAGATAATGAAGAAGGGAAAGATAAAGGAACAAAACAAGAAGACCTTCCTTGTACAGTAGGGATAATCATGGGTTTTCTCTAAATAATCTCCATATTTCTTTTGGTCCTACTTTTCCCATCATTTTCAAGACTTATTAAAGCAGTTACGATTGATTAAAGTCATAATGACTGAGTCAATCATGAAATTGATTGACAAATTCCTGCAAGCGCATATGGTCAATCGTAGTAATAATTTACTTGGAATATTCCAAAGTCGAACCCACAAGGACGATTTAATTTTCTATTTTAATTATTCTAAAAAATAACAAAATTTAAATTCAATGAGTTGTAGTTTCTAACTAAGCAATAAAGAAAGAATCAATTCAAATAGAGTAGTGGTGAGAAAATAATAGATGCGAGCCTAGAGTTTCAGGTTTTAATCTAGAATTTGAGTCAATTATCTAGTTAATTTCTCAATAAACCATGAACACATCACACAATTGTATATCTCTCAATATATCTAAAGTGTGCCTAATTAAATCCTATGTCTCTCTCAAGATCACAAGTATTCAATTAAACCCTTTAAGAATTTTGGTGATGTAGGTGTGCTACGCAAATCCTAACCTACTCTCGTGATTAGGTTAAGTACATTTATCTATCTAATACACGGCTTCATATCCCTTCTCAGTTCAATACAAGACCTAAGAGCATGTCTATGATGGCCAAATATAAACACGTAATTAAAATTGAGATAGATAAATCATAACAAAAGACAAGAAATTAAACTAAAAAAATGAATCAAATTCCTTCATAAAAATCTTAACCTTAGAAACAATTTAGTTCAATGTGATTTAGAAATTAAAATCACGAATTCAAAGAGTTGCTACAATGATAAAAACAAGAGTAAGAAAACTTCTTAGTTGTTTGCTCCAATCTTCTCCTTGTGCGCTCTATTGATTCGTCTCCATTTGATCTTGACTCTCAAGAATAAATTATGAAAAGATGTTAAACTAGCCTAGATTAATGTTTTCCACCCCTAAAAACGATCTAAAGAATCCCTATTTATAGTTTCTTGAAGATATATCCTAAATAGGGTAGGAATAGACTTTATTGGACCCAAAACATCATATTTTCACACATTTTTTGATGAAGACCGGCCCAATGTCCGGCACCGGTCATTGGGCCAACCTCAAAACACAAAAAAATCTGGATATGTCCGGCACGAAGTTGTTTGAGATGTTCGGCACTGGTCTTGGATCCGTCCGTAGATCGATACTGATCTGCGCATGAATCATTTTTGAAACCCAAAAATACCATCAATGAGGCCGAATCAGTTGTTGCTCAAAACATAAAAGTTGTAGACCTTGAATAAGCTTTCCAACGCCACAAGAATCAAGTCATTTGAAGGTCTGGACGCTGAGATATGCCTAAAATATTGAGACCTGGTCAGAAGAGCACTACAGTGCAACTATACTTCAGTAATTTGGACTTTTGACGATGAAAAAGTGAGAACTGGATTTTGATATCTTCACAAAAGTTGTAGAGCATTCTCTTAACTTCAAATTTAATCAAGAATCATCTCAATCCGATTTGTGTAGCTCACATTATCATCAAAATACTCAAACGTATCAATCCTGCCAAAACCCATTCCTCTTGACTTTTTCCTCTTTCATTGCTTCTTCACGCCACAATTTTAGTCTGTTTTCCCTCCAACTGAGCTCTTCACCTATTAGAACAATATAAGAGCAAAATGAAGTAGTTTCTACTCAAGATAAACCTCAAATAACATGGTTAACTAGCAACTTCTACCTATAAATGAACTACAATTTACGCCCTATCAAACTTCCCCACACTTAGTATATGCTTGTCCTCAAGTACAAGAACAAAAACAAAACCTATTAAATACAAACAATGGCTATATTCAAGGCTATCATTATTAGAGCAAATATTCTAAACAAGTGTCAAGTACTAATAGTAAAAACCAAAGAGATACTTCTTCAGTTAGTTTTAAACACCATCGACTCTTTCAACTCCGACTAACTAAATTAGGAATATAAAATATTTAACTAGCATTTCCTTGCAAATGACTTACCTTTTAAGCAAAATTTCAAGCATATAGCCATGTTGAGCTATAGATTATTATTATAATCCACATATTTTTGTTTCTTTTTTCTTTATTTTTCTCTTTCTTTTTCTTCAAATTCCCCCATACTTAAGCTTTTTCACATTTTAACAAGAGGAATACACTTAATTCTTAGTCGTTTAAGCCGACGCGAACTCCAACATCTCCCAAATGAAAGAACCCGATTACTCAACTTACACCGCTAAAAAATCACATACTCATAACTATCATCACTTTTAAACACGAAAGTCAATACTTTTAGGTGAAAACCCCTGGTTACTAGGTAACAACAACTAGTGGAGTATAGTTAAATTAATAAAATTAACATATAAGCACAAATAAGAATATAAAAGCCTGCTTCATATCTCAATAATAGAGAGAATTAAGATTAATAATTATGTCAAATTCACAAGAAAAATGCTAGAAAAATATTTATAATTCTTAGAAAAGTTAGCCAAAATTGAAAAAGTCTCAAAATATCAAATATTCACCAAAGAACCACTCTAAAGCAACACCATTTAACACTTAACATATGCATACAAATAAACTTTAACAATAACAAATCTTGAAATATAAGCCATTGCCTATTAGAAAATCAACAATAAGAACAAAAATTTGAAAATTTTAACAAAAAATTTCACTTCACTCATTCACCCCTCCCCCACACTTAAGACAACAATGTCCTCAATGTTGGGGATAAAATAAAGAAATAATAACAAGAAAAAGAGATGAAAGTGAAACTCCCCTGATAACAAATGAATTTTAAAATCCAAGTGAGGTGAGAGAAGTTGCCGTTAGCATCCAATGGTCAAGCTCAGGAAGCCATCCTACCAACCTATAAAAAGACAAGAAAACACTACAGATAGGAGTTAAATACACCACCAAATAACCCAATCTAGAAAGCAATAATATTGTAAGGAAATAAAAACCACCATTAATCCCAAACAAAAGAAAAATATTAAATAAAATTAGAAAGAAGTCAGGTTGCCTCTCGCGAAGCGCTATGTTTTATGTCTTTAGCCAGACAGGGCAAATGCGATTATGGTGGATGAAATGGCTTAGATGATTCCACTCCATTTGACGCATGCACATGAGATATTCCCTAACATTGATCATCAAAAACTCGTTTTCGAACCATCCAAGAGGAATACTTGCAATGATTTAGTCCGAGCATCAACTCCAAACCTTGCTTTGTAACGTGCTTCTCACCGGATAAATCGTCAATGTATTAAGATATGAACAAGATTCATAAGAAAGGTAATATAAGGATTCAAAAATATTAAATTCTTGTTTTTTCTTACCAACCCTTAAAGTCAATTTCCTTTCTAATAAGTCTATATTAGCCCCACCTGTGGCTAAAAATCCTTTACCAAGGATAATGGTATAGAAATATCCTCCTCCACGTCAAGAGCTTAGTTTCACCAACCACTCAAAACAAATTTAAATAACATTTTGTATTCGCCAAATTGTCAAGCCCAACTCGAACATGGTTCTATTAGCATAAATGTGAAATTTACAAGTACCAAAGTTTAACTTATTCGACTTCAACTTTAGTTTGATTAGATTAAAACCCGTTTAAGTATGGCTCTATAAATAAACAATTCAATGTTAAGCACTCCAAATTCTTTAAAAATAATAAAATAAACTTGAACATTATGATATTTGTGAGGACCCGAATTTTTAATTTTTCTTACTTTTATTTCATTTTACTGGCTTATTGAATTATTTATTCACCCGTTTACTCCGAATAATTTATTTCATTCATTTTAAATCCATTTGCATGGAATAATGTCTCATTTATATTTTTAAAACGTTTCGTTAGCGAATTTAATTTTTCTGCGGCTCGTTTAGCGAGAAATAGTGCATGCACATATTTCGAGATAAATTCGGTCCGAGAGTGCAATAATCTTGGAGAATTAAGAATGATCAATAGTAGACCAAGAAAAGTTAATTGAAGGATTAAATGTGAGTGAGTTAAGTTAAGCTCAATTAGGAGCACTAATTGCTCACTAATCGGATGTTGACTTTTGTGCACCAAGATACCTTTATGTCAAATCCTTCTTACACAACATCACATCACCACCTACCAACCAAAACTCTTCCTTCTTCTCTACTCCTTGGCTGAACCTTCCCTCCCTCATTTCCCCTCAAAAATTTCAGCTTTGTCTTCCATTTTGCTCCACAAAAGCTATCCAAAATTTCTCCATCTCTTGGTTCTTCATACAAGCTTGGAAGAGGACTTGATCAAGGAAGAAACTTGGTGATTTAGAAGCTCAAATCCTAGTGTTTAGTCTTCTTATTGGCAGCAAGGTAATCATCCAAGAAACCCTCAACTTTTCCTCTTCAATTCATAGTAGTAAGTTAGTAGTTAGTTAGTGATAGCAAGATAGTTGTTGGGTTGTTGATGGGTTCACAAGAACCTTGATATTAGGTAGTGGACTTGACGTGGCTTGATAGGTAGAGGCCTTGAGGATTTTGTGTGTTTAATTGCTTGTTTGTTACTTGCTTTGATGAGATATGGTTTAGTTCTAGTTGCAAAGTTGAAAAGAAAGCTAGAGGAATGAAAGTTGTATGTTGGCCAAAAATTTCTGGTTGTTCCTCTCTTGTTAATTTTGAAATTTTGATGCTATTTTGGTGCAATAATGCTTGATACATGTTGGTGGTTATGTGTATGAATACCTTCCAAAAAGCTTTCCATTTGGTTGTGTTTAAGGATGGTTAAAGTGAGGTTGAATTCTGGAAATTTTCTGAGCAGGAAATCCCAACCAGTGTCCACGTTTTAGGTCATAACTTTCTGTCTAGGAGTTGAAATCGAGTGCCGTTTGTGGCATCTGAAACTAGACTTCAAGAGCTTTCTGTTGGAATAAAATGTACCTCCTAACTCATTTTCTATGAGCCGTAGTGAACCGGAAAAGATGACTGAAATTCCTCTCTGCTTGCATCCGAGAAACAGTTCTAGCTGTAGTTGTAGCTCAATTTTGCCTATCTTGCAAAATGAATTTTGTGACAGTTACTTCTAGTGAATTGTAGAATTTTGAATCTAATTTTCAACGCCACAAACCACACTAAATTTTGAGTTGTGTAGCTCTAGTTATGATCAGATTTTGAAACTCTGTCTTGTACGTCAGAACTGGAATATTGTAAAATAGGTTCCAAACTTCAGTTTTCTTAGAACTGTTGTATCTTGATGTAGAAAGGTCTGAATCGAGTTCCATTTGTTGCATTTGAAACTAGGTTTGGAATTTTAATTGTGGTATGGATTTCAAAGGCTGATTCCATTTCTACGAATTTTTCCAAATTTCCAAATTTCACTGAATTTGTAACCCTGTTTTGCTCTGTCCTGTCTAGTACAGTGAATTTGAGCAAAACTTTGAATGACTTCGAATTGGAGTCTAAGAAAAGTGTCTTCTATAAAGTTTTAGTTCTTCGAGTTTAGTTTCCAACGGTGTAAAGTTTCCAATTTTTGGACTTACGGAGCTCGAGATATGATTTTTCCAAATAGGGTCGCACCAACCTGGAAAATTTCTGTTTTCAAACAAATATTCCTTTTAAGGGCTTTCCATCTTCCTTTGCAATTGTTGGACTGTTTTAGGTGTAATTTCATGGTTGAATACACGGTTCCTTTGGAACTTTAAACTTTCATTTTAAATCTTGGTTTCCGAAGGTTAAACCTGTGAGGACCCAAAAATTTTCACATTTTCTCAGTATTATTTTATTTCTTTGACTATATTTTATACTTTCCTTGAAAATATTAAATTTTCTATGCATTTTTACAAGTAAGTACAATTTTAAAATCATCTTCCTAATATGAGTTAGTGTACGTTAATTTGAAGTGTATTATTGACGTGGGACCCGCTAGTGCGGTAAATGCGATATATTTTTGACAACTTGTTGGAGTTTGGTTAAGTGATATTATTTTACAAGGTGCTAAGAGATAATTAGAAGTTACCTATATGGATTAGTATTAGAGAGACAAAGAGATAAGCTTAAGCAAGCAAGGTGCCAAGTGTCACAAATCCATTGGATGTTGGATTTGACCAAGACCTTCTTAACTTTCCTAAAATCAATTTTGACTCAATTTTCTCTCATTTTTCTTGTGTCTTGGCTGAACCTTTTGAGGAGGAAAACAAGAGAGAGCTCTTCAATTTCTAGCTTCCAAATTTGCTCAAATCTTGAGTTTCAACCAACCAACTTACAAACCACACCATACAAGTGATCATTAGGGAAGGTTAAAGGTGTTGGTGGAGTTGTTTTGGAGGAGGAAAGATTAAGCTCCTACCTTTCTTATGGTTTTAAGGTATTTTGCCTAGAACATCCTCTTTACTTCAATTAATTGCTTATTAGTGGTTTTTAGTTGCTTTAAATGTTGTTTTGTGGAAGATTAGCACTTGAATGCATGAATTCCAGCTTGGATGATAACCTGTCCTGCTTCTGCCCGGTTCTATTTCACCTTGTTAGAGGCCGAACTAGCCTTAGTACAAAACATAAAATTTGTAGAGAATAATGTTTTATAGTTTCCTGCAAAATTTCAGCTCAATCGGAGCAACGTAACCTGTGAAAAGATTGAAATACCCCTGCTGCCCTGTTTCTGTCATAAAATGAAAATCAGCCTCTGTAAGTGGTTAGTTTGACCAGGAATATTACCGAATTGGTTGATGATGTCTTCTTAAGAATTATAGCCTTGTATCTTAGCTTTCAAATGACTTTGGAATTACCTGAATTGGAGTTGTTTGTGCTGAGATATGAGTGAATAAAGCAGGACTGCTAGTTGATTTCCGCAGTGAATTTCGAACTGGAAAACCTGGAGATGTTTTGGTAAATTTGACCTAGTTAAGGTGAGAACTGGACTGAGTGATCTTCATGAAAGTTGTAGGTCTTTGTCTTAGCTTTTCAGCGCCTCTAAGAACGTCTTAAACAGATTTTGGTAGCCTGCAATATGGCCATTTAAAGGTAGTACGGTTAATTAGCCGATTAGTTGGAACTTGGTTCTGGGAATTAGGAATTTGACTAGGTTACACTGGAATTTGGACTAAGTGGTCTTCATCATAATTGTAGCCCTCTGTCTTATCTTCGAAACTGTATAAATTACATTCCAATCTGATAAGCGTAGTTTCGGATGTGTCCGTTATGCAAAACCCGTCAAATCTGTCTTTTGTTAAACTTCATTTCTGCACTTGTTGTTAGCTTGATTTTTGTACTTATATGACTTTGAGCCTATGGAATGGCTATTGAAATGAGATGATATTGTGTGTGACTTTGGGATTGATTGAGGAAAATAATGAAGCCATAAATGGTTGACAAAATAGGTAAATACAAAGGGCGTGCTGCCCCAATTTTCGCTCGAGGGCTAAATTTCTATTTGAATTTGTATATTTTCGTTTGGCAAATACTATGACCATTTTCCATCTTAAAACATGATTTTCTTCAATTGAAAATTCCAAATGATTACTTACGCTTACCAAATAAAAAGGAGTGGTTTAGGGTTTTCTTGGGTATTTTGTCCTCCCTTTTACATGAATTTCATTAAGACATTTAGTCTATAATATCTACTTGAATATGAGATGATTTTGAACCATATAAACGATTCCGAAAATAGTATTTCTTAGCCTATCTAGTTGGATTCCGACTTGTCTTTGGTTCAAGTGTTTCCATTGGAAAATTTTATAACCCTTTTGAGTTGGGTTTTACGTTTCGACTATGAAACCCTAGTTATTTTTGTCCACGGGTCCAAATGTTCTCGTTTCACTTTAAAGTCTTTTATACGTTCTACTCATCAATTGTTGAGTTCTTTGATTTCACCTAATTGTTTGTGTTAGATGAGCTGTAATATTCTTTCTTGTTTAATCTTAGATTTTCTTGGTGACTAAAGATAATATTCGGAAGGATATTTTGCACGTTATTTTGCGTATATAGGTGAGTGTTCCTTTTTTGTTATATTTTCTTGACATATTGGCTTGTTATTATTGATTGATAATGTGTTAAGTGCTTTCAATGATTGTTAAAACGAGTTTTCTAGGCGAGTGTGTACTTTATCGCACTCGACCTAAATAAATGTGAAATTTTCAATGATTAAATGATTAAATGCTAGTTGCGCATGAATGTAAGCCGTTTGGCTGAATTGGGCCCTGCCCTTCGTTACCGATCGACTCGAGCCAGAAGCGGACTCGGTCGGGCGATATGGTGACCCTGGGTGTGAACGTTGGTATACTCGAGTATTATCTTGTAGGTTGGTGGAGCCTGACCAACGTCCAGGAGGGTGTGAATGAAATGAAACGAACGAACGAACGAGGGTTTTACTTACAAAAATGTATTTTCAAATAATTGGAGGAATAAGGGGAAATGTCAGGAGAACGAATGAACGAACGAAAGCATGACTCCCTGTGAGCCCGTATCCTTTTAATGAATGTGTTATTATCGCTTTCAATTGTAAATATTTCTTGAATTATTGATACTCTATGTTTAATCTATTGGATTGATTGTTTGGTTATGTGTTCGGAACCTCACTGAGCTTTTATCTCATCCCTTTAGTTTTATTTTCCTTAACAGGGAAGGCGAGGCAGGACTGGAGTTTTGGATAGACTAGACTAGACTAGTTTCTTGGTTTTCTTTTGTAATGGTTCTCGCCCTAGTGCTTGGCACGGGTTGGATGTATGAAGAATTGAGAACCTTTGTATATTCGATATTTGTACTCTAATGTACATAAGTTTTGCGATAAGTTTTGGATTGTCGTTATATTTTTTTCCTGTGATTTATTTCGATTTTAATTGAGAACTGAAGTGAACGACTGAGTCCCGGCGAGAGTTGGGCAGGCGGTCCGCCGAACCCTCTGATTCGCCTTTTATGGTATGGAGTAGAAATTATGTGATTGATAGGTGAAAGATAATGAAACGAAGATTGAGAGAGAGAGAAAGAGGGAACAGACGAGAGAGAGAGAGATGAAGAGAGAGAAAGTGAGAAAGAAGACAACTGAATCTGTTATTCCTGACTAACTGTACCATTGGGTCCCACACGTATATATTCAACAATTAAGCCTAACCGCCTTTAACTACCGTTTGAATATACATAATTGGAACGACATCGTTCTGTCCAAAAATCCCTAATCCGCTGACCCAATTTGCTAATCCAATTACCCAAAACCTAACAATTCCTCCCCCATAACCTCAGACTTGTCCTCAAGTCTGAAATTCAGGAAACTGGTTCTCAATGAAGGTCTTATCCTCCCACGAAGCTTCATCATACCCCAAGTGATTTCATTTGATTAAGAACTGGATGACCGGCCTTTCCTCACGCATAATGACCATTCGCTTTAAAATAATCTCTGATTTTAATGGACATTGGTCACGCTCGTCTAGCTCAGGCAGCTTAGGAGAGCTGCATTGTAGTGGCCCAAGCTTCTTTTTCAACAGGGACACATGGAACACAGGATGAATTCTTGCATTTGCTGGTAGTTTGAGCCTATATGCCACTGCTCCCACTTTCTCCTCCACCTGGAATGGACCATAATATTTTGCTGCCAATTTGAGACATTTCCTCACTACTACAGTCTGCTGCCTATAAGGTTGCAGCTTCAAGAACACCCAATCTCCCTCAGAAAAACTCCTCTCAGTCCTGTGCTGGTCCGCATAATGCTTCATCCTTTGTTGAGCCTTTGCCAAATGTTCCTTTATGCAACCTGAAATTCTACTTCTCTCCTGAACCATATCAGACACTGTAGGCACTACTGAGTCCAGATAAGGTCCCAGTGGTAAAGGTGTAGGTTTGTATCCAAAAAGTGCTTCAAAAGGTGTCATGTTCAGGCTGGAGTGGAAAGTGGAGTTGTACCACCATTCTGCTAATGGAAGCCACTTACTCCACAGTGAAGGAAGTTCACCTGTCATGCATCTCAAATAACTTTCTACACATTGGTTCAACCTTTCACTCTGACCGTCAGTCTGGGGGTGATAGGATGATGAGTAATGTAGCTCCACTCCCACTAACTTGAACATTTCCTTCCAGAACACACTAGTGAACACCCTATCTCTATCAGTGATGATAGATTCTGGTAATCCATGCATTCTGTAAATAAGATCTAAGAAATTCTGAGCAACCATCTTAGCTGTGAAAGGATGAGTAAGCCTGATGAAGTGTCCAAATTTAGTGAACCTGTCAATCACCACCAGAATAGTGTCATACCCCTGAGACTTAGGTAGTTTCTCAATGAAATCCATAGTGATGTGAAGCCACGCTTGCTTAGGCACAGGAATTGGCTGCAACAATCCAGGATAAGGAACATGCTCAGCTTTGTTCTTCTGACAAGTGTCACAGCTCTGTACATAGGCTATCACTTCCTGCTTCATTCCAGGCCAATAAAACAGAGATTTGATCTTCTGCCAGCAGTTCTTCTGACCTGAATGCCCCCCTAAAGCTGAGTCGTATAAGGTCTGAATTAATTGGCTTCTGAGGTTGTTGGCACCTCCTACATAAATCTTCCCCTGGTACTTCAGGATTCCATCCAACAAGCTGTAATCCACATGGGAACTGGGGTCTAGAACTAGCTGGCTCAAGATATCCTGGCATTGGGAATCACCCTCATAGCTCCTCTGCAACTCTTCCATCCAACCAGGCCTAACAGAGGTGATAGCCAAACAGGACCCCATCCCTTTCTGGTGTGCAGGGTCATGCCTCCTGGACAAGGCATCTGTCACCTGGTTGTCAGACCCTTTCTTGTATTCGATTTTATAATCCAACCCCAAAAGCTTGGTAATCCATTTATGTTGGATAGCAGTGTTCAACTTCTGGTCCAGGAGGTACTTTAGTGACTGGTGGTTTGTCCTTATAATGAAGTGATTTCCTACTAAATAATGCCTCCATTTTGTGACAGCCATTACTAAAGCTAAGAGTTCCTTTTCGTAAACTGAGAGGCCTAAGTTCTTAGCTGAAAGTGCCTTGCTCAGGAAGGCAATGGGGTGGCCTTCTTGCATTAAGACAGCCCCAATTCCTCCTCCACTAGCATCTGTCTCTACCACAAAAGGCTTTTTAAAATCTGGTAACTGAAGAACTGGTGCTGAGCACATTAACTTTTTTAAGTGCTCAAAGGAATCCTGAGCTTGACTGTTCCATCTGAAATTGTCCTTCTTCAACAACTCAGTGAGTGGCTTACACACAAGGCCATAATGTTTGACAAACCTCCTATAGTAACCTGTAAGACCAAGGAAACCCCTCAATTCCTTAACTGACTGAGGCACAGGCCATTGAAGGATGCTACTGACTTTTGAATAATCCATGCTGACCCCCTGATCTGTGATGGTGTGGCCTAAGTAGTCAACCCTTGTCTGAGCAAACACACACTTAGATTTCTTCACAAATAGCTGATGTTTCCTCAGAACCTCAAACACAGTTCTCAAATGTTGGACATGAGCATCCATGGTAGGACTGTACACTAGAATGTCATAAAAAAAACCAATACAAATCTTCTTAGATAAGGTTGAAACACCTGATTCATCAGTGACTGGAATGTTGCTGGTGCATTAGTGAGTCCAAAAGGCATGACCAGAAACTCAAAATGTCCACAGTGAGTCTGAAAAGCTGTCTTAAAGGTGTCTTGCTGCTTAACTCTGATCTGGTGGTATCCTGCTGTGAGATCCAATTTTGTTTTATAGATAGAACCAGCTAGCTCATCCAACAATTCATCTACATTAGGTATTGGAAACCTGTCCTTGATGGTCATTTCATTCAATCTTCTGTAATCTACACAAAAACGCCAAGTTCCTTCTTTCTTTTTAACTAACAACACAGGAGAGGCAAAAGGACTATTACTGGCCTTAACTATGCCCTTTTGGAGCATTTCTGCCACCTGTTTCTCTATTTCCTCCTTGTGATAGTGAGGATACCTGTAGGGCTTTAGTTTGAAGGGTTGTGCCTCTGGCTTGAGGTGAATTTCATGATCAACACTTCTGCTAGGGGGTAGGGAGCTGGGAGTTTGAAACACATCCTCATAGTCTTGAAGCAACTCCAAGACTTCCTGTGGAATAGTCTCTGCCCTTTCTTCTGTTTTACTCTTATAGTTCAGTGCCATGCACATTTGCCTCTTGTACTCGATGAATGTTCTCAGATCCTTTCCTCTAATTAAATCCATATCACAGTCCTCTGCCTGTCCATGTAAATGAATTTCATTTCCTTCATTGTGCAGGGTTATCCTGGGTTGTTGAAAGTCAAATGTAATAGGACTGAAGTGTGTCATCCAGTCTACCCCCAGTATGATATCCCAACCTCCTAATTCCATCACCTTTAAGTCGAATATGAAACTGTGCTGGTTAATTTTCCATTGCACATTAGGACAGATAGCATTGCTGGTCACAGTGGTGCCATTTCCCATAATGATAGAGAATGGTTGTTTAACCCATTTGTACTCAATATCCATCCCAATTACTATCTCACTGTTGATATAACTATCCGAGCTTCCAGTGTCTACCAATATAAAGACCTTCTCCCCATCCAGAATTCCTGTCAGTGTAATCATTTTCCTCTTTAGAGACTGAGACAATGCATGTAAGGACAGTTCCATGGTTTGCCCTAGATTTCCTGTCTGTTCATCCTGCTCCCCTATTGCATCTTCAAAGGCAGCATCTTCTTCATCCTCCAATACCATACAGTTCACATGTCCTAGCTTACACTGGTGGCCTATGCTGTATTTCTCACCACATTTGAAACACAGTCCTTTACTCCTCCTGAATTGTAGCTCCTGTGCTGAGATCTTTTTCAGCTCCTTAGTGTCCTCCTGCACTCTATTACTGAACCTAGAAGTCTTAAGAGTATTATTGACAGGAACCTTATAGGCGTTGTTGCCTCCAACTATGGTGTTTCCCTTTGAAATTCCAAACCTATTCTCCACAGACTGTTTGGAGTTTTTATGCTGCACTTTGAGCGAGTACTCTTGCCATTGAGATAGCTCAAAGGCCTCAGTCAACGTAGCAGGTTTCAGCATTCTAATCATAGGTTTGATCTCTTCTTTTAAGCCACTAATGAAACTAGAAATGAAATAATTCTCATCCAAATTCCTGTTCTTAATCAACATTAATGGTTTTAACTCCTCAAATTTTTCTTGATATTCTCCCACACTGCCTTCTTGTAGCAATTTGTTAAATTCTTCTATCACATCCTAGAAAATACTATCTGAGAATCTTTTGCATAACAGATCTCCAAATTCAGACCAACTCAATCCAGGTTTTTCAAGTTTTACCCCTTGGAAAAACTTATCAGCCTTTCCATCTAAATACATCTCTATAATTTCGACCTTCTGATGATCCAGAATTTGATAGTTCATAAAGTATTTATCACATTTGCGCAACCACTCCCGAGGATTTTTCCCAGAAAACAACTGCAAGTCTATCTTAGGTGGATTAGGAAGCTGAAACTTACCCCAATCTCTTTTGTAGGTATTCTGTTGTTCCCCTTCAGATTGTAATCTCTGGTGAGCTGGAGGTGTAGGAAGAAGTGGCGTCTGATCCACCGTCATTCGTTCCTCTCTATCCGTGATCTTGTCCTTCGCAGCAGTCATCTTTGATAGGAGTGCAGTGAACTTCTGATCCAAGGAATTGCTGAAGTTCTGCTCCATTCCTGTCAACAGATTCTCCATTTTCTTGTTGTTTTCTTCCAATTCCAATTTCAGATTGTTTTTAAGCTGTTGTTGCTCTGATTGCTTGGAGAGCAGAGATTCCATCAGTTTTTGGAGCTTGACTTCTTGCCTTTTTACTTGCTCTTCCAATGATCTGAATCTCGTACCTTCCGCCATGACTTGTTCATATTCCAAGGATCTAAACTCTGATTATCAATTGTTATGGTCTGAAGTAGAAATTATGTGATTGATAGGTGAAAGATAATGGAACGAAGATTGAGAAAGAGGGAAAGAGGGAACAGACGAGAAAGAGAGAGATGAAGAGAGAGAAAGTGAGAAAGAAGACAACTGAATCTGTTATTCCTGACTAACTGTACCATTGGGTCCCACACATATATATTCAACAATTAAGCCTAACCGCCTTTAACTACCGTTTGAATATACATAATTGGAACGACATCGTTCTGCCCAAAAATCCCTAATCCGCTGACCCAATTTGCTGATCCAATTACCCGAAACCTAATATTCACCTTAGGGGGAGGTGGGGCTGTCACAGTTGGTATCAGAGCCTGCTTCGCGTGATTTCTACGCGGAGTGAGTCTGGATTGAGTGGTTAATAGGTATGAAGGATTAAATACTCGTTCGAGCATAAGTTATGAATTACGAATGTTATAGGCCCTAAATCTTTCCCGTAGTATCTAAGGATCATGGATAGGTACGTCGGGTAGGAATTTCGATTGTAGATAGTTTACTCTTGGGACTGGCCAGCTCGAGATGTGAATTGTCTTATTTCGGATTCTTGTGCCCGAGTACTCCAAAGTTAAGGTGGCGTTAAATACTTGAAAATTGCATTTTGGGAACATGAACAGGCTTTGTCTGGCTAGAATGAGCACAAGAGATCAATGGATATCTAGTTTGGATAGTAAGTGACATGAGAGACCGGACGGGGTTATTCAACTGAAACTATGACGATATCGCCTTTTCTTTTGATTTGTTCTTATATTATTTTTACATGACGTTAGTTGGTGTATTTGTGCATATGATTATCTCTCTAATTTGATATGCCTTTGTGTATTTGATCATCTGTCTTCTTGATATATGGTGTGTTATGTGCTTATATGTTTATTTGTGTATTTGGTATGCTGAAATTTGTTACTATAGTCAATTTACTGTATTTATTCACTCAATTACCTTTTTGGGGGGAAAAGAAAAGAAAAGAGAGAGGGAAAACATATATATGGACGGGAGACGTAATCGTGGACGTGGACGTGGTCATGGGAATAAACGAGCTCAAGAGCCAAGAGAGGAAAGGGAAACAACAGCTGCACAAGAGCAAGGACCAAGAGTTGAAGCCGGGGACCAAATGGCGACGCCAATTCAACAAATGACAAACATTTTAGCAAAGTTAGTGGACCAACAAGGTCAAATACCTGTGAATCAACCTCCGAACCCTGAAATAGGAGAAGATCGGGCTCTTGAGAGATTTCAGAAGTTTGCTCCTCCGAAATTCCTTGGAGAGTCTGATCCGGATGTAGCCGAACAGTGGCTGGAGGCCATGATCAACATCTTTGCAGTTTTGAACTATACCAAACAAAGGCAAGTGAACTTTACGGTATTTCAATTTGAAGGACTGGCCCGAGCATGGTGAAACGTGATTAAGGCAAAGTGGGAAAGAGAACAAACTGTATGGATATGGGATAACTTCCTAAGGAAATTTAATGAAAAGTATTTCCCACCTTTAGTCCAAGAAAGGAGGAAGGATGAGTTTATTGGACTACGCCAGGGAACCCAAAGTGTGGCCGAATATGAAACGAAATTCACCAAACTATCCAAGTTTGCTTCCAAATTAGTGGCCACGGAACCGAGAAGGGTAAGACGATTTATACAGGGATTGAATCTAGAAATTCAAGAAGCACTAGTGGCGGTTCAAGTGAATACGTTTACGGAGGCCTTTGAGAAAGCCCAACGAATCGAGAATGCAAAAGCACAGATAAAAGCCTCCCAAAACCGAAAAAGGGGTACACCTGGTAGTGTGACTGAGGAACCAAGTGAATCGATAGTCCCTTCCAAAGTGCAGAAAGTAAACTTTTTGTCCCACCCACCATGGACAATAGGGGCGTTAGATGAACGATCTACAAAAGAAAGTCAAGTAGGCCATGGGGAGATTTTTCAAAAAAGCCAACAAGTGGCTTCTTCCTTGACTTGTGGCTACTGTGGAAAGGTCAATCACACTGAGAGTGATTGTTGGAGGAAAGGGCGGAAATGTTTGATTTGCGGGAGTGGTGACCACCAGGTTAACAACTGTCCGAGAAAACAGTCACGTGAAAGTAGTACCCAACAACTGGAGGGCACTAAATCAAAACAAGCGAATGAAAGAGGGAACCGAACAAAAGTACCGGAAAAGGTATATGGTTTAGACAACCAACAAACTCCTAAGCCATCTGAAGGTAAAAATTTCGAGGACGAAATTTCTTAAGGGGGAGAGAGTGTGAGGACCCAAAAATTTTCACATTTTCTCAGTATTATTTTATTTCTTTGACTATATTTTATACTTTCCTTGAAAATATTAAATTTTCTATACATTTTTACAAGTAAGTACAATTTTAAAATTATCTTCCTAATATGAGTTAGTGTACGTTAATTTGAAGTGTATTATTGACATGGGACCCGCTATGCGGTAAATGCGATATATTTTTGACAACTTGTTGGAGTTTGGTTAAGTGATATTATTTTACAAGGTACTAAGAGATAATTAGAAGTTACCTATATGGATTAGTATTAGAGAGACAAAGAGATAAGTTTAAGCAAGCAAGGTGCCAAGTGTCACAAACCCATTGGATGTTGGATTTGACCAAGACCTTCTTAACTTTCCTAAAATCAATTTTGACTCAATTTTCTCTCATTTTTCTTGTGTCTTGGCTGAACCTCTTGAGGAGGAAAACAAGAGAGAGCTCTTCAATTTCTAGCTTCCAAATTTGCTCAAATCTTGAGTTTCAACCAACCAAATCACAAACCACACCATACAAGTGATCATTAGGGAAGGTTAAAGGTGTTGGTGGAGTTGTTTTGGAGGAGGAAAGATTAAGCTCCTACCTTTCTTGTGGTTTTAAGGTATTTTGCCAAGAACATCCTCTTTACTTCAATTAATTGCTTAGTAGTGGTTTTTAGTTGTTTTGGATGTTGTTTTGTGGAAGATTAGCACTTGAATGCATGAATTCCAGATTAGGGTTTCATTTTTTTTCCAATTCTTCCCGGTTCTATTTCACCTTATTAGAGGCCGAACTAGCCTTAGCACAAAACATAAAAGTTGTAGAAAATGATGTATTATAGTTGCCTACAAAATTTCAGCTCAATCGGAGCAACGTAACCTGTGAAAAGACCGAAATACCCCTGCTGCCCTGTTTCTGTCCGAAAATAAAAATCAGCCTCTGTAAGTGGTTAGTTTGACCAGGAATATTACCGAATTGGTTGATGATGCCTTATTAAGAATTATAGCCTTGTATCTTAGCTTTCAAATGGCTTTGGAATTACCTGAATTGGAGTTGTGTGTACTGAGATATGAGTGAATAAAGCAGGACTGCTAGTTGATTTCTGCAGTAAATTTCGAACTGGAAAATCTGGAGTTGTTTTGGTAAATTTGACCTAGTTAGGGTGAGAACTGGACTGAGTGGTCTTCATGAAAGTTGTAGGTCTTTGTCTTATCTTTTATACGCCTCCAAGAATGCCTTAAACGGACTTTGGTAGCCTGCGATATGGCCATTTAAAGGTAGTACGGTTAATTAGCCAATTAGTTGGAACTTGGTTCTGGGAATTGGGAATTTGACTAGGTTACACTAGAATTTGGACTAAGTGGTCTTCATCAAAATTGTAGCCCTCTGTCTTAGCTTCGAAACGGTATAAATTACATCCCAATCCGATAAGCGTAACTTCGGATGTGTCCGTTACGTAAAACCCGTCAAATCTGTCTTTTGTTAAACTTCATTTCCGCACATGTTGTTAGCTTGATTTTGGTACTTATATGACTTTGAGCCTATGGAATGGCTATTGAAATGAGATGATATTGTGTGTGATTTTGGGATTGATTGAGGAAAACAATGAAGCCATAAATGGCTGGAAAAATAGGTAAATACAAAGGGCGTGCTGCCCAAATTTTCGCTCGAGGGCTAAGTTTCTATTTGAATTTGTATATTTTCGTTTGGCAAATACTATGACCATTTTCCATCTTAAAACATGATCCTTCTTCAATTGGAAACTCCAAATGTTTACTTACGCTTACCAAATAAAAAGGAGTGGTTTAGGGTTTTCTTGGGTATTTTGTCCTCCCTTTTACATGAATTTCATTAAGACATTTAGTCTATAATATCTACTTGAATATGAGATGATTTTGAACCATATAAACGATCCCGAAAATAGTATTTCTTAGCCTATCTAGTTGGATTCCGACTTGTCTTTGGTTCAAGTGTTTCCATTGGAAAATTTTATAACCCTTTTGAGTTGGGTTTTACGTTTCGACTATGAAACCCTAGTTATTTTTGTCCACGGGTCCAAATGTCCTCGTTTCACTTTAAAGTCTTTTATACGTTCTACTCATCAATTGTCGAGTTCTTTGATTTCACCTAATTGTTTGTGTTAGATGAGCTGTAATATTCTTTCTTGTTTAATCTTAGGTTTTCTTGGTGACTAAAGATAATATTTCGAAAGATATTTTGCACGTTGTTTTGCGTATATAGGTGAGTGTTCCTTGTTTGTTATATTTTCTTGACTTATTGGCTTGTTATTATTGATTGATAATGTGTTAAGTGCTTTCAATGATTGTTAAAACGAGTTTTCTAGGCGAGTGTGTACTTTATCGCACTCGATCTAAATAAATGTGAAATTTTCAATGATTAAATGATTAAATGCTAGTTGCGCATGAATGTAAGCCGTTTGGTTAAATTGGGCCCTACCCTTCGTTACCGATCGACTCGAGCCAGAAGCAGACTCGGTCGGGCGATATGGTGACTCTGGGTGTGAACGTTGGTATACTCGAGTATTACCTTGTAGGTTGGTGGAGCCTGACCAACGTCCATGAGGGGGTGAATGAAATGAAACGAACGAACGAACGAGTGTTTTACTTACAAAAATGCATTTTCAAACAATTGGAGGAATAAGGGGAAATGTCAGGAGAACGAATGAACAAACGAAAGCATGACTCCCTGTGAGTCCGTATCCTTTTAATGAATGTGTTATTATCGCTTTCCATTGTAAATGTTTCTTGAATTATTGATACTCTATGTTTAATGTATTGGATTGATTGTTTGGTTATGTGTTCGGAACCTCACTGAGTTTTTAGCTCATCCCTTTAGTTTTGTTTTCCTTAACAGGGAAGGCGAGCCAGGACGGGAGTTTTGGATAGACTAGCCTAGACTAGTTTCTTGATTTTCTTTTGTAATGGTTCTCGCCCTAGTGCTTGGCACGGGTTGGATGTATGAAGAATTGAGAACCTTTGTATATTCGATGTTTGTACTCTGAGGTACATAAGTTTTGCGATAAGTTTTGGATTGTCGTTATATTTTTTTCCTGTGATTTATTTCAATTTTAATTGAGAACTGAAGTGAACGACTGAGTCCCGGCGAGAGTTGGGCAGGCGGTCCGCCGAACCCTCTGGTTCGCCTTAGGGGGAGGTGGGGCTGTCACAAAACCTCTCTTGATGCGTTTTCTTGGTCATATAACTCCCTTGGTTAATGGTACTTCTCTTCATACCCGAATTAGGGACTTCACTTTTCTTATAGTCTCGATTTCCTTGAGTCTGAACTCCAAAAAGGGAGCGTTTTGACTAGAGTAGTTCTTGGTGAATTGCACTAGTTTTATACTTGAACCTTGGAACCTTAACTTTGACTTTTACTATGAAAATAAGTGGAGTTTTAGATATGTTTGACTCCATTAGTTTGGAAAAATATGAACGCTCTTTATATTCTAAAGTTTAGACGTGAGATTTGAACTTTTGGGAGAGGAAAACCATCTACCCCTTTTTTCTCGATTTTCGTGTCGAAAGTAAAAATGGTACTTTCTCTTGGATTGAGATTTACTTACCACGACTTGAATAAAAAATGACCTTCAAGCTCTCTTTTAGCATTATTCCAATGTTTTAGCGAGAAAAGTTTCTTTAACTTGACTCGAACTCGTGACCTTAAGAGTGGGTAGAGAGAAAATGTCTTTCTTATTAACCTTGATCAAGCACCTAAGTAATTGTGATTGTACATGTCTCAGGTGGTTACGAGGATACTGAAGAGCTTGTCTGACTACTCGCTTCACTTTTGTTTTGCCCTTGACTTGTGGTGAGTGTCAAGTGCATGTTAAATGCTTATGTGATTGAAATGTTATTTGTCCAAGTGCTATACATGACCATGAACTTACCGAGGCGACGGTGTACTTTATCGCTCTCGTCCTCTCTCTTTCTCTTCCAATTACCTGATACTTGTTACATGAATATATATATAACTTACACTTGTACATGAACATGTTTTAAGTCGTGAGTACTGAGCGACTAGAAGTATCACGTCCCTTTTCGGGGTAGGAGGTACTGCTCACCCCGACTCAGTGCTATGATCGACTCAAAGTCGATTGGAGCGTTGTCTCGTCGACCAAATACACGTGTGGGGACGCCCCAACCTATCGGCTAACCTTGTAACTCGAGCCGGCGAGAGCTTGGTCGAGGAGTTTGGTGAACTTTGGGAAATATTATAGCTTGATCTATTGGAGAGATCTTGGTAGGCATACTCGAATAGTATCACCACCTCTTACATGTTTGGTTCCCGATCCGAGTGGGTGTTATGTGGATGGAGGATGTAAGTGGAGCACTACGGTCGTGTTACTATTTGGGTCATGGAGGGTCAACCCCAGATGGCTCAACTTGATCGGGATGTAGAAATAGCTCCTGAGAGCTCCTGTATCCTCCTTGTGTGTTAAATTCCTATTTGCGCACTTGAATGAATTGTCATGTTTACAGTTGCTATTAAACACGTTATTTGATTGATTGGTATTACGTGCTTGCTTGCTTGTTTTCTTAGCCTCACTGAGCGTTCGCTCATCCCATTAAGTTTGTTTTCCTTAACAGGCTTTGGAGGTGGATTGAAGGACCTAGACTAGTGATTTGGTGGAAGCTAGTATTTTTTGTATGAACTTTTGGTGACGCTTAAAGTATAATTTTGTTATTCCTGGTTGATGGATTGTAATGATAACTTTTACCTTAAAAGTTGAGACTTGTATATTCGAAGTATTTCTTATTTAGTCGTTGGATGTTTCGTGGCTCTATATTAAGCTTGAACGAATACGTGAGTCCTGACGAGAGTTGGGCAGGAGTCCCGCTGATACCTTAGGGTTCACCCTAGGGAGAGGTGGTGGCGTCACAATATTTGTCTTGATTAGATTCATTATTTTCTCCTAATTCCAATGTCAGGAAATAGGAATTGAAAAATCTTAAGGGTAAGTCATCCCACTCGCCACCCCTTCTCCACGTTGGTACATCCTGATAAGAAAGAGACGAGGCAATACAACCTTATACATTATGAACTGGGATTGGCCCCCATCTTGACCTGGAAGTCCTTTTCACCTTTACCAACAAGGGCACAACCTTGAATTCGATTGAAAACAAGCAACTGCCATATGACAAAATCATTTTTATTTGATCCTTATATATCTAATAGTAGTATTATCATTAAGTTTTTGATGTTGTTGCGTGTCCTCATGTATATAGAATAACCTTTTTTAACATTTTTTCAGTATAGATAAGAGAACTCGAACTCGCGACGTTTTCTTACACTTTTTTCGTACCACTCAATTTGTCTCCCTCATGTTTATGTAATAACTTATGTGTGTGTGTACATATATATATGTGTGTGTGTGTGTGTGTGTGTGTTTCTGTGTGTGTTGTCCTTGTTTTGATCAATAAATCAATATAATATGGACAAAAATCAAATTTTTTTTGATAGAAAAAGCCTATAATATTAATGGACTATTGAGTCAATATAAAGAGTGGACAGTACAAAACATGGGGGAGACTCTTAGTTGATCAAAACAATTAAGGCCGTTGAGTAGAATCCACTTGAGTAGAATCCTAGAGGGAATATACAAAACCAACAAAATAATTGGCATATTCCGTTAACTTGCAATTGTAACTTAAAAAAATCAAATTTATTGGGGACATAAATGTAAATTTAGAGATTCCAAAGAATATTCCCTTAAAATTTTTGAAATTAAGTAACATTTTCTATTGGGTTATTATCATTTTAACCCTTTAAACTATAACATTACTATCAATTTACCCCTGATATTATCTTTCAGTCATTTCAACTCATAGGTAATTCAACTCAGCATGTTAATAAATTTTTAACAGAAACACCCTTTTATTTTATAGCATTACTTCATTATTATTATCACTTTATCCTTTTAAATTATACTGATATAATCACTTTATTCTCTAACATTATTTTCTAGATATTTTACCCTGTCGTTAATCTAAAAAGTATATTAAAATTTTTTTAAATGTATTTACCTTTTTTATATATAATTAAAATAAAAAAGTTGGAATAATTATTCTTCCTTTTTTCATTCTAAGATTCCCAAAATAGAAAAATAAAAGATTTTCTCGAATTTCTTTTTTCGCATTTATTAATACTATGGAAAGAAAAAGGAGATACGATAGAAGGAGATAAAAAATTTGATTTTACTAAGAAAAAATAAAAAAGAATATAATATTATTGTATTAGTTTAATGTCCTCAAGATTTGGATTGGAATTTAGTAGTAAACAGAAAAGTAAAATAATTTTAACATAATAAAAATATTGAATTCTTTCTTATTTGTATTGAAAAATAAGAATTGAGCTCTCTCTCTCTCTCTCTCTCTCTTGCTCCCCTATTTTTCTATTTTTTTAATATTAATAAGATTGTCAAAAAGAAAGAGATTAATTTTTGACTTTTTTTCTTGACACTAAAAAGAAGATGAGCCACTCTAAATTTTTTTGTTATTTTTATTATACAAAATAAATGATACTATTTTCATAAGTTTTTTAACTTGTTAAGTTGATTTAATGGTGGGATAAATTGCCTAAAAATTACTCTATGAGATAAATTAATAATAAGGTTATAGTTTATGAGATAAAGTGTTTAAAGGGTAAGCATGTCTTATCACTTGAATTACTAAACTCTGTTGAGTTTGACACTTAGGTTCCATTTGATAAAACTGAATCTGAATTATGAAATCTGAATACTGAAATAATTAATTTGCTGAATTTTAAGCACTGAAAAAATATATGAATATCTGAATTTTAATGCTAAACCTATTTATACTGTTTGATAAATATTTATAGCTGAATGCTTAATAAGTTTAATTTGATAATTTTGCCCTTATATCCTTTCATTCAAAAAAGAAATAGAATCTATGATTTAATTAGTTTAAATTTGTTAGGTATGAAAATGACAATATTTATTTTTAAATCAAATTAATATAAATGATGAAATATATTATATGAGCAGTATAGAGAAGATGTGAAAGTCATTAAAAAGGGAGAAAAGAGAAACTAAAAATCGTTAGATAGAGAATATTAGGTTGTTTAATTAGATAAGAATTTTGAATATAATTAACAAACAAGGGTAGATTTGGTAAATAAGATAAGGTAATTGAAGTAATTCTATAATTCTATTGATTCTTATCAGAATTAAGCATTCAGTTAGGATTCTTGTGCTGAAAAAAATACACACAGGTTCAGCACTGCTTAACATGTTCAGCAAATAGATTTTCATTTATCAAACACTCAAAACATTTGAACATCTGAAAAAATTCAGATTCAACACTTTTTTATGTAATCAAATAGACCCTTAGTCTTGGGGATAAAATGATAAAATATAACGTTCAGGGGAAACTGATACCAAATATTAAGAAGGTAAAATGATAATAATCCTTTTCTATTTGCTTTTTTTTTTCTTTCCCTTTCTTCCTTCTCCATTTTTTCCTTTCCTTTTCTTCCTCTTCTCCAAACCCAGATCTACCACCATGACCAATAGCTTCAATCAATTAATGTAACACTAGAATGCATATGCAGGTTTCTCCATCACTGAATACTAAACCCAAGAAATTATTTTGTCGCAAATAGCACCCACAAGAAAATCAAAGACAAACTACTTTGATGCCACCCACTGCATTGCCGACAATTACAACCCAGCTCCTCCCATCCCTACCTTCAAATCTACCAGCACCTGTTCTTCCCCTTGGGACCTTCAGTTATAAGTTAAACACCTCTTCAACCTAGTAACTCTCAATTAAAAATAGTCTTAACCAAAACAAGGATACAACACTGAATATGGCTGTCAAATTGATGTAGAAAGGGTCTCATGTGAATAAAATCTGCTGATTAGAGAATAAAATCACTTTGGTCTCCTTGGTTTTAGCTTTCAGAAATCCATGATTTTTTTTCATTAACCAATTCTAGTAATATGGCTGGAATTGGCAATTCTGGTTACTTTGAACCAGTGCTTGTTGTTGCCTCGTCAAACCGGCTTCATCTTTGTGAATTGAACCAGAGCAATATTTCATCTTGTCAGGTCGGATCTCAAGAAGCTCTTCAGCAAATCAGACTTCAATAATTGTATTAAAAAGTATAAAGCTTCCCCTTAAAGTCTCGGTCTATTATGGCTGGCAAGACACCACTTATGTCTTCAATTCCTAGAGATAAGAAATTTTATGTTACCTTTTAGAGATTGGAAAATGAAGCTGATAAGTTGGTATAGCCAGATTTTTTTTAAGTGGGTTCGTCATTCAATCTAAGAGTTTGGAGATTGGAGTCTGGATCTTTCTTTTGAGTTTGAGAGAAAGAAAATGAAGAAAGACGAAGAAAATGAAAGAAGGAGGAGGAAGAAGAAACAGCAAAGAAAAAGGGGAAAAAAACTTATCTTTTTTGAAGAATTAAGTGGCTTTTTTCTATTCCTTTCCTTTTTGGTCTCATGAATTTACAATTATGTCCTCAGTAAATTTAGATTATTTTGGTTATAATAATTAGTAAACAAAATGTGGCAACTTATTTGTTAGTTTTCTTTTCTACATTCTGTCAAATATTGTAGTTAAGTGGCATAGATTTTGTAATTAAGGGAGTTAATTAAGTGTCCCACTTTGAAGTTTAAGAATGCAAGTAGGAGCAGGGCCACAGTTAAAGGGTACAAAGGGGAATTAACGCTTAAGCTTACAAAAAAAAAAAGGAACAAAGCAATTTGCCAACGATCAACTGACTTATAAACCAACCAAAAAATAGCCTTGGTTTTGTTCTCAATTTAAAATAATAACATTACTCATTTTTTGGCCATCACATCCAAAAAAAAAAAAAAGAAAAAACTTCACATACTTCAAAAACATGGAGTTCATATTACATGATGACTAATCCGGCTCTTATTTGTGTTTTCACTTCAAAATAGCCTTGGTTAAAGCTGGCTTTATTAGTTCTAAGGCTCAGCATCCACAGCTTGACCAGGATATCCACTTCCTCCATAGGCCCAACCTCCAAGGTTCCCTCCGTGGCCTCCTCCTCTTGGATCCCCACTTCCTCCATAGTGAGGAGTCCCAAGTTCCCTCCGTGTCTTGGCTGCATTGAGGATAATAAAGCAGGCACGTTCATTAACGTAATCTGGGAATGACCTTGTCAAATAAACTCACCTGGGCACTGGGATCATACAATTTGAAATTCATGTTTTTTGGACTAATGTGTTCCATGTTTTTTGTTTTAAAGAATACCAAACCAATAATATTATATTCAGGTCTAAAATTTGTCTTTCGACGTGCAAGTCAAAATCAGTGATTTTTAAATACTACCTATTAGATTTAGTACATAATTACAAATTTGAAATTTTGTGGTCTGAATTTAGGTTAATATATGTCAGACATAAACTCAGAGAAGTGAGGATAAATGTCTTACGGTTGTTAACTGACGTGAAAGTCTCAGCCAATTCCCTACCAGCCGCCTGTGAGGTGATTGTTAGAACTACAGCCAAGGAGATGCAGAAGAAAAAAAGTGCCTTGGAACCCATTTTTGCTCGAGGAAAATTTATGTATTGAAAACTGATTTTGTGAAGGATGAGAAAGCTGGTATAGATTGAAAAGTTATGCATTGAAAACTGGTTTTGTGAAGGATGAGAAAGCTGGTATAGATTGATCTCTACTTATAGAAAAATCTATGCCACAAAGTATTTATATGACACCATTGATAGTCAAAATATTTAAACAGCAAGAGGCTCAACATGCATATTCATTGGCATGTTAATGAAGAGCTTTTCCTTTTTTTCTTCCTTCAATAAATTCTTTTTCTTTTATTTTCCAAATTCCTTCTATATTTCTTTTCTAAGATTCTTACTAGGGCATACAATTAATTAAGTTTTGTTAAAAAAACTACAAAAATCTTTTATATGTGTCATTAAATGTGAAGATTGTTATCAAAACAACACTTTTGAACAGTTAAATTTTCTTTTAATTAATCTCAAGAGAATGAAAAATTGAACAAGTATAAAAAGAATGTAGCACCTACAGTGTGCAACCCACATACTCCTATATTAGTTATCATAAAAGTGAAACTTACACTAAAATATTCAAATTACTCAAGTTTGACTCAAGTAGCTCGACTTGAGTTTAATTCGACAAAAACTTATTTAAGTTCTAAAAAATTCAAACTACTCTAAATCGACTCGAGTTTGATTCGATAAAATTTGTTTAAATTTGACGTGATAAATAAATAAGTCAAGATTAAACACAATTTATAAACAAATAAGTTTGATTATTAAAATATTCCAGTTGATTAGACTCATTTACGCCTAAACTCCAATGTCAACAAGAAGTTCAAAATCTTAGAGGTAGGGATGGCAACGGGGCGGGGTTGGGGTGGGGGACCCCTCCCCCCTCCCCGGCCCGCTGCCTACAAACTCCCCCCGCCCCTGCCTCGTCCCCCGCCTCCCACTCCCCCCGCCCCGCCCCGCTTCCCCCGCGGGGTTAATAAAATTTTATTATAGTTAAATTTTAATAAATAATCAAGTACTAAAATATCAACACATCATCAAGTTATTATTCATTTTAATTTTACAATTGAAACTCATAAAAACAATCAAACAAAAGTTATTTGAATAGAATCCAACATGATGAAATAAATACAACTAAAATAGTTAAGTTTTCACTTTTGGTACAAATACAATCACTAATTCATTATTGTGTTTGTGTTTTTTTTTTGAGAAAAAAGTGTTATTCTATTAAGTGTAATTAAAAATTTAGTATAAATGTATTAGTAAATTTAGTATAACTAATTAATAAATTCCATTAGTAGACATATCTAATTATTCGTAGAATTGATAATATCAATTATATTACATACACTAATATACATTATATAATACATCTAACTAATAATATCATTATCATAAGTTTATAACTAATTAAATTACATATTATATATAATTATATATATAATTTTTTTTGCGGGTGGCGGGGCGGGGGTGGGACGGGGGTATACTCCCCCGCCCCCCGCCCCATTTCTAAACGGGGGGAAAAAATTCCCCCCCGCCCCCGCCCCACCCCCCGCCCCGAGAGCCCCCCGCGGGCACCCGCCCCCATTGCCATCCCTACTTAGAGGTAGGTGGCTCCACAATCCACCCCATTCCCTACGTTGAGGCATGGTGATAAGAACGAGGTAATTCGTCCTCATGTTTTGAAAGACTAGGACATTTCTTTATCTTGACTCAGAAGTCCATTGGACCTTTGTCAACAAGGGCCCAACCTCAAATTTGTTTAAAAACAAGCATGGGTGCTGTATTCTAACAGTATTTTTACTCTTTTTTCTTTTGTCGATATGATAAATTTTACACTTACTTTTATTCCTACTCTACACTAAGAGAAGAGGTGGATTCAAGGGGATCAATGGAGAACTCGGAAGGGACTGAACCGCCATCGGACCAAACGGGTGCTTTTGCACCCGTTGGTGAACTTTTCCAAGTGCAACTGCAATCACATATGGTTTTCCAACTTTATCTTGCAGAATTTGCCTATACAATGAAAGTTAACCAAAAATGTGATGTTTATAGTTTTGGGGTCCTGACAATGGAAATAATCAAAGGAAAGCATCCTGGAGACTTGACTGCTAATCTGATGTCTTCAAATCATGAAGATGTAGAACTGAAAGACTTGGTCGACCGAAGACTTCGATATCCCAATCAAGAAACTCAAAAGATCCTAATATCCATTTTCAAGCTTGCAAGAGAATGTCTACACGCTGATCCTCAATGTAGGCCAACAATGCTCTTTATTTCCAGGTTGATATCAACTCAGTGAACCATCTAAATAACTTCTTTGTGATTAACCGGGGCGATATGAGTCTCTTTATCATTTCTTTTCTTGTTAAATTAATAGATGCATCACATATGTGGAACTTGGATGATGTTTTCGAGTTTTTGCAGGTTTCTTGCCTCCTATTAAATGCAGAATGCAGTGCCTCACTTTTTTCCCCCTACATAGCACAATCAGGCATCAGCAGAAGATGATATGATGCAGAGCATGTATTCTGTGTAAAAATAAAATTTGAATGGCTAATAGAGTTTATGGAATTGAAACTAGAACTAGTATAGGGGGCAAAGCAAGGTTTTGGAAATGTATCGTAATATTATAATCCTTGAAAGTAATAATTCTATGACATTGTCTTCAGTCTTAATGGTCTTTGATCAGCTTTTATTATCTCCTTGTAAATCAAAGTTCATAATTTAACTAGTCCATAACTTGGACTTTTTTTCCAAGTAAACTCCTTTAGTTTGTCTTGTAGTTTTTGAGTGTAGTTATTGACAAAAAGACTAGTATGTTTAGATTAGCTATTTTTTGGGGTGTTTTTGAAAAATTTTACTTTAATAGTGTATTTCAAAAAAATTTTATAGTAAAAATTTTTAAAAATATTTGATATATTGTATGGATGAGACGTTTTTTGAGTTATTATGTATTATTATAATATTGTATTTGAAAATTTTGTTTTTGTAAAAATAGTCAATTTAAGGTTAGAATGAGTATGGTTTTGGGTAGCATGATAAATTAAATACGCCAATACTACAATGAGATCAATATCACGTGAAGAAGCCCAATTTATCATTTCAACCAATCCACAAGATGAGGAGCGAGATCAGAGTCCTCCAGCTACATGATTTTGCCAGATGCCTCTAGCCAAACTGCTTTTGGAAGAGCTGCTTTCCTTAAAGTTTCCAGACTGCAAATGCCCATTGCTCTTCAATCCTTGCTAACAGTTAGTTGATAAATGGGAGATAAATCAAATTTACACCTTTCGTTTTAGTACATTCCTTTAGGACCCAACCATTCATTGAATTGGAAATGTTATTGTGCTAATGAACACTGATTCAAAAGTAAGGCTAACCGTTATCAAGTTAATATTGACCCGTGATATCATAAATATGTCATAAATAATTAATATGTTATGTTTATTATCATATATACTGCTAAAATGAGTCCTATGAATCCATATGCAGTTCATCAGTGTGTTAGAATTAGAATACTTTGGTTTATCATCGATGAAAATAGCTTCAAATTTGAAACAACATGCAATATAGATTGAATAAATCTATTTTGACAATGACAACAAATCCAAAAGCAACGAAGACAATTACATTATACCAAACATGAGGCAAAAAGAAAAAGGAAAAAACAAATAAAAGAACTAACTTTAGTTTAGCATTATAACAAAAAAAAATTGTAAATTTATGAATAAGTATTGGAAAGTCACATAAAAATCAAATTACTATGTATATAAGCAATTTAAAAATGATGTAGTGACAAGAAACATGGAAGTTAGTAAGAAATTTTTGAAATTTCTAAATAATTTAGAGGTAAAATGCGAGATACAACTTCAGTTTTAAAACATTATCTAAAACTCATCCATGTGCATACTGTTTGATCCTAAAATAAAAAGATGCCAAAGATAATAAAACCCATTAGTCAATTAACAGAATAATAAAGATTAAGATCCTATTTGATAATCCAATTCAGCACTTAAACTTAATTAGTTCAGATCTTAAACTTAATCAGACACGTTTGATAAAACAAAATAGAATATTTGAATTAATTAAGTGGCACTGAATTTTTTAGACAAATTTTGCTTCAAACAATAAGTGATAAGTTATTCACTTATCACTTAATGTGATATACACTCCAATGTATCAAATTTAGCTCTTAGCAATTCAATAATTTAATAAATTCAGAATTCAAATTTCAATTTTTAGACTTCAATATTATCAAATGCACCCTACGGGATAAAGTGATTGATCGGTTAAGGAGTTTATGAGGAGATAATGTTTTCATCTCAAAAAAAAAAAAAAAGGCTAAGGATAGGCGTTCAACTGGAGGCAAATTCGTTGGAACATACGCTTGTCAATAGCAATTACAACACTCATTTTTCATATTACTTTCTCTGTTTAGTCAATAGCAGTTTCCAATTAGTTTCTTTTTGTTCAAAGTTTTGAGTCTTATTTTAAGTCCTTTAATTTGTTCATAGCCAATCAGTGATTGGAATAATACTTTGTTATCGATGCTCTTTATCATTTTATTATACCTTTTAACGCTTCTTTGGATTCTTCCGCTAACAATCAGATTCAATCTATTACATTCATCAAGAATTAAAATTTAAAAAAAGGACACCAAATAATGTCACTGTCAAAGAATTTTAATCCATTTTCTATGGTTGTGTTTAGTATTTTCAAACAAAAGTAGTCTTTTAAAACTCATCATTGAAACACAAGTAAAAAATTGTTTTAGATGACAAAACATCCTTAGATGAGTTGATAAATATTTCAATTTTATTGTTTGAGGGAAAAAATTACCGTGTAAAAACTTTTGAAAAATGATTTTGAAGATAAAAGAAGAAGAGCACAAATTTAACATACACATCCAACTAGCTTAGTAGCAAAGACACTCCATGTAACATAATCTATCTATCTAGGTCAAGTGGCTAATTGGCCGGCCAGATTTTAGTTTTACAAGTGTTCTTTGGAATGTTAATTTATGCTTTGTGTTTTTCTTTTTTTTTTTTAGAGGAAGTGTAGAGGAACTTACGTTTCTCATTGATTATGAATGCTCGCATGTTATATGCGTGATAAGCTTTCAAGTTTCTTCCAATTTTGTGAAGCAAATATAATTTGTGTTAATATAGGATATAAAATGATCAACATTTGTATACTAGAAATGATTCTTGAAACAAAATTAATTTCTTTCATGGTATGTAGTCCCCCAATTTTGTGTTTGTATTTTTCTATGAAGCAAGCTATCTTGGACATTCTTGAACTTTTTGGGCTAATAAAGTTTTAGAATCCATCAAAATAATTAGTCCAAAACTTCTTGAAATGCTTCTCCTAATTTTGGCCAAAATTAATCTCACTTCTCATCTAATATTGAACTACAACATAAATAGCCCAATCTACAAAGACTCATTGTGGTTTAGATATCAGGTAATTACTGCTCATCTCCTAGAGATACTCAAGTTACCCTTTTCTATATATTCATTAAGAAAAATTAGTCATAGAAGATAAAAATGGTCAATAAAGGGTAGGATAAAGGAACAGAACAAGAAGACCTTTGAAGTCTTCCTTGTATAGTAGCGATATTCCTTTTGGTCCCACTTTTCCCATCATTTTCAAGACTTATAAAAGCAATTACCATTGATTAAAGTCACGGTGATGGAGTCAATCATGAAATGTTTGAAAGACATTGATGGAGGGCAAGAAGGGAGAAGGGGAAAATTGAACGATGAGTATGATGGGGTGAGTGGGGCGGGGTTTGGGGGCGGATATTGGCCACTTACATGATTAGTGAGGGCCAAGTTTGATTTTAAATATATTGTCAGTTGATAAAACCTAAATCACTTGATATTTGAATTGAGTTTAGCTTAGTAAGGATCCACTTGAAAAGCAATAATACACCAATAAAGACTAAAAAAAGAACTAGATTACTTGATATTCGAATTAACTTTGGGTCGGTAAGAGTTATTCGAATTTGGTTTCACAAACTATTCAAACCAAACCTAAATAGCATTTTGTGTTTGGTAAATTGTCAAATACGACTCAAACTTGGCTCTATTAGCATACAAGTAAAATTTACATGTAAGAAAATTTAATCTACTCGAACTTGATTTGAGCTTGGTTAGATGAAAACCCATCTATGTTATACTTGTAAATAAACAAACTAATGTTGAGCACTGTTTCAAATTCATTAAAATTAATAAAATAAATTTAAATATTAAAGTATTCCATTAGATTAAATTGGTTTACTCCCCTAATTCCCAACACCAATTTCACCACGTTAGTGCATCGTGATAAGAAAGATACGAGACAATACATCCTTATACGTTAAGGACTAGGATTGGTTCTCATCTTGACTTGCAAGTCTTTGGACCATTGGATCTCAAGCGTTCCAATCTAAAATAGAGAAGACAAAGAAAAAGGTAAGGATAAAGGGACGGAACAACAAGACCTTTTGCGCCAAATCCACTAAAACTAACTTTTACCCAAAAAAAAAAAGGAAGAAGAAGAAGAAGACCTCTAGTCTTCCTTGTACAGTGGGGACAATCATGGGTTCTCCCTAAATAATTTCCATATTCCATTTAGTCCTACTTTTCCCGTCATTTTTGAAGACTTATAAAAAAAGTTACCATTGATTAAAGCTACCATTGAATAAATGTTTGAAAGATATTGATGGAGGACAAAAAGGAAAAAGCGAGATTGAAGAATGTGAAGTGTTGACAATGAATATGAGAATTTGGATGGATCCAAGGCATCACAAGTTCTATTTTACTCTATTTTGGAGTAAAATGATCCTTTTGTTTTATTCAGTGGCGGAGCCAGAAAAAAATCTTAGTGGAAGCAAAAATAACACTAAAATTTTTTATCTACTCTTTTTCTAGTTTTTTAAGGAAAAAAAAATTCACCAACAAGTACAAATGATATGTATATTCCATGAAAAACATAAAAAGACAAACTCAAAATTATTAATGTAATAATAATTGTATTTCAAAAATAAACTAAAATATTTACAATTGCTCACGAAGAGTTTTCATATTTTGATAACAGTTTACAATTTTCTCATTTTGAATTTCACGAAGTATATTTTTCTCAATATAAATAACTAAACTAAATTTTGTGACCCATTCTTTCACATCTTTTCTAAAAAAAATTTTGGGGGCACACTTAAAATTTTGTCAAACTTATATAAGTATTATAGGAATTTAAGGGCCCCCAGTGCCCCCACCTTAAATCCGCCCCTGGTTTTATTACACCATATTCTAATTTAGTTATACCATATATAGTTTTTTTACTACTACATTTTTTCAAATCAATGACAACAAAGGGCACAATTGCCCAAAATTGAACTTTTGGGGCCGGTGGAGAGGCAAAACTTGGACACGTACAAGAATAGGGAGTGCCAAGTTTGACCTTAAACATAATGTCAGGTGGCGAAAACTAAGATTGCTAAGGATTCACTTACTAATTTTGCTAAGGAACCACATAATACACCAATAAAAGATGAAAGACAAATCAAATTACTTGATATTCGAATCGATTTCGACTCAGTAAGAACTTATTTGAGCTTAGTTTTACCAACCACTCAAAACAAATTTAAACAACAGTTTGTATTAGGTAAATTGTCAAACCCAACTTGAACATGGTTCTATTAGTATAAAAGTGAAATTTACAAGTAAAAAAGTTTAACCTACTCGACTTTAGTTTGATTAGATTAAAACTTATTTAATTTTGGCTCTGTAAATCAACAATCCAACGTTAAGCACAATTCCAAATTCGTTAAAAATAATAAAATAACTTGAACATTATGGTATTTGCCCTGATTAAATTCGTTATTTTCTCCTAATTCCAATGTCAGGAAATACAAATTTAAAAATCTTAGGGGTATAAGTCATCCTACCCGCCACCCTCTTCTCCTCGTAGGTACATCGTGATAAGAAAGAGACGAGGCAATATATCCTCATACATTATGAACTGGGATTGGTCCCCATCTTGACCTGTAAGTCCTTTGGACCTTTGCCAACAAGTGTACAGCCTTGAATTCGATTGAAAATAAGCAACTGCCGTATGAAAAAATAATTTTTATTTGATCCTTTGATATCTAATAGTAGTATTATCATTACGTTTTTGATGCTGTTGCGTGTCCTCACGTATAGAGAATAACTTTTTTTTAAATTTTTTTAGTGTAAATGAAAGAATTCGAACTTAAAATTTTTTACTTATACTTCCCCTACCATTCAATCCATCCCTCTCATGTTTATATAATAACCTATTGACATAGTTACATTGAATTATTATATATATATGTGTGTGTGCGCGCGCGTGTTGTCCTTGTTTGATCAATAAATCAATGTAATATGGATAAGAATCAAATATTTTTTTTGATAGAAAAAGCCTATAATATTAATGGACTAGTGAGTCAATGTGCAGAGCGGACAATACAAAACGTGGGGGAGAATCCCCCAGATGATAGAATCATCAACCGAACTAAGATACTCTGTCTTCTCACGGGCAACAAAATTAATACCACTATGCACCCAACTAACTTTCCAACTGGAAAAATTTCGCAATGCATTTGTTACATCAGCAATTAAAACTTCCATGTCTTGGGCATTCTCCACCGTTTTGGTCGAGTTATTAACTGCAATGTAAAATTTTAGAATTCATCAATATCATCAGTCCTAAACTTTCTTTCAAACCACGGCCGCTATGGTTTGAGAGATAGGTCGTGAATCTAAGTTATATAAACAAAATTTTCTGTAGCTTTTGGCTATTAATTGTCTTATGTTTAGATTTAATATTTAGTTTTATCAGTTCTTTTCAGCTTATTCACTATATTCAACGGACAGGTCTTTTTGAAATCAATTATAAACCAAATGAATAATGAACCAAATAGAAGATTGACTTCGCTGAAAATATTTGTATTGCTTAATCAAGCTTAGGATTAATTCCACTTTGCACCCTTTAACTTTGGCTCGACTCTTACTTGCATCATTAAACTTCAAAGTGGGATATTTAATTCCCTAAATTATAAAATCCATCTCAGTTGGGTAGAATCCTTGATGGAATATACAAAACTAACAAAATAATTGGCATATTCCGTTAACTTGTTATTGTAACTTAAAAAAATCAAATTTATTAAGGAAATAAATGTAAATTTAGAGATTCCAAAGAATATTCCCTTAAAATTTTTGAAATTAAGTAACATTTTCTATTGGGTTATTATCACTTTATCCCCTTAAACTATATCACTACTATCAATTTACCTCATAACGTTATCTTTTAGTCACTCACCTCATAGGTAAGTCAACTCAGCATGTTAGTAAATTTTTAATAAAATTATTTTTTTATTTTATAGCATTACTACGTTGTTATTATCACTTTATCCCTTTAAATTATAGTGATATAATAGCTTTACTCTTTAACATCATTTTTTAGATATTTTACCCTATCGTTAATCTAAAAGGTATGTTCAAAAATTTTTAAATGTATTTACATTTTTTATATATAATTAAAAAAGTAGAAAAGTTGGAATAATTATTCATCCTTTTTTTCACTCTAAGATTCCAAAAATATAAAAATAAAAGGGATTTCTCAAATTTCTTTTTCCACACTTATTAATCCTAGGAAAAGAAAAGGAGATAGGATAGAATGAGACAGAAAATTAGATTTTACAAAGAAAGAATCTAATATTATTATATTAGTTTAATGTTCTCGAGATTTGGATTGGAATTGGGTAGTAAACAAAAAAATAAAGTAATTTTAAACTAATAAAAATATTGAATTCTTTCTTATTTGTTTTAACAAAATAATTGAGCTCTCTCTCTCTCTCTCTCTCTCTCTCTCTCTCTCTCTCTCTCTCTCTCTCTCTTTCTCTTTCCTAATTTTTCTATATTTTTTTCAATATTAATAAGATTGTCAAGAAGAAAGAGATTAATGTTTTAATTTTTTTTTCTTGATACTAAAAAGGAGAAGAGGCATTCTAAAATTTTTATTGTTTTTATTATACAAAAAAAGAAGGTGCTATCTTCTAAAGCTTTTTAACTTGCTAAATTGATTTAATGGTGTAATAAATTGCCTAAAAAAACTCTAGGGGTAAAATGATAATAAGGTTATAATTTATAGGAGTAAAGTGAAAATAATTTTAAAGGTTAAACATATCTTATCACTTGAATTAAAAAACTCGGTCAAGTTTGACACTTAGTCTTGGGAGTAACATCATCAAAAAATAACGTTAAGGGAGAAATTGATAGTGACACCAAATGTTAAGGAGGTAAGATGATAATAACACTTTTCTATTTCCTTTTTTTCTTTCCCTTTCTTCCTACTCCATTTTTTCCTTTCCTTTTCTTCCTCTTCTCCAAATCCAGATCTACCACCATTGCCGATAGCTTCAATCAATTAATCTAACACTAGAATGCATATGCAGATTTCTCCATCACAGAATACTAAACCCAAGAAATTATTTTGTCGCAAATTGCACCCACAAGAAAATCTAAGACAAACTACCTTGATGCCACCCACTACATTGCCGACAATTACAACCCAGCTCCTCCCATCCCTACCTTCAAATCAACCAGCACCTGTTCTTCCCCTTGGGACCTTCAATTTTCAATTTCAATTCACATAACCCGGTAATCCTATATACCATTATAATTTAAACACCTCTTCAACCTAGACACTCTCAATTAAAAATAGTCTTAACCAAAACAACGATACAACACTGAAGCTGTAGAAAAGGAAACATTTCGACCATTGTCAAAATTGATTTAAAAAGGGTGTCATGTGAATAAAATCTGCTGATTAGAGAATAAAATCACTTTGGTCTCCTTGGTTTTAGCTTTCAGAAATCCATAATTTTTTTTTCATTAACCAATTCTATTAATATGGCTGGAATTGGCAATTCCAGATTCTTTGAACCAGTGCTTCTTGTTGCCTCGTCAAACCGGCTTCATCTTTGTGAATTGAACCAGAGCCTTCATGTCATCTCGGAACCCTGATGGCGGCAAATTTTCATTCTGTCAAGTCGGATCTCAAGAAGCTGTTCAGCAAATCAGACTTCAATAATTGTATTAAAAACTAAAAAGCTTCCCCTTAAAGTCTTGATCTATTATGGCTGGCAAGACACCACTTATGCCTCCAATTCCTAGAGATAAAAAATTTTATGTTACCTTTTAGAGATTGGAAATGAAGCTGATAAGATGGCATAGCCAGATTTTTTAAGTGGATTTGTCATTCAATCTAAGATTTTGGAGATTGGAGATTGAGTCTGGATCTTTCTTTTGAGTTTGAGAGAAAGAAAATGAAGAAAGATGAAAAAGAAAATGAAAAAAGGAGGAGGAGGAAGAAGAAAAGGCAAAAACCACCAGTCTTTGGATTGGTGGCCACCATCAAGCCTTTAAAACTTGAACCCTTGACTCCCATCAATTACCACATTAAAATGTGGATTTGCCTCAAAAAATCCAGGCGGGTGCGTAGTGCATCCGTTTAGTCTGGTGATGGTTCAATCCCCTCCGCATTACCCCTGGACCTCCTTAGGTCCATCCCTCCCTCTAGTGTAGGATAGATCAGGATGTACTATAGTTATCATCTCCGGGAAAAAAAAAAGAAGAAGAAAAGGCAAAGAAAACGGAAAAAACCTTATCCTTTTTGAAGAATCAAGTGGCTTTTTTCTATTCTTTTTCTTTTTGGTCTCAAGAATTTACAATTATGTCCTCGTTAAATTTAGATTATTTTAGTTATAATAATTAGTAAACAAAATGTGGCAACTTATTTGTTAGTTTTCTTTACTACATTCCGTCAAATATTGTAGTTAAGTGGCATAGATTTTGTAGTTAAGGGAGTTAAGTGTCCCACTTTGAAGTTTATAAATGCAAGTAGGAGTAGGGCCAAAGTTAAAGGGTACAAAGGGTAATTAACCCTTAAGCTTACCAAAAAAAAAAAAAAAGGAACAAAGCAATTTGATAATGGTCAACTGATTTATAAACCAACCAAAAAATACCCTTGGTTTTGTTCTCAATTTGAAATAAATCCATTACTCATGCTTTGCCATCACATCCAAAAAAAAAAAAAAATTCACATACTTGGAATAGTGAACTAGCTAGCTAGCAATACATGGAGTTCCCATTACATGATGACTAATCCGGCTCTTATTTGTATTTCTTGACCTAGGTTAAAGCTGGCTTTATTAGTTGTAAGGCTCAGCATCCACAGCCTGACCAGGATATCCCCCATAGCGTCCGTCACCGCTTCCTCCATAGCCACCACTATGATCCCAACCTCCAAAGTTCCCTCCGTGGCCTCCTCCTCCCGGATCCCCATGGGTAGGACGAGTCTCAAGTGACTTGGCTGCATTGAGGATAATAAAGCATGCACGTTCACTAATGTTTTTTGTTTTAAAGAATACCAAATTGATAACATTATATGCAGGTCAAAAATTTGTCTTTTGACGTGTAAGTCAAAATCAGTGATTTTTTAGATAACCCAAAATTGTTTAAACACTACCTATTAATAGGTAACTTAATCCCAACCAGAATTAGTAACGATCACAACCTATTAATAGGTAGCATAAGAGAAGTTAATAGCAAAGAAAAACAAATTGAGGACATTGGATAAGAGAATAAATGTTTTACAATTGTTAACTGACGTGAAAGTCTCAGCCAATCCGCTAGCAGCCACCAGTGAGGTAATTGTTAGAACTACAGCCAAGGAGATGCAAAAGTAAAGAAGTGCCTTCGAACCCATTTTTACTCGAGGAAAATTTATGTATTGAAAACTGATTTTGTGAAGGATGAGAAAGCTGGTATAGATTGAATATTTATGCATTGAAAACTGGTTTTGTGATGGAGGTATAGATTGATCTCTATTTATAGAAAAATCTATTCCACATTGCCATCAAAAGTGTCCACAATGCAGTTGTATTTGGCACAAAGTCCATCCCTTTATGGGAAGTAAAGGAATAGAGATGTGTACAAAGAGCATGTACTCTATTTTCTTGCAATTCTCAAGGAATAGAACTTGAGCATTATGAAGAAAAATAAGATCCATGTGTTACATCCATCAATATATCCTTGATCTAATTTATTCATTGAATTTGAAGTTAAACACATAAGAGCCTATGATCTCTAAATAAGGAGACACAACATAAGTAAAAATTTGCCTTGAAATACATCTATCATTATAGCAAACATCATGTTAAAATTACACGAAAAATTAAGCACGTTTCTTTTATGTTATCAGATGTTATTTCTTATCCTCTCCAACATACACTTTCTGATACCTATAAATAGCAGCTATTCCCACTTTAGAAAGTACACCAAAAGCTAACAGTAGAGACCTTCTTGCCAACTTTCTTCTTCTACCTCTACTTCTACTTCTTCTTCTTCTTCTTCTTCTTCTTCTTCTTCTTCTTTCACTCTCTACTGGATTTACGCAACATTTGTTAGTTTTGATCCTTCTTGTTTATAACAAGAAGACGGCTTGTTTAATTCTAGGAAAACATTTCAATCTCCTGAAATAGTTTCTTAGTACAGTGTTAATAAGCACGACTCAAGCTACATTTTATTAGCTTTAGTCAACATTGTTGTTTTGGCTATTTTTCTTACAAATGTTTGGGCTCTTCCTTAAATTCATGCAGAGATTTTGGTCTATATATGTAGAAAACATGATGGAGTAGATATATATACTACAAGAAAAAAGGTCATTAGTGACAACATTTCTTTGTGACGACAAAAAGTCGTCACAAAATGAGGTTGTTTAGTCACGACTTTGAAGGTTGTCACAATTGACTCAAAGCAACTGAGTTTTCAGTGACAACTTTTAATTGTCGTCACAAAACTACTTCGCGCCATGGGACTTGGAAGGCGCGAGTTTTGCGATAGTGACGACTTGATAAAAGTTGTCAGTAATTCTACCACTTTCTTTGACAACTTTTCGTTGTTGTCACTGTTTATGTTTATTGACGACCAATTTTTGTCAATAAAACTATAGTGTAGTTAGTGACAACATAAGTATCATCACTAACTTGAACATCTCTAATGCATTTATTTAATTGTGAACCTCAATATTAATTTATTTTTTTTAAATTTGATGATTTATTAACTATGACTTTATTTAATTGTGAGCCTCAATATTAATTTAATTTTTTTTTTAAAATTTGATGATTTATTAAACTAGTCATAGTTACTTAAATATTAATTTAAGTTATTTACGGACGACTTTTTGTTGTCGTCACTGATCACGAAAAAAAAAGTTATTAGTGACAACATTTTGTAGTGATGACAATAAGTCGTCACAAAAGGAGCTTCTTTAGTCGCGACACCTAAAGTTGTCACAATTGCATCAAAGCAACCAAATGTTTAGTGACGACCCGTTATTTTCGTCACAAACTACACTGCAAGAAATATGGTCATTAGTGACAACATTTTTTAGTGACGACAAAAGTCGTCACAAAACGTGGTTGTTTAGTGACGACAAGGAAAGTTGTCATAATTGCTCAAAGCAACTAAGTCTTCAGTGACGACCTTGAAAAAGTTGTCACTAAAATGATCTCTATAGTGACAACTTCTAATATCGTCACTGTCACTCTACCGATTCGGATTTAGTGACAAGAATTCATTGTCACTGTTTAAAGTAATTATTTTTAAGTCACTTTCATTAATTCTACTGTGTCACCCTAACTTTTGCGATTTAGCCCCAAATGTTGTAAAAAATTCCATTAATTCCATTATGATACCTTAACTTTTACAATTTAGCTCCATATGTAGTACACCGATTTCTTTAATTCTATTATTACTCCCTAACTTTTGTAATTTAGCCCCATATGTAATTCACCAATTTCATTAATTCTATTATGGCACTCTAACTTTTACAATTTAACCCCCATATGTAATACACCAATTTTATTATTTCTATTATGGCACCCTAACTTTTACAATTTAGCCCCTATTTTTTTATTAGGAAATTGCGAATGGTATCTTGATAAACTATGCATAAATATTTTATAATTTTCTCAAACTTAAGTAATAATTTGTTATAAACTCTAAAGATATATCTTTCATTACAATAGTTATAAGGCAGGCAGGTCTTTTTATCAATGGAATAAGAAATTTATGCCAGATTTATCTTTTGTACTACATGCCAAGTAGTATTAGCAAAGGAATAACAAAGTACTACAAAGTAATTAACAAAATAGCCTTCAGAGAGTGTAGTTTATGGGCAAATGAGCATTATCTATTCAAAGTACCAACTTTTTATGGGTATTTTACTTTCAAACATATAATTTATGATAAATTTATAAATGTTTGTAAGTAAAATTCAAAAAGTGTTACACTGATTTCTTACAAAACGAAAACTGGCAGGTTATCTTTTCAACATAAATTAAATTTTTTTTAAAAAAGAAATGACCCATAAAGTACCAACTCTTTGTGGGTTTCCTCCATTACATGAACAAATATTCTGCTCTTTATGGGCATTTCACTCTGAATCATTTAATTTATGTTAAATACATAAATGTTTGTAAGTAAAATTCAAAAAGTGTTGCACTAATATTTTTATGAAAGGGAAACTGGTAGGTTTTGTATTTAACATAAATTAAATATGTGAAAGCAAAAAAAAGAAAGAAATTACCCATAAATCTATGTCTTGCAAATCTATACTAGTAAAATAGTTTCAAACAAAATTAAACATTAAAATAAACTGTAATTTATACACATTAAAATATCTGTAATTTATACACATTTTGCAACTACTACTTTGTGTTTTCTCTGTAATGAATTTTTTAACTATTGAGAACTTAAGTTTTGTCTTGCAAATCTATACTAGTACAATAGTTTTAAACAAAATTAAACATTAAAATAAATGTTTGAAAAAGAACAAAAGCACATTTATTACTTGCAGTAATGTAAAAAAATTTTCTCAACCATTATCAATATTTTCACAAAACTATTAAAAACTAGCAATTGACAATATTAAAAAGGGATAATTTCAGAAACCTCCCCTGAAGTTTCTGACAATTTCACTGACCTCCCCTGAGGTTTCCACAATTACACTGACCTCCCCTGGCAGAACTTGGGACCCAATTGCTGACATCATATAATGCAAAATTACTATTATACCCAAGACATTTTGTGTTTTGGATAGTATTGGATTGCATTTCTATTTATTTAATGTATGGTTATGAAATTTGTAATGATATTACTCTTGGATTGCAGTTTTGGTTTGCACCTTATTACTGTTAAGGTTTTATAAATGACTGTTTTAGTTCTTGGATTGCACCTTACCTCCAAAATTTGGGAATTTACCCAAATTTTCCATTTTCTAATATTCCTACAAATATGCAAAATTATGCATATCCCTCAAATCTACCCAATATTAATGTTTTGTTAAACTCTAAATAACAAAAATATGAAATATATTATTTAAATATATTTTAGTTACACACAAGTTGGATGGGTAACTAGTGTGTCAGAGAGTTGCCATAATCTCCTTAAACCCGCATGCGGGTTTAAAGAGTATTCGGATATTCTCATATGCACCTATGCAAATCGAACCAACCGGATATCTTATCCGTATCCCATTTTTTTAAATAAAAATCTTATAAATTTGAAAAATAAAATCAAATTTAGATGTATTAGGGTTTTAAAAATATTATATAAGTGATAAAAATTTTATAAATTGTAAAAATAAAATCAAATTTAAATAAATAAATGTTATATTTGCATAAGAAATAATACAATAATCATAATAATGATAATACAATAATATTGATGTAATAAAACTGCCATTAATTTAAATATTTACTTATAATGCCCAAAGAGCCTAATTACCAATTTTTTCTTCTCGCGCTCAAATATAACATTAACCCGCATGCGAGCTAACCTTGAAATAGAAAAAACACAGAATCCCGCTTGCTGCAATAATGTTCTTTAGTGCTGCAATTATAAGAAATTAGTATAAAATATTAGTAAATTATAAAAGTACATTTTCAATTATATGAAATTAACAAATTTTGCCACCTATGTTGATGAAAATTTTTATTTTTTGCTAAAAAATAAAGAATAATACTATAGCATTAAAAGGCAATTCGTCAGGCAAATATCCTTCAAAAGGCAATGCTACTTTAAACATATTTTTCTACTTTTGCCCACGTCAATTCATCAGGAAAAGTTTTCGTTTTCCCACCATTTTTTTACCACCAATTTTTTTCCTTTTCGCCCAAAAAAGAATTTAGACGGACATTAACTTATAGTAGGTTGCAAAATGGCCTTCACAAAAGCCCCAATCTTCATCATCCTCTTCCTCATCACCCTCCTCCCGATCTCCACCAATTCTCAAGACCCCAGTTCGGATTTGCTCTTGCAGCTCGAATCCCTCCAATCCCAGTCCCCCAAAGGCGGCGTTATCCATCTCACTGATTCCCTCAAACGGATTCTATCCATTCCAACTCATCGTCCCTGTGCTTTCCTCGTCTTCTTCGACGCCCAACAACTCCACTCCAAACCCGAACTCTCCCTCCCTTCTCTCAAATCCGAGTTCTCCCTCGTCTCTAAATCCTTTTTAGCCAACAACCCTCCAACTTCTCACTCAAAACTCTTCTTCTTCGACATCGAATTTCAAGAATTCCAGTCCTTTTTCGCCCTTTTCGGAGTAAATTCTCTGCCCCACACCGATGTCAAGAAAGACTCCGTCCAGATAAATGCATCAGATTTCTCGAGGCTCGCCGAATCCATGGCTGAATTTGTCAAGGCCAAAACGAAGCTGAGCATTGGGCCAATTGATCGCCCCTCTTTGATTTCTAAGAAGCAATTGATGTTTCTCATTGCTGTTATTCTGATTTCGGCTCCATTCTTGGTGAAAAAAGTGATTTATGGGAACACCCTTTTGCACAATAAGAGTATTTGGATGACCGGAGAGATTTTTGTCTACTTTTTCAGTGTCTCCGGTTCAATGCATAACATAATTAGGAAAATACCCATGTTTTTGGTTGATAGGAATGACCCTGGGAAGTTGGTTTTCTTTTATCAGGGGGTCCGGGATGCAATTGGGAGCTAAAGGGTTCGCGGTTGGGTTCTTGTACACTGTGGTGGGATTGTTGCTGGCTTTTGTTACTCATGTTATTGTCTATGTGAGGAATAGGAATGCTCAGAGGTTGGTGATGTTTATTTCCTCCTGGGCTGTTCAGATGATTTTTGTTGGCATTCTTGTCGCATTTCTGGTTTCTTGATTTTAGTTTGTTCTACCATGTTAGTTTTTGTTAGTGTTTCAGATAAGGAAAATTGACGTTTTATTTTTGGAGTAAATTAACAATGTACCTTTTATTTTGCTTTTGTGCTCATATTCTGTATTTGCAACTGTTGATAAAAAAATTGAATCATGTAATTGGCAGTGATTTATGTATCTTTTTGGTGTTGTCTTGGTGAAATGCTTGTAATAAGCATAGCAATCACTTGTTTTCTCGTTTTCTATGGTATCTGTTCTAGATCTTCTTTCACATGTAGATATGGCGTTGAGATAAGTTTCCGACTAAATGAGGAAAGGTGCAATTTTGAATGGTAAACCTGCGGCCAAATTGCAAATCACATGCCAAATTATGAACTAGAGCTATAAGTTGGCATTTGCAGTTGGTAGTGGGTGTTTCTTCAGGAGTTGGAAGAATTTGATTCACAATTCCATAACATTTTAAAAGGCTATACTACGTACTCAGTAATTAGACTAGAGAGGATGATGCTTGAGTGCTAGAGCTTAGTGCAAGAGGATACTGCTATATTATTTGTGATATAAGTAATTCTCAATCAACTTGCACAACGGTGATCTTTATGGTAGTTTTCTAGTTCGAGTAAGAATAAGTACTTTGTAAAATCTGTTTTGCTTGCTTTCCTGGAATTTAAGTTTCATGTCTTACATGGTAGTTTGTTCTCCATATAGCATTATTTTATACTATATAATCACAAACTTTTTGCTGGATGTAGGTTGGATTTTCTGTTAACGGAGTAATAATACTAACTTTTATGTGGGTTTTGAAGGCATTCCTTGAGGTAATACCTTTTCTTTTCACATGAATGGTTCCCATTTTTGGTGCCATTCTTGAAGTAAATTTCATTGTGAATGTTTTGCAATGTCCCGCCACTTGCCTAACTTACTAGTTTGATTGGAATACAATATTAAGGGGTGCTGGTTTTCTATGGAATTAATACACCATGACAAACAGCAAAAGTAATTTCAGAGATCTAGAACAAGAAAGTTGTTTTTTGCTTTTAAATGGCAAAGAAACATTCTAGTTATGTTGGTACACATTGCTCCTACTTGACACCTTATATCATGATCAACGTTACTTTGGTTATGATACTTGACACCTTGTATCCTCTGTGGTGCATTAGTTTGGATTGTTTTGGTTTAGTTTAGTTTAGTTTATTTGAATGTTTTAGCTAAGCAAGTGAACTGAAGTTGCTTTTCCTTTAGTGTTGTGCTTATTGTCTTATCAACTGGTTATATTGTTCATAGCAGTACTTATATCAGTACTTGTTATAGTAGTGCTTGTTGCCTTATCAACTTGTTATATTATTCCTTTGAGGCTGAAGTTTAATAGTAGTACTTATTTCTTGAGCTAATTTGGTGCATTAGTTTGGGCCTGATTTTGATTTTCCTTGGGGCTGATTTTGAATGTCCAGCTTTAATTATTGAGGTTCTTATTGGATTGCAAATTTTAGCTAAGCAACCGAACTACAAGAGATATAGTGAAATTGGGAAATGGCAAGGTTTAGTGAAATTTTGTCTGATGTTAAAAATTCCCCCTTGTGTTGAAATTTGGTATTTTTTTTTCACGACAAAACAGCCTAGCAAATTGTCACACTTAAAAGACAGTATCTTTTATCGGAACAAAACAATGACTAAATTCGTTTATATTATTCCAATCTTGTTTGCCACATCCAAAGCATCGTAGTCTGGAGTCAACCGAACATATGCTTTCTTTGTTCCATCAGACCTGATCATAGTGTTCACTTTCTTGATCTGTATGTCGTACATCTTCTTCACTGCATCTTTGATTTTCTTCTTATCAGCACGGATGTCAACTATGAATACCATGGTATTGTTATCTTCAATCTTTTTCATGGCAGATTCAGTAGTCAAAGGATATTTGAGAATCTGATAATGGTCCAACTTATTCCTAGGAGGAGCACTGATGCGTGGGTACTTCGGGTTCCCGTCCTTTTTCAATGTCTTAGGACGATGGAAGGTAACTTTGGTCCGGATCTTCTTGGCTTTCTTCTTAAAAGTTGTCCCAGATTTGACAAATTTGGCAACCTTGGCTATAGGGTGTTGTTGAACTTCATTATGATATTTGAATGCTTATATGATATTTTGACATTTCGTAATGCAATGGATGCATTCATTTGCTAATTATAAATCATTGTCATTTTTTTCCATTTATAGATATAATTGTTGTAGGAAAATTTTCAATTTTCATGGTGATAAAGAGTTATCATTGAATCAGAATTTTTCATTAATAACAATATATAGTTGCACTTAAATGTTCGCTTTTGTTTATATGCTGATTTTAAGTTTAAGGATGGAGTGTAATTACTTGTAAGATTTTTTTTGTTTATTGTACCAGTTGTCATTAGATTTGGTTCAAGAATGGCTAGCAAAGAATGCCAAGGAATCAATATTGGGACAGGACATGAGTATTAGTGGAATAGCAACTTATCAGCCATTTGATGGATTGATGGAGTTGAAAGTGGTAAGTACTTTGACATTACGTCTCATTTCTATCTGTTGTGCAGTTAATACTTGTTGAGTTGCGTAAAAACCTCTGAAGTTTATTGCATTTCCTGCTTCTACTGTGCAAATTTTTTTGAAGCAATTTCTGTTCTGAAGTGCTATTGACTCTATTAAAATTGAAGGAGAAACTTCACATGCAGCAAGTAATTTGAATGAATGCCTTCTATCTGTTTTATGGTTAATACTTGCTGGGTTGCATAAGAATCTCTAAAGTTTATTGCATTTTCTGCTTCTACTGTGTTAATTTTTCTGAAGCAATATCCATTCTGAAGTGCTATTGACTCTGCTAAAATTGAAGTAGAAACTTCCCATGCGGCAAGTAATTCGATTGAATGCCTGCTTTGATGATGTATATTTAATTCATATGAAGTATCTTTTGGTAAGTGCTTTAGAATGAGTAGAATCTTGGTGAAGAATCTCCACTTGCGATACAAAATTGAGTGTGAAGCTAGTTGATATCCTGATTCTATCTAAACTAAAGACAGAAAAACAAGGGAAAGACATTCGAAATGAAGCAAATATGTCCTGCATGAGTCTAAATCATTCTGTCAATGCACAAAATCGTGTCATGAAGACAATCTTTGGCAGATGTCACAGCACAAATTAGTCATGTATGTTGTACTACTTCTTTGAACTACTGGAATTTGCAATGCGTTCCATTGGTAGCAGAGTACAGGCAAGAAAATGAAAAACTAGATTAAAAAAATTCCAAACGTATTTAAGACTCAGGCTTGCTTTTGCCTGCCTAAAGTCTCAAAAATCTTGAAAATGATTACTGTTTCATGTTTTTTGGTAATCAATTTGTGGTTTTCAAACAATGAATTACAAGTTTGGTCACTACAATTTGTTGTATGTGATTTGTCACTTGTAAATAATGGCTTTGACATTCCTGTGTATCCTAACCAAAGTATTGTGTCTGCATAATTATGATATTGACAAATGTGCTTAATGAACACTAGTTGCTAACTCACTTTAGTTAAAAGATGATAGTTTTGAATATGTTTCTGCTTCTTGTAGTAGCACTTTCTCTCCCCCTGCCACTGTTGGAGTCTTAAAAGTAATTATTCTGGCAATAAGTCCACAGGTTACTATTAACATGGACTCGGATAAAGTTTGACTTTTTGGCGCTAGGTGTAGCTCTTATAGCTTCCAGCTATTAGGATATCCAATTTGTCTCTTCAATTAGCCAACTTGCAATCATGTGTACGGTGCTTGGACTTGCTTTTTATCTTGTTGCTGTATATGCTGATTCACTATTCTTGTAGGCAGTAGTTGGATTCATGTCTCAAGTAATGGACAAATTAGTATCCTTCAAAAGTGCTTGGTAGGTGACAATATTAACTTGTAGTATCAAGCCTCAAAAGTGCTTGGTAGGTGATAAGGCTGCTTTTTCTTGTTTATTAGACCTTATGTATAGTTACATATTTTTAGATATATGAAATCCTATGACATTCAAAGCTTCAAAGACTACTTTTGGTTTAAAACACAGTGAAGTTTGCAAAGTTGTTTCTCATAAATGTGGAATCGTTTGTTGCTGTCCTTTGACATCTTAATATTAAAATAAAGAAGTGGAACAATTCTGCCCATATAATCCTTGGCTCTTAATGAATGTTATTAAACTTCCATCCTCTAGTAGACTCTGTTTCCGAACTACCCATATAATGTCTCTTTTTCTACTCTTTGTATAGCCACTATCTAGATGAGACTTAAAACAAATGATTCACTTTATTTTTTGGTGACTCCTTAACTAATTTTCCTTGTTTTAATTTTTCTATCATCTACTAATAACTTTACTATTTTATTGCAGATATATTGCTCATTTTAGAGGTTTGGAAGATTAGCAGTACGGCTTACGTGTCGACTCAAAAACTATGGTTATAGTGCTATCTTAAGTTTAGAAAATGTTTCGGTAGCACGGAAAATGTTTTGGGACTTGGAATTGTTTTTTAGTGTAGCCTTGACTTATATGGCAAATTTTGCTCTATTGAAACTTAACAAACTATTTGTAGTGTGATGTTGCACTTATTTATGACATTTGAATATTTAATATGTTATTATGGCATTTCCTATTGTAACGGGTGTCTACGTTTGTTATTTATTAAACATTGCTGATGTTTTCATTTTTTAGATATTATTGTAGTAGGAAAATCATCAAACTACACATTGCAAGGTGTTGTAAATGAGTAGCATTTCTCAAGCAGGTTGTCTTTATTGACAATTGTTGTTGTCACTGAATCAAAACTATTCATTGATAAGAAGTTGTTGTCACAGTTGATAAGGGGTTTATTGACAACAAAGTTGTCACTAATTAATATATACACTGACTATGTTGCTTCATGCATCATTGACAAGAAAGCATGTCGTCACTAAATTTGTAGCTTTTATTGACAACATATCTTGTCATAAAAAAGTTTTTATTCACTGACGACTTTAAAGTCGTCACTGTATACTTTTACCGACGGAGATTCAGTGACGACTCTGTGACAACCGAAATGTTGTCAATAAAAGTCATCAGTGACGACTTTTTGCTTTTTTGTGACGAAAAGTAGTTGTCATTGAAGACCAAAATTCTTGTAGTATAAAAGTACAAGTAAAATGAATTACAATTGCATTAATTAGAGTTCATATGAAATTAACCTTAATTAAACAGATATCACAAAATGTAATGATGTGAAAAGAAACAGTATGACTCTGTAATTTGTATCTTAAATTCTTTAAATTTGTTATATAAAATTTTGTTAAACATGCCTGATAATCCTGGAACAAAATATTTAAATGACACCATTGATAGTCAAAATATTTAAACAATAAGAGGCTCAACATGCATATTCATTGGCATGTTAATGAAGAGCTTTTCCTTTCTTTTCCCTTCAATAAATTCTTCTTCTTTATTTTCCAAATTAATTCTATATTGCTTTTCTAAGATTCTTACTAGGACAGACAACTAATTAAGTTTAGTTTAAAAAACTACAAAAGTCTTTTACATGTGTCATTAAATGTGAAGATTGTTATCAAAACAACACTTTTAAACAGTTAAATTTTCTTTTAATTAATCTCAAGAGAATGAACAATTGAACAAGTATAAAAAAAATGTAGCACCTACAGCGTGCAACCCACATACTCCTATATTAGTTATCATAAAAGTGAAACTTACATCTAAAATATTCAAACTACTCAAGTTTGACTCAAGTAGCTCGACTTGAGTTTAATTCGATAAAAACTTATTTAAGTTCTAAAAAATTCAAACTACTCTAACTCGACTCGAGTTTGATTCAATAAAAACTTGTTTAAATTTGACGTGGTAAATAAATAAGTCAAGATTAAACACAATTTACAAACAAATGAGTTTGAACATTAAAATATTCCAGTTGATTAGACGCATTTACGCCTAAACTCCAATGTCAAGAATAATTTCAAAATCTTAGGGCTATCCTGACGTTGAGACAGAATGAGATAAAACGTCATAATGTCTTGAAAATACAACAAGGGCCCATTGGACCTTTGCCAACAAGGGCCCAACCTCAAATTTGTTTAAAAACAAGCATGGGTGATGTATCCTAACATTATTTTTACTACTTTTTTTTTTTTTTTTTTGTTGACAAGATAAATTCTAAACCTACTTCTACTCCTATTTCTACTCTACATTAAGGGGAAGAGGTGAATTCAAGAGGGTCAAAGGAGAATTCGGAGGGGACTGAACTACCACCGATCTAGACCAGACAGGTGCCTTTGCACCCGTTGGTGAATTTTTTCAAGTGCAACTGCAATCACATATTATGATTTTCCAACTTATCTTGCAGAATTTGCCTACACAATCAAAGTTAATGAAAGTGTGATGTTTATAGTTTTGGGGTCCTGACAATGGAAATAATCAAAGGAAAGCATCCTGGAGACTTGATTACTAATCTGATGTCTTCAAATCTTGAAGGCGTAGAACTCAAAGACTTGCTCGACCAAAGACTTCTATATCCCAATCAAGAAACTGAAAAGATCCTAATATCCATTTTCAAACTAGCAAGAAAATCTACATGCTGATCCTCAATGTAGGCCAACAATGCTGTTTATTTCCAGGTTATTGTCAACTCGTGAACCATCCAAGTAACTTCTTTGTGATTAACCGTGGCCATATGAGTCTCTTTTCCATTTCTTTTCTTGTTAAATTAATAGATGCATCAGATATGTAGAACTTGGATGATGTTTTTGAGTTTTTGCAGGTTTCTTGCCTCCTATTAAATGCAGACTGCAGTGCCTCACTTTTTTTCCCCTACATAGCACAATCAGACATCAGCAGAAGATGATATGATGCAGAGCATGTATTCTATGTAAAAATAAAATCTGCATAGCTAATAGTGTTTATGGAATTGAAACCAGAACTAGTATAGGGGGCAAAGCAAGATTTTGGAAATGTATCGTAATACTATCATCCTTGTAAGTAATAATTCCATCGCATTGTCTTCAGTCTTAATGGACTTTTTTATTCCAAGTAAACTCCTTTAGTTTGTCTATTATTTTGAGTGCAGTTATTGACGAAATGACAGTATTTCCATATGAGGTTAGAATGGGTATGTTTTTTGGTAGCATGATAAATTAAATACACCAATACTACAACCAGATTAATATCACGTGAAGAAGCCCAATTTATCCATTCAACCAATCCACAAGATGAAAAGCGAGATCAGAGTCCTCCAGCTACATGATTTTGCCAGATGCGTCTAGCCCAACTGCTTTTGGAAGAGCTGCTTTCCTTAAAGTTTCCAGACTGCAAATGCCCAGTGCTCTTCAATCCTTGCTAACAATTAGTTTATAAATGGGAGATAAATCAAATTCAAACCTTTGGTTTTAGTACACTAGCATTTTGAGCTGTGCTATGTACGGATTTATATTTCAATTCAAAATAATAATAATAATATATACTTATACATCACAGTACATGATAGAGTACATGAAAAAGATTAAAAATTTCAAAGAAGTGTATGCTCAACATATGTATATAACATGCTCTATGTTTGTTGACATTTTCTCTTTTGTAGTAATTGTGATCGACATTTTTCACATCTATTGGTTTGAAAGTCTCAATTTTTTTCATTTTTTATTCAAAATATAACTTAACATATTGTCAATGTTACACTATTATAAAGTGAATTTGGTGAGTAAAATATAAAAATGAAAATTCAATACAAAAGTATAAAAACACCAAATTTAGTTGTTTTTCATATAAATTTTGAATTGAATAATTTCAAATTTTCAAATGAGAAGTTAAATTCATATTCATCCCCCAAATTGAAGAGTTAAAATTTGAAGTGAATGAAAATATTTCCATAACTTGCAATTTGGTTTACACTTAAAATATACTTATATTTGTACTTTCAAAATAAAATTAAAAAAATAAAATTTGAAGCAAAAGAAAATCATAACCTGCAATTTTAGTTTAACATTTTTACAGTATAGTATTGGTATTTGAAAACGCAAACCAAAAATTGATATATCTTATAATACCTCAACTACTACTACAAAGAAATGTATATAAAAATGAATAGCAGTTACATATTTACATATGAAGAAAATGATAAGAATACTAATATAATCAATAATACCTATAGCTAGTCTTCACTTTGGATTTTGTACTCTTATTCAAATTTAATTAGGCTCAAATTTGGATCAGATATATATAAATTAAGTAAATATAGTTTAGGGTCAAATGGTCAATATTTTTCCCATTGTTATTTTTCAATTTTTGGTAGAATTGGTGTTGTTTTTACTATTATTTTTGTCAAAAATAAAGATTTCAAACAAAATTTTCCATGTCTAAAAGCTAGTAGTACTTTGCTTATTAGTTAGTGATTTCATAATTTAGCTTTCATGAAGAGTATCATTCTTGATATTTTTACATCCACGACCAATGAATATTATTTTCTTTTGATTTTCTATATAATTTGCCCTCTTAATTAGAGTTACTAAGTTGAAGGGTAAAATATTATTATTTATTTTGTTGCTTTTTAGTAGGCTTGGTGAGGTTTGGTGATGTTTCCTTTCTATTTAACCGCACATTAATAGATTTCAAACCAAATTCCTCTGTAAGTGGAGCCACTTCTTACATTTTGAATTCAAAAGGCATGAAAGGATATATAAAAGTTTTTAAAAAATCAAAATTCTATATATAAAAAAAAGAATGAAGTGTTAATTGGAAGCATTCTGGTTTAACCATACTAAAAATCCCTTCTCAAATTTATATAGATATAGATTCCTGTAGGACCATGGTTATAAAATGACATCATAAATATGTCATAAATAATTAATATGTTATTTTTAGTATCATATAAGCTACTAAATGAATCCTGTGAATCCATATGCAGTTCATCAGCGTGTTAGAATTAGAATACTTTGGTTCATCATTGATGAAAATAGCTCAAAATTTGAAAAAACATGAAATATAGATTGAATAAATCTATTTTGACAATGACAACAAACCCAAAAGCAACGAAGACAATTACATTGTACCAAACATGAGGCAAAAATAAAAAGAAAAAAAAATAAAAGAACTAAGTTTAGTTTAACATTATAAACAAAAAAAATAATTGTAAATTTATGAATAAGTATTGGAAAGTCATAAAAAATCAAATTACTATGTAGATAAGCAATTTAAAAATGAATTAGCGATAAGAAACATGGAAGTTAGTAAGAAATTTTTTGAAATTTCTAAATAATTCCGAGCTAAACTGTGAGGTACAACTTCGGTTTTAAAACATTATCTAAAACCCATCCATGTGCATATTGTTTGACCCTAAAATAAAAAGACGCCAAAGATAATGAAACCCATTGGTCAATTAACAGAATAATAAAGATTAAGGCCCTATTCGATAATTCCATTTAGCATTTATAATTAATTGGTTCAGATCTTAATATGTTAAGACACGTTTGATAATAAAAAATTAATATTTGAATTAATTAAGTGGCATTGAATTTTCTAGACAAAATTTGCTCCAAACAATAAGTAATAAACTATTCACTTATCACTTAATGTGATATACATTCTAATGTATCAAATTTAGTTCTTAACAATTTAGTAACTTAATAGATTAAGATTCAAATTTTAGTTTTCGGATGGAAAAAGTGATGGATCGGTTGAGGAGTATATGAGGAGATAAAGTTTTCATCTCAAAAAAATTTTTAAATAACAAAGGCTAAAGATAGGGAGAAATTTCTAAAATTATGATGATTTTTAAAAAAATTGTACAAAGGGGGCATTTTGTGTATGGTTTTCTATCCTTGGGGTCTTCGCATTTAGCAAATGCGAGTTCTTTTAGCTCGCATTTGCTGAATGCGAAGTCTCCCTGAATTTTTCCACCACCGAAATTCAAAAAAAAAAAAAAAAAAAAAAAGCAGACCTCGCATTTCACAAATGTCACTTGCTGAAGAGAGAGACAGATCCGAGGGGGTGAAAATGGATCCGAGCTCGGATTTTTAGGATCTGAGGCCTTTCTTTTATGGATCCGAGCTCGGATCGTTTGTACTCGGATACACTGCTCCAGAAGTACAGACGAGGGCTCGGATCGGCTCGTTACTCACACGGATCCGAGCTTGGATCCCTGCTGGTGTTTTTCCAGTTTTTCAGTTCTTCTCCTTTCTCTTCATTTTTGCTCCTAATTTCTTGTGTACTTTATCCTCTGGACGGTCCTTACATTTCTTTCAACTTGTGCATGAATTTCATACCTCAATAACCTTCACAATTTCACAAAACTAATGCATTAATCCACTCATTTATCAAGTTTTGAACACTTAAGCAATATTTAAGCAATTATCACCAAAAGAGTTCAAATATGGCTTTAATCTTCTCAAAACATACCAAAAGTTCATGCCAAACTTGTACAAAATATACGTTAAATATTCTCTTATCAAATTCCCCCACACTTGAATCATTGCTTGTTCTCAAGCAATTGCACACATAGCTACCACAATGATCCAAGAGATAAAACAATATATATACTTTTGTCAAATTTAATTCCTCAACACCTAGAAACCAATCATTGTGTCATTTCTCAGATTACATTAAATACTCATAATATTCAATTAAATAAAAATAATTATGCCTTAATTCAACAAATTCAACTCAATCTCTCGTTTTATCCTAATTTCACAAATAAGTAAATCACATAGTCATTTCTATGGCCTTCCTCATCCCATAACCATAAAATTTTCATAACTAAGAGAGATTTATTCATACTTCATTTTACTTAAATAGTAGAAATGTCTTTTTACGCGAAAATCGACACTTTTAGGTGAAGATTTTCGGTTACTCAACATTTCACTTATTCAAATTGCGAAGCATACTCTTAATTCCAATACCTTTTTTATGCGAATGTCGACATTTATAAATGCCAACCCCCGGTTACTCAGTATGTGAATAATTGGAATAGGTTGTTTTTTTTTTTTTAACAATAATTTTTTTTTCTTTTCTCTCTAAGCATAATCAAAGGAAGAATCTGGCCTTGTCTTGACTATATCAATCACTTACTTATAAAATTAAGTAAAAATGAAAAATATCATTAAACATGCAAAATTCTAAGCATAATTTTCCTTATTTAGCCAAATATACTTTCTAAAATATAAAAATCCTAATTGCATAATGACTAATTCCAAATCAAATAAGGACTAAACTTTTCCAAAATACATATAACATTTTATCTAATGGAAGAATTAGACACTTAAAATTGAACATTTTGGCCATTTAATTGAAAGAATTGCAATGAAATATTGAAAAATATTTTAGAAAAATTTTGACAGAGTTTCCCCATAAAAATGAATGAAACTCCCTGCCAACAACCTCAATTTCAAGAAAATTAACCTCATGACAATATTTCCAAATATAATTCCAATATTTTTAAGCCATAGACAACTAAAATCATGCATTTCAAGACACAATTACCCATAAGATCAAGTAATCCCTCCCCCACACTTAAAAGCTACAATGTCCTCATTGTAGAGGAAGGTTAAAGAAACTGAAACTTCCCTCAAAATAAGTGGTGATTCAGTGTGAAGCCATTAATCCTCACGGTCATCAAAATTCTGTCCACCATGAAACAAAAGAGTACAAAAAATCATAAGTAGCACAGGAGATCCCAAAAGAAAACTACAATGTTTATACCGAACCCAATAAAAGAAAAATAAAGCAACAACGGATGTAATCAGCTAAAAATCTTCATGGCTGCTCGGAACGAGGGTCTACTACCTCCTCAACTCCATGAGGACCATGTGAAATACCAATATGCCCCTCCTCATGCTGAAGTGTCGGAGTAGGTGACCGGCGGATATGGAAATGATTCTCGATCGCACGAAGACGGCGATCATGTCTGTCGAGTCGCTCAGTCATCATCCGCTCCGTCTGGTCAATGCGCTCGATGACTCATGTCTCCATACAGGAAATAGCATTGAGAAGCTCTTGCCACTTGGATCGCGGCGGAGGTGGTGGTCGTAGAACGGGATGAGGAAGACTCTGTTGTGCCTCCGTCTCTTGAGCTTTCGCTTGTGGTTCAGTGTGAGGCGGAGGCTGAGCAGAAGTCGAAGCCTCTCCAGTGTCTCGAACCAGAGCAGCTCCAAAATCAGTAGGGATACCCAAGGATTTGAGTATCGAAACACTGACCTCCTCGATGAACCTAGTGACAATGGCCTGCTCGGTTCCAAGAGGAACCTTGAGCTTCTCAAAAAGATGGGAGAGCAGTCGAGGAAATCCGAAGCAGGTCTCGCCAGCCCTCATTCCAGCAGTAGTCCACATGTAGCTGATGATGATGCTGGGTAGAGGAATACCGGTCAACTGTCTACCCACTCCATGCATCATCTTATCCAGAAAGTATAAGTCACTATTGCGGAGCTCCCGTTTTCCACTCCTTTTCGGCACCACATTAAAGGCAAAAAGATAGACGATCAGGTGGTACCGATGCTCGAAGGAGTCGGCGTATACCGTGAGTTTTTTCGTACTTCCTCGCTCACGGTATTGACCCTTAAGACGTGCCACGGCCTCTCCCACTTGCCATGGATCACGTGCCTTGAACTCCTTGATCAATTTAACATCTTCTCCTTCATCTTTGAGTTTGATGAATTTGGCGATTGTATCCCGATTTAGAGCCACTCTTTTACCTCGAACCCACGAGACGATGAGGTTGCCACTGTGACTCTGTTTGTTTTCCACATTGGCGTAGAACTCCCGGACCAGATTGGGGTAGTAATGCTTCGGCAAATTAAGGATAGTTTCCCATCCAAGATGTTTGAATGCCGTGGAGACCTTGTAGTGGTCATCCATCTCCGGTGCCAAATATTTTTCAATAATGATTTCTTTGTCCAAACCGGCCTCGTACCACTGTTGATTCTCGAGCGAGGTGAAACGAGTGGTATCGTAGTCAGGAAGTGGCTCGCCACGGCTCGTGGACGATGTCTTACGCCGTGAGCGTGGAGGCGACTCAGGTGAAGGGGATTCCTTCACTGGTGACTCCTCAGGTGAGGGAGTGCGCTCCTCGCTTGAAGAGGGGGAAGGAGTGCGAATAATAGCCCTTCTTGTGCGGACCATGGTACCTATATCAAGAACAAGATCAATGCATATTAAAAGCAATCTAAATTCCTTGAAAATACATTTCAAAAAATGTTGGAAAGTAATTTGAAAAAAATTTCGGCAGAGTTTCCCCTTGTAAAAGGACAAAACTCCCTGCCAACAATCAACAAATTGAAGCAAATACTCTACCGCGTCTTGCAGTACAATATGCAGGCAGAGAAGCGAGAATATCGTCCGAGTATGGATGCCGTATGAACTGCAAGACCAATAATTATTCAATGACATACATACAATAAATGCACAATAATTATCCTCCACTACACTTAGAATTTAGAAAATTTGGGCAGCATCTCCCCTATAATTGGACGAAAACTCCCTGCCAATCAAATCATTTTGACGATACTCAAGCATAATCTTGTTGCTATACAACCAACATATATGAAAATTTTAAGTATCTTACTCAGATATAACGGCAAAAAGCAATCACAATGACATCAAAGGATAGTTAGTGTACCTCTTGGGCATGTAAGCTCGTCAACTGATCTCGAAATATAGATACAACATGTCTTGCCACTCTGTGTACATCAAATTGAACATTCCACCTGCGGGAACGAATTCCGAATGTTGTGTCTTAAAGGAGACAGTCGATTCGTATTAGTATTATAGAAATATATTTGATATACATACCGAGCTCCATATGGACCAGGATAGTGCTCTAACGGCTGCACTCGATCAGGGCGCATTGTTGGTATACATTCCCACGCCCATAGCTGTAATTAAATTATATTTGAATATATTAATTGACCATGTAATAATTCTAGAGTTAAATTTAGACACATTGAATGAGGCAAATGTACCTGAAGCAAAACTAATGGTCTCGCAATGGCCGATCTAGAGGGAGATGTGGCGCTACACAATGATCGATACAGAATTGCTAATATCGCACTATCCCAACTATATTGCCCAACAGTTTCCAAATCTCGTAGTAATGGCATATACAACAGCAGGACTTTATTACCGGACTTATCTGAAAATAAATGACCGCCTAATATCAGGAGCAGGTATACGCGGGCCCGCTGTCTACATTGGACATCCGAAGCATCGGGTGCCAACTCTGTATCTAATACTCTAGATAAACACCCCAATTTGAGCCGTTGCCCATCAAAATCTGACATCGTTGGAGAAAAACCAATCAACTCCTCACATAAATTCCTCCACTCCTGAACACTATGAGATGTATCTATCCCTATAACTGGAGGACCATTTATGGGTAGACCCCACAGAACCTCTACATCCTGTAAGGTAACCGTAGTCTCTCCAACGGGAAGATGAAATGTATGAGTCTTGGGCCGCCATCGCTCCACTAAACTAGTGATCAAAACATGATCGAGCATCATATATCCACAGTCAAGCACCCCTTCAAAGCCAGCCAATCGAATATAATACCGAACAGTCTCAGGGATAGGTGTATGATCCCAAAAATACCTATCACATCGTCTGACATCAAACTGATCACCTAGAATGTGCCCGTGAAATATAGAATGTGCCCGGTGTGCAGTGCCTGTTGAGATAATATCATACACAAATGGGCCCGGATGCAAGGCTGCTTGTGTAGGAATATCGGTCATACAGAAAATAATAGTTGCAAATACATTATATAACATATAAGGCTACACACATTTGAATAGTGGAATATGAGTTTCTAAAACTAATGCAACACTTTAAATAGAGAACTGCTAAAAACGACACAAAAATATAACGAGTAAAATATTGATCAACAAAATGTATCTCATAAATCATATTAATTCCATAATCCAAAAAATGGCAGATATCGGAGTACACTGGTTCCTATCCCTAAAACGGATGATGTCAAGCTCTAAAATTTGGACAATTTCTTCTATTATGACCCGATTGATGACAATTTGTACATCTTCTTGGTTCCTCTGGGTCTCTCTCATCCATCTCATTCCGAATTCTTTTAGCTCGTACCCTTCCCGCCCGACGTGCAACATATTTACTACTATCTGCCCGTAGCTCCCAATCTGGTTGGAGCCAAGTATCCGGATGTGACAAAGGGCTAAACTTTCCTGAATACTGCACCGCCCACCGTCTTTTTGTAAATTGGGGATCTACAAGTGCTCCAGGATTATCACCTCGATGCCTGCACACGGCCGTCACGTGCGAACAGGGAAGTCTGTAGCACTACCACTTACCACAAGAGCATGTTTTATCAAAATACTTGACCGTTTGTGTATTACCCCCTTTGCCATCCACACGTCGGCCAATCACAACTTTGTACACCCCCGATGAGCCATCGAACTCAACAACCCTGTGGATTCCCGCTTTCAGGTCTGAATTCTTAAACCGCCGCCATATCTTTGGAGGAAATGGATTACGGTAATGTCTAGCATCCTCTCTTCTGGTTTTAAACAACTCAACTGTCCGATGAAATGTCATATCAATACAAACTCGGATAGGCAAATGACGTGCTCCTCTAAGTACATTATTATAACTTTCGGATATGTTGGTTGTAAGAATATCTCAACGGTTCTCACCGTCATGTGTTAGACACCACTTTTCAGCTCCAATGTTAGACAAATAAGTCCATGCATCTGGAAACATGTTCCTCAATTCTCGTATGAATGCCCGCCACTTGCGCAATTGTCTGACTCTTCCCATTGCCCAACACAACCTTTTAAAGTGCAAGCCTTTGAAGTGAGTCATTAGGTTACTCCTAACGTGTCGTAGGCAAAATCTATGAAAGGCCAAAGGTTCTTACCAATAGTCAGAATGTGTCATGGCATGGATGATACCATTATGCCGATCCGAAATGACACAAATAGGATACCGATCACGGACCACATTGTATCTTAGTTGTTCCATAAACCAAGACCAACTAGAAATAGTTTCTTCGTCGACAATGGCATAGGCTATCGGAATAATCTTGTTGTTGGCATCTTGCGTAACTGCAACAAGTAGTTTGCCTTTATATTCGCCACGCAAATGAGTGCCATCAACACATATAACAGGTCGACACATGTGAAATGCATCAATAGTCGGTCCAAAAGCCCAGAAGACATACTTAAATATCTTCACACGATTCGTACTATCAGAATGTTGCAACCACCTGATCACAGATCCCTGATTTGACTGCATAAGTGCATCAACATATTTTGGTAGTTCAGCAAAATTGGCATCCCAAGAACCAAATATAAGTTCAATAGCTTTGCGGCTGCCGTACCAAACCTTTTTATAAGAGACATCCACCTTCAAAACTCCCTTAACATGGCTTACTATATTCTTTACTTTAAACCCAGGATCATTTTCAATGCTACGAACTATGTGTCTAGCAATAACCGAAGATGTAAGGCTAGCATTGCTATTACTCATCAAATCACCAACACAATTATGGTCGTTGACCCATTTGGTTATTTGCCACAATCCATGAGTCTTTTTTTTCACTGCTCGGACACACCAGTCACATGGAGGATACGATACGTCGGCCGCAGTGGTAGTGCTCCTTTCAAATACAGATTTACATTTGGCAACCCAAGTGTTACTCTTGCTCTCAACAACCCTGAACTCTCTATTATGATTGATAGACCACATTCTAATAGCCCTGCTCAGCTGTTGTTTGCTCTCAAATCTCATATGTAGACATATGTGATTATTATCCTCACTAAATGTCACAATGCGCTCCAACTCACTTTCATCAGTAAGTTGGTCGTCATCATCTATGTTTCCAAGGTTAGAGAAGAATTCGAATCCTCGTGGAGCATACGAAAGGTTGCCAGATGCAGCAAAAGGCTGTTGGTTCTCGAGATCCTGGTGGACTCCACGTCTTTCATTTTCGTCATCTGAGTCACTGCCTGACACATCTACCGACTCAGATTCTTCTACATCTTCTACATCATTTTCCAAATCATCATCTACCAATGTGTTACAATGACTTGGACCGGCAGTGGAATCGAAGCCATAAGAAGACACATGATTCGGTGATTCGGGATCTCTAAAACTTTGAATCGAGTCAAGGCCTTGAACATATTCAACATCCGTCCTTAAGCCTGACGTGAACCGTGGCTCTACCAAGTCCCTAACACAATCCCCATGTGGTAGTTGTGATACCGATGCTGTCTCTGGTACCACTGTACTAGAGTAGGATTGATACCTTGTTGGATCCATGCATGCATGGACAAGCGACATCATCAGACCAATATTGGTAGTTGGTGGAATGAATGTGCTACTGACTCGAGGATTTTGGACTATTTCCTCCTTCTCGATATAAAGTTCGGCGATGTATGGGACAATTTCGTTCCAAACATCATACATTATCTCCAGAGTTTCATCATCCACCACTGGGGAGACATTATAAGAAATGCGGCCACAAGGTTGGCGGAGAAATAAATTCAACTTGAACAGCCCCCTATCGACCCCCATGTATTGATAAATTCTATTCACCAGCTCATCATATCCAATTCTATGCCGTAATGAGAATGTACGGTTGGAGGTACGAGGCAAGTAACAAATTGACCCATCTTCATAGTGTATTTTACCTCCCCAATAAAGAGACACTCGCAGAGGTCTTTCTATAGACATATGAAAGAAAACAATCCCTATCTTGGAAAAAATAAATTAGAATTAGTAGTACAAAACTATGTAAAGTGTATTAATCTAGTAAGTCAACAATTTTTGTAAAGTGTATTAATCTAGTAATGCAATAATTTAAGTACCTATAAACTAATTAAGAATTCGTAGTTACTCAACTACTTATAATAAAAGCAACATATTATATACCACATAAAAAAGAAAAGTTAGCAATTATTATTTGTAGTGAAATAAAAAATAAGAATGAGCAACAATAGTAGTTTATTTTTTTGTTATTAATACTACTAATAATTGATTAATCAATTTCTCTATTTTGTTATTAAATATTTGAAAAGTTAAATTTCTTAAATGACATTGAATTCAACATTTGGGAAAAAAAAATTTTACTCACATAGATTTTTTGTATAAAATATTGACCTACGAAATTAAGAAATAAACAAATTTTGACTAATCTAGTCTACTTATTTAAACAATGTTTAAAGAAAAAAAGGAAGAATTTAAAAAGAAAATTAACAAATAGGATACATTAAAAGGGGTAAATTTGTCCAAACATATCATTCAAGAGGGCAAAATGCCTATTATTATAGTTTAGGGGATAAACTGCAACTGGGTATATAGTTTATAGGGGTTTTTTGCATTTAACCCTTTATCAAATGATTATTACGTGATTATTTATCTTATAGAGTACAAGATATAATTTGCTATAAATGCAAAAATAAAGATCCAACATAATAATCATTTCCAAATTTTATTTGTTTATTGTAATTTATTATGATTAATAAATATATATATTTTGAAAAAATTACTTTTTATTATATATATATTTTGAAAAATATATATTTATTATGATTAACAAATTTTATTGTAATTACTTTTTTAAAAAAAAAATTTTGACAAAATCTCCCCTTAAAAGTGGACTACACTCCCTGCCAGCACATAAAAATTGATCGGATGTCTGCCCAACTAGTAAATGCGACTGCCGAAAACATTAGGCATTAAGGGCTTGTCAGACTAAGCATGGCAAGCTAATACGAGACAAATCGAAAGAACAAGAACAATTAATAAATTGCCAAAGCAGAAAAGCCAGCTCAATTCAGCAAAACAAAAATCCCAGAAAACAACAAACAAACTGACAAACAAAAAAAAAGATAAATTCATACCTCTTATGGCAAATTGGGAGGGAGGGGGGAGATGCGCGGCTTGGTTTCAGCTTGGCAGAAATGGGACAGCTTGGTTTCAGCGGACAGCTTCCGACGACAAAGATGTGAGGGATTTCCTCTGCCGAGATGTGAGCGATTTCGTCTACAATGGCAATGGCGGAGAACTGAGATGCTTGGACTGGTGTCTACCTTAGCAAAAGAGAAGGGAAAGTGACCTCCAATTTCTGCTGGCTAGGAGACATATTTGAATTGGGTTTCAGACTGAGTACCTCGCATTCGAAAAATGCGAGGTACCTCACCTCGCATTCCACAAATGCGAGTTTTGTGTTGTCTTTTTTACTTTTTGCCAAAACATTTCTCATTTTTTCCGGAACAATAACCTCGCATTTGTGAAATGCGATGTCTATGAACTCGCATTTCACAAATGCGAAGACACTAATGCTAGAACTAAGTTCAAAAATTGCCCCCCTTGTAGAATAACTTTTTTTTTCCATCACAATTTTAGAATTTTCTCAAAGATAGGTGTTCAACTAGAGGCAAATTCGTTGGAACATACACTTGTCAACAGAAACAACACTCATTTTTCATATTACTTTCTCTGTTTAGTCAATAGTATTTTCCAATTAGTTTCTTTTTGTTCGAAGTTTTGAGTCTTATTTTAAGTCCTTTTGTTTATAGCCGATCAGCGATTGGAATAATACTTTGTTATTGATGCTCTTTATCAATTCATTATACATTTTTAACGCTTCTTTGGGTTCTTCCGTTGACTCTCTTATATGCTTCATGCTTAATGAATGTAGTAGATTCAATCTAGTACATTCATCAAGAATTAGAATTTAAAAAAAGGACACCAAATGATGTCACTGTAAAAGAATTTTAATCCATTTTCTATGGTTGTCTTTAGCATTTTCAAACAAAAGTAGCCTTTTAAAACTCATCATTGAAACACAAGTAAAAAATTGTTTTAGATGACAAAAGATCATTAGATGAGTTGATAAATATTTCAAATTTATTGTTTTAGGGAAAATTACTGTGTAAAAACTTTTGAAAAAAGATTCTGAAGATAGAAGAAGAGCACAAATTTAACATACACATCCAACTAGCTTAGTGGCAAAGACACTCCACGTAACATAATCTGTCTATCTAGGTCAAGTGGCTAATTGACCGGCCAGGTTTTAGTTTTTCAAGTGTTCTTTGGAATGTTAACCCATGCTTTGTGTTTTTCTTTTTTTAACATTATTTTCATTTAGCCAGTGTGGAGGAACTTACATTGCTTATTGTTTATCAGTGCTGGAATGTTAATATGCATGATAAGTTTTTAAGTTTCTTCCAATTCTACGAAGCAAAATAATTTGTGTTAATATAGGATATAAAATGATCAACAGTTGTATACTAGAAATGATTCTTGAAACAAAATTAATTTCTTTCGTGGTATGTAGTCCTACAATTTTGTGTTTGTATTTTTCTATGAAGCAAGCTATCATGGACATTCTTGAACTTTTTGAGCTAATAAAGTTTTAGAATCCATCAAAATAATTAGTCCAAAACTACTTGAAATGCTTCTCCTAATTTTGGCCAAAAGTAATCTCACTTCTCGTCTAATACTGAACTGCAACATAAATAGCCCAATCTATATAGACTGATTGTGGTTTAGACCTGAGGTAATTACTGCTCATCTCCTAGAGATACTCAAGTTACCCTTTTCTATAAATTCATTAAGAAAAATTAGTCATAGAAGATAAAAATGGTGAATCTCATTAAGACATTCCAATATTGCTTTAAATTTCCTGGACCATATTCCAATCTCAAAAAGGAAAGACAATGAAGCAGGGAAGGATAAAGGGACAGAACAAGAAGACCTTTGAAGTCTTCCTTGTATGGTAGGGATAATCATGCATGGATTCTCTCTAAATTATCTCCATATTCCTTTTGATCCCACTTTTTCCATCATTTTCAAGACTTATAAAAGCAATTACCATTGATTAAAGTTATCATGACTGAGTCAATCACGAAATGTTTGAAAGATATTGATGGAGAGCAAGAAGGGAAAAGGGGAGACTTGAAGAAGGGGAAGTGTTGGCAACGAGTATGATGGGGGTGAGCGGGGCGGGGTTGGGAGAGCAGATATTGGACACTTACAAGACTAGTGAGGGCTAAGTTTGATTTTAAATATATTGTCAGTTGATAATACTTAAATCACTGGATATTCGAATCGAGTTTAACTCGGTAAGGATCCACTTGAAAAGCAACAATACACCAATAAAGACTAAAAAATCAACTAAACTACTTGATATTCGAATTAGCTTTGGGTCGGTAAGAGTTATTTGAATTTGGTTTCGCAAACTATTCAAATTAAAGTTAAATAGCATTTTGTGTTCGGTAAATTGTCAAATATGACTCAAACTTGACTCTATTAGCATACGAGTGAAATTTACGTGTAAAAAAGTTTAATCTACTCGAACTCGATTTGAGCCTTGGTTAGATAAAAACGCATCTATGTTGTAAATAAACAAACTAATGTTGAGCATAGTTTCAAATTCATTAAAATTAATAAAATAAGTTTAAATGCTAAAGTGTTCCATTAGATTAAATTCCTTTACTCCCCTAATTCCGGCCACCAATTTCCCCACGTTAGTACATCGTGATAAGAAAGATATGAGACAATACATGCTTAAACCTTAAGGACCAGGATTGGTCCTCATCTTGGCTTGCAAGTCTTTGGACCATTGGATCTCAAGCGTTCCAATCTAAAATAGAGAAGTCCAAGAAAAAGGGAAGGATGAAGGGACAGGACAAGAAGACCTTTCGTGCCAAATCCACCCAAACTACTTTTACCCCAAAAAAAAAAGAAGAAGAAGACCTATTGTCTTCCTTTTAGGTGGGGACAATCTTGGGCTCTCTATAAATAATTTCCATATTCCATTTAGTCCTACTTTTCCCATCATTTTCGAAGACTTATAAAAGAAGTTACCCTTGATTAAAGTCATGCTGACCGAGTCAATCGCGAAATGTTTGAAAGATGTTGATGGAGGACAAGGAAAGAGCGAGAATTGAAGAAGGAAGTCTTGACAATGAGTATGAGAATTTGGATGGATCCGAGGCATCACAAGTTCTATTTTACTCTATTTTGGGATAAAACAATCCTTTTATTTTGTATCACACCGTATTCTGATTTAGTTATACCATATATAATTTTTTACTACACCATTTTTTCAAATCAGTTACGCGAAAGGGCAAAATTGCCCAAAATTGAACTTTTAGCGGGTGGAGAAGCAAAACTTGGACACGTACAAGAATAGGGAGTGCCAAGTTTGACCTTAAACATATTGTCAGATGGCGCAAACTAAGATTGTTAAGGATTCACTTACTAATTTTGCTTAGGATTCACTTAATACTCCAATAAAAGATGAAAAATAAACCAAATTACTTGATATTCGAATCGATTTCGACTTAATAAGAACTTATTTGTGCTTAGTTTCACTAACCACTCAAAACAAATTTAAATAGCATTTTGTATTCGGTAAATTATCAAACCCAACTTGAACATGGTTCTATTAGCATAAAAGTGAAATTTACAAGTACAAAAGTTTAACCTACTCGACCTCAACTTTAGTTTGATTAGATTAAAACCCGTTTAAGTTTGGCTCTGTAAATCAATAATCCAATGTTAAGCACAATTCCAAATTCATTAAAAATAACAAAATAAACTTGAACATTATGATACTTGTCTTGATTAGATTCATAAACTTTGTAAGAAATACCCATAAGAAGAAATGTAGAAATTTCTTGAATCCTTGACTTTTATTAAGACTTTTGATACAAGAGTGATTGAGATATGTTGGAAAGAGGTTTGAAACTAAGGATGGTGTTTGAGAGTGTTTACAAAGGCTTTCTAATTTCTGAATTGCTAATTCACCGATGCCTATCTTCTAAAATCTAATTCTATTTATAGAGGCTCAGGTTCCTTTGAATCTTCATTTCATCTGTATTTGAATTTCATCTTCTTTTGTTGAATGGCCGACATCTTTTCTAAAAGTCGTTTGGATTTTGTCCACCGATGGGATCTTCAAAAGGATCAAAAGTTGAATCTGATGATCCTGCTGACTCCTCAATTTTGTCTGTTTCTTCTTTTTTGACTGGCTTTTGCAAGTAATTCAGATATTCTTTAAGCATCTCGGGATTCTGCATCATTTGCTTTATCAAAAAGTTACTGGCTATTTCTTCGGATGCCATTTCCGTCATCTTTTCTTTTTCTTTCTTTGGAGTTGGTGGAGTAGGTGTAGTGGTTGGAATACTTGTCTGCTGTCTTGTCTCCTTTTGAGTAGTGGTAGTTGTTGCAGTCCACTTTAATTTGTCTCCGGTAGTCAGAAATCTTATCACATTGGTTTGATCTCCATATTCTTGATTGAATCCGGTCCACCATTTTATTTTGAATTCTCTGACTAATGACATTGGAAGAGGCTTTTCCAATTCTTGATGAATCTTGAAACTCCAACAAAATATCCATGGTACTTTGAATTCCATGTGATATAAAATTGGTCTTGCATATTCTTCCCCCTTTACTCTTTTTAGATAGGTTTGAAATCCCATAAGCACATTTGGAGGTAATATCTCTGGCTGTGGTCCAAACCATTTCCACCAGTGATTGAACCAAATTGGAAATTCTTTGCTACAATGTTCTTTGAAGGTAAAAAACCAAGAATGATTGAATGGTCTAAAAAGGAAAGCACGATACCATGCCATTTTGTAATCCTGATATGTAAATCCATCTGGAATAAAATTTACTGAAAAGGATTTTTTGGAATAAAGAGAAGTCCATTCATTAGGAGAACAAACTTTCTTTATAATACACTTGGAATGACTAATAATATTTGGATTCTTTTTATCTGGAATAGGGTAAATCTCTACAGATTGAGTATCTGTAAGGATTAATTCATAATAATCTAAATTTTTTGAAGGATCATCTGGTTGCCAATGGCATTTTGGAGGAAAGATCCTTTGAGTAATTTGCTGGAGAGTAGAGTATATGGGTATTTCTTGGAATCTGGTTAAAGTAATATGTTGAGTAAATGGTTTTGTAAAATAAGTATTTCCTGGGGATTTTTCTGAGGATTTTGCTATTTGTTGAATTGGTCTGATTTGAGAAGCAATTGGAGTGGCAGCTTGACTATAAGTCAATGCTGGAAAATCTGATAATAATTGAAATCTATTTTGAGTAACAGGAGTTAGACTCATCTCATAATCTTGAGGAGTCTTTGGTCTGGAATTTCCTGCTTTTGAATCCATCTTCCTGCAAAATTTAATAAATAATATCTTTAAGTTGATCAGATAATTCTCTGTTCTGTTTTTGGTAATGTTGAATATATTGATTGTGAAGAAAATCTCCACTTCTGCTTAATCTCTGATGGGTAAGAAGTCTGATAGTGTTTTTCTGAATTTGTCTTTGTATAAGAAAGGCTTTTTCTTTTGGAGTAATAGTTGCATAGGGACTTTTGTGAACATAGATTTCATCGTATTTAGGAATTTGGTAAGATGGAATAAATTGTCTTCCATTTGAAGTCTGAATGGAATAGACATATCCTCTGGATTGGATTGATTTTTCTTTATTTTGAAGGCTGGGAGAATCTCGTTGAGTTCTCAAATAATTTGTATATTCACGATCATTTCTTTGAGCCATCATTGCTGGATCCATGTCCTTGTAAGAATTCTCTAGTAAGAAAATCTGGTAAGGAATTATTTTCTCCTTTGATAAATTCAATCTCAAAATCAAATATAGATAAAATAGCTTGCCATCTTGCAAATATTTGTTTTGAAACTATATTTTGAACATCTTTTTGTAAAATCTCCTTTGCAGATTTACAGTCTATTCTAATTAAAAAATTTTTATTATATAAATCATCTTGGAATTTTGATATGCATAGGACTATTGATAAAATTTCTTTTTTAATTGTTGAATAATTCTTTTGAGGGTCAGACCATGTTCCTGAATGAAATCTAACTAATTCTTCTTTTGAATTATCTATTCTTTGTTTTAATATTCCACCATATCCTAATTCTGATGCATCTGTTTCAACTATCATGAATGCTTTAGGATGAGGTAGACATAAACATGGTAATGATTCTATTTTTGATTTTAAATATTTTATTTTTTGAGTATGTTCTTCTGTCCAAGGTTTTGGATTTTTCTTTAGTCTATTAAATAATATAGAACATTCTTGTCTTAATTTAGGAAAGAAATCTGCTATGTAATTTAAACATCCTAAAAATCTTTGTAATTGATTTTTATCTTTAATCTCATCTGGAAATTTAGTAGCAAATTCTAAAGCTCTATTAATTGGTTTTATTGTTCCTTGATATCTATTATGTCCTAAAAATCTTATTTTAGTTTGAAATAATTTCATTTTTGGAGCAGAAACAACTAATCCATTTTTCTTAACTATTTTTAAAAATATACTTAAATGTTTAAAATGTTGTTCTATTGATTCCGAAAATATTAATACATCATCTATATAAACTATACTGAATGAACTATAAGGATTGAAAATATCATTCATTATATTTTAAAATTCTGATGGTGCATTTTTTAATCCAAATGGCATAACTTTCCATTCATAATGTCCAAAAGGTGTTGTAAATGCTGTTTTGTATCTATCTTTTGGGTTTATTATTATTTGCCAATATCCTGATTTCATATCAAATTTTGAGAATATTTTTGCATTAAACAATCTGTTAAGCAAATCTTTTTTATTTGGAATAGGATATCTAATCCATTGTAAAACTTTATTTAGAGGTTTATAATTTATTACTAATCTTGGAACTCCTCTTTCTTTTTCAGCTTGATTCATTACATAAAATGCAGCACAGCTCCAAGGTGATTTTGAAGGAGTTATTAATCCTTTATCTAGTAATATTTTTATTTCTTTTTTACAAAATTCTAGTAACTCAGAATTCATTTGCATTGGTCTAGCTTTTGTTGGAATATTTTTCTCATCAAAATCTTTTTCATAAGGTAATTCTATCATATGTTGCTTTCTATCCCAAAAAGCATTAGGAATATCTGCACAAATTTCTTTCTGTAATAATTTTTCTAATTCGGATATTCTTTTTTGTATTTTGATATCATTTAATTGTTCTTCAATTTTTAGATAACATTTTTCTTCTCTAATATAGCTTATTTGTTGCTGTACTTTGGTAATAGTGTTTATTGTTTTATATATCGAAGATGTTTGTAATGTATGTAATTCCTTTTGTTTAATTGGAGTTAAGAATTTAAAGATAACAATTTTTCCCATTATGTTTACTGAAATTCCTTCATTACTTACTAAAAAGGGATATATTTGAATTAAAAAGGGTGTTCCTAATATTACATCATGATTTATATTTTTAACAATTATGAAATTATGTCTAATACAATATTCATTGTTACATTTTGATCCTTTTGTAAATTTATAACTTACTTTCAAATCTTCTCCATTAGCTGCCATCAATTTTTCATTTGTTCTCTCACAATATTTAGTAGGGATTATTCCTTCTTTAATACAACTTGTGTCAGCTCCACTATCTATTAGAGCTACGAATGTTTCTTTGAAATCTTCTACTGTAATAGTTACTAAAGCAAACCATTTTTGAAATGTCATTCTTTCAATAGTATTTAAATATTGAGATTCTTCTACTAATTTTTCTGATAGTAATATTTCTTCTGTTTTAGAATTAGAAGTTGAAGGCTGATTACTTATTAATTCCATTTTTGATTCTATCTCTAAATCTTTTAGTTTTAATTCTATGATTTCTTGTTGTAATTGCTTTACTTGTATTTTAAGATTATTAATCTCTGTTTGAAGATCTTTAGTAGTTTCTTTCTTCATTACATTTATATTAGGATATTTGTCTATTAATTTTGATATACTAAAAGGTTCTATTATTTTTGGCATTTTATCTTCTTGAATAATTAAACTTTTTAGTCTTTCTAAATATTCTTTTTTAGCTATTGGATCATCAATTTTTTCTATTATATCTAACAAAAATTCTTTATCTTCTTTTTTAGTTATAACATTTATATATTTTGGAGTACAATTGCAATTTTCTTCACTATTAGAACTGGTAATATCATTGTAATAATCATCTTCAGAACTTTGTTCGTTTTCATTTATTAGTAAGTTTATTAATTTATTTTTAATTTCTTCTTCGTTAGAACAAATTTCTGTAATTTTCTCTTTTAATCTACATTTGTTTGCTTTATGTCCTATTTTTCCACATTTATAACAAACAATTTTCTTTTTAATGAATCTTCTATTTTTAGTTGGTTCATTTTCCTTAGGTTTCTTATATCTTATTTTCTTTGAATATTTTTTAATCTTCTTTCTGTATGCTGATGGTGATTTAATTCTTTTAATTCCAAATGCATCACAGAATGATCCTACTTCTTTTTGTTTTGATCCATATTTTATTTGTAATCTTAATTCTGAACATAATATTAATCCTTCTTTTTTCACAAATGCAAATAATTGTCCAAAAGTAATATTTTCAAATGAAATTACATCTGTTCCCATTTCTTTTTGTAAATTATCCATTATTCTTTGTGAAAATAAACTTGGTAATCCAGTTATGAATCTTTCTTTCCAAAATGAAGCATTACAATCTGGTCTTCTTAATACATTTGTTAAAAACATATCTTTGTACCATCTAAAATCTGATAATGTTGGACATCTTAAATTTGTTAAAAATGTTTTATTAGAATTTAATTCTTCTTTTGGATTTCCTATAAAATACATTACTATAGTTACAATTAGAAATTCTGCAGCATCTGATTGTATTTGAATATTTCCTTGATCATCTTCTAATTCTTGTGTATGATCTAATATTGATAATTTATCTTGTAATGTTAAGGCATTATCCCACCAATTCTTTAATTGTCCAGTAAATCCTGAAACTAATAATGTTGCAATATTTCTTTCTTGAATATTTTTAATTTTATAGGCTAATCTGGCCATTCCCATTTCTTGCAAATTATTTAGTACTTCATATTCAGCTTTGCCATCTATATTCCATTCATATATTGAATCTCCATCATATTTAGTAGTTCTAAAATTTGATCTTTCTTCATATTGAATGTCAGGAGGACTTGGTCTAGGATAATAATTTTTTGAACTTATCATTTTCCAATTATTTTTATTATTATTATAGTTTTTTCTTTTTATTCTATTTATTTGATTTCCTTCTGTTTCTTCAAATTGATTTTCTATGGGTAAAACTATATCTTCTTCTTGATTTGAATTTATTGATTCGTTACTTGAATTTTCTAATTCTTCAGTTGAATTTTCTTCTATAATCTGATCTAGAGTATTTATTTTAGGTGTTGAAGGTTTAGATATATTTTGTAATGATTGTGATATTTTATTTAATAGATTATCTGTATTACTTATTTTTTGATTATTAATGTTTTGAATTAACTCTTGTTCCTTTTCTCTTGTCAGACTTCTAGGTTGAAAATGAGGTGCTGATATATCATTCGGAAATTTTAATTCTGGTCTCTTTAATGTATCTATTTTTGTATTTAATACTTCCATATGTTGAGATATTGTATGAAGAATTTGATTTGTATAATTATTCTGTTGATATACTTTTTTAATATCTTCTAAATTTAGTGAATTATTTGTACTTGATTCAGCTTCCCTACCTTTTTTAAAAGGTGAGGCTATTACTTCTCCTTGTCCTATATTAATCTTTACTTCTTGTAATGGAGGGTGTATTGAGGTTAATATTTGATCATCTTTTAACTTCCATTTTTTATATAAATGAGTTTGAACATTTATTTGGGGAGTATTATATATATCATTTATTCCTAATTTTGAAGTATAAAATGATAACCATGTAAAGAAAGGAAAATCAAACTTTTGTTTTTCTAATTCATTTTTCCATTCTAAAATTAATTTGTCTTTATACTCTTTTTCTAATTTAAAAAACCAAATTCTCTTTTCTATATTTTCTTCATCATCAAAATCTTCCTGTAAATATTTATGATTTATTTTATATGGTTTATTTATAACATTTATTTCTCCTTTCATTTGTGAATGAGTTGGGGAATAATCTGATTGATTTTGATTTACAACTTCTGGAATAGGAGTTTTATATTTAAAATTTGAGGTACTTTCCATAGGGAAATTAATTTCAGATGACTCATAATTTGAACGTCTAGCTGGTAACCATGAATAAGATGATTCTGGTCTTTCTCTTAATGATGAAAATCTTATTAAAGTACTTCCATCTGATTTTTCTATAATATCTTCTGCATTAGTTTGTTCTATATTTCTTGCTACTTGTGGATTTTTAATTTCAAATTCACTTGGTATAGTTATTTCATTCCACTTTAGTCTTTTTGGAATATATGTTGTAGGTCTATCTGCATCTACTTGTAATAAAGTTGTTTCGTCTTTAAGAGTTGGAGTCATAATAAATTTTGGATTCAAATGTGAAGATAAAGGTCTGTAATATATTCTATATATTATTGCAAAATTCTTTGTATGTTTTTCAAATTCATTTCCTTGTAGATGAATATCTAATATGACTGAATTTAAAATATGTGGGTCTGTAAGATCTATTGAAAAATTTGGAGCACAGTTAAAATATATTGGTCCATTACAAACATTGGTTTGAATCATAGAAAGTAAAGAAGTTTTATATCGTTTGAGTCTAGTATCTCTTAATGCTAAGTATATTGGAGCATCAACTCCTAAATGGAATAAAGGTTTTACAGCAATTTGTATTAATCCAATATGAATATAGCGATATCCTTTACTTAAATATTTTTGAATTGTACTATGATTTAATAATTGTATAGTTTGATATTCTTCTTGAATAGATATTGTTTCTTCATGAGTTTTAACTGATAAAGCTGTTTTGAAATCTAAAGGGCCAATTCTGTAAATGTGTTCTATTTTTTCTTCTGGGATTGTCCAATCTGAATTGTTTATGGGCATATGATATTCATGACTTTGAACTACATTATCTTGCTTTGAATTAGATCCTATTTTTAATTGTCTAAGAAATGCAGCCATGTTTAATATTTAATTAAATTTTACTTAGACGGGAACAACCGAGCCTATGCCTGGAACATCCTATCTTGGACTTACCAACGGTCTAACAAAGCATCAAGTCTTACCAACGTTTTCAGTAAAAGTTTAATGAAATATGTAACATAAATGCATGAAATAGCCAAGTTAAAATAGAAACGTAATTCAAATAAAGTAAATGTAAATGCAAAGTTTAAATATGCGTATGCAATATAAACAGGGGTGTGGCTCTGATACCACTTCTAACCCAGGTTTGAAACCGAACCTGATTTCTTAGAAAATTAGTTGGTTCATTTTTCATTTTCACCTGATTCCTTAATTTTTAGTTGGTTCATTTTCCTTAGGTTTCTTATATCTTATTTTCTTTGAATATTTTTTAATCTTCTTTCTGTATGCTGATGGTGATTTAATTCTTTTAATTCCAAATGCATCATAGAATGATCCTACTTCTTTTTGTTTTGATCCATATTTTATTTGTAATCTTAATTCTGAACATAATATTAATCCTTCTTTTTTCACAAATGCAAATAATTGTCCAAAAGTAATATTTTCAAATGAAATTACATCTGTTCCCATTTCTTTTTGTAAATTATCCATTATTCTTTGTGAAAATAAACTTGGTAATCCAGTTATGAATCTTTCTTTCCAAAATGAAGCATTACAATCTGGTCTTCTTAATACATTTGTTAAAAACATATCTTTGTACCATCTAAAATCTGATAATGTTGGACATCTTAAATTTGTTAAAAATGTTTTATTAGAATTTAATTCTTCTTTTGGATTTCCTATAAAATACATTACTATAGTTACAATTAGAAATTCTGTAGCATCTGATTGTATTTGAATATTTCCTTGATCATCTTCTAATTCTTGTGTATGATCTAATATTGATAATTTATCTTGTAATGTTAAGGCATTATCCCACCAATTCTTTAATTGTCCAGTAAATCCTGAAACTAATAATGTTGATGAATATTGAAGCATTAAGTTTGAGCTTGCAATAAACATAAAATATGAGGACTTACAATGAATATTTGAGAGTTGCAATAAGTTCTACGGAAGCTTGCACAATTTCTTGAATCCTTGACTTTTATTAAGCCTTTTGATACAAGAGTGATTGAGATATGTTGGAAAGAGGTTTGAAACTAAGGATGGTGTTTGAGAGTGTTTACAAAGGCTTTCTAATTTCTGAATTGCTAATTCACCGATCAACAGAAGAAATATTAATTTTTCTATTATATCTAACAAAAATTCTTTATCTTCTTTTTTAGTTATAACATTTATATATTTTGGAGTACAATTACAATTTTCTTCACTATTAGAACTGGTAATATCAAGACCAATTTTATATCACATGGAATTCAAAGTACCATGGATATTTTGTTGGAGTTTCAAGATTCATCAAGAATTGGAAAAGCCTCTTCCAATGTCATTAGTCAGAGAATTCAAAATAAAATGGTGGACCGGATTCAATCAAGAATATGGAGATCAAACCAATGTGATAAGATTTCTGACTACCGGAGACAAATTAAAGTGGACTGCAACAACTACCACTACTCAAAAGGAGACAAGACAGCAGACAAGTATTCCAACCACTACACCTACTCCACCAACTCCAAAGAAAGAAAAAGAAAAGATGACGGAAATGGCATCCGAAGAAATAGCCAGTAACTTTTTGATAAAGCAAATGATGCAGAATCCCGAGATGCTTAAAGAATATCTGAATTACTTGCAAAAGCCAGTCAAAAAAGAAGAAACAGACAAAATTGAGGAGTCAGCAGGATCATCAGATTCAACTTTTGATCCTTTTGAAGATCCCATCGGTGGACAAAATCCAAACGACTTTTAGAAAAGATGTCGGCCATTCAACAAAAGATGAAATTCAAATACAGATGAAATGAAGATTCAAAGGAACCTGAGCCTCTATAAATAGAATTAGATTTTAGAAGATAGGCATCGGTGAATTAGCAATTCAGAAATTAGAAAGCCTTTGTAAACACTCTCAAACACCATCCTTAGTTTCAAACCTCTTTCCAACATATCTCAATCACTCTTGTATCAAAAGTCTTAATAAAAGTCAAGGATTCAAGAAATTGTGCAAGCTTCCGTAGAACTTATTGCAACTCTCAAATATTCATTGTAAGTCCTCATATTTTATGTTTATTGCAAGCTCAAACTTAATGCTTCAATATTCATCAACAAACCTGGGTTAGAAGTGGTATCAGAGCCACACCCCTGTTTATATTGCATACGCATATTTAAACTTTGCATTTACATTTACTTTATTTGAATTACGTTTCTATTTTTAATTGTCTAAGAACTGCAGCCATGTTTAATATTTAATTAAATTTTACTGAAAACGTTGGTAAGACTTGATGCTTTGTTAGACCGTTGGTAAGTCCAAGATAGGATGTTCCAGGCATAGGCTCGGTTGTTCCCGTCTAAGTAAAATTTAATTAAATATTAAACATGGCTGCATTTCTTAGACAATTAGAAGTCCATTCATTAGGAGAACAAACTTTCTTTATAATACAATGAATTTTTGAGAGTCGCAATAAGTTCTACGGAAGCTTGCACAATTTCTTGAATCCTTGACTTTTATTAAGACTTTTGATACAAGAGTGATTGAGATATGTTGGAAAGAGGTTTGAAACTAAGGATGGTATTTGAGAGTGTTTACAAGGGCTTTCTAATTTCTGAATTGCTAATTCACCGATGCCTATCTTCTAAAATCTAATTCTATTTATAGAGGCTCAGGTTCCTTTGAATCTTCATTTCATCTGTATTTGAATTTCATCTTCTTTTGTTGAATGGCCGACATCTTTTCTAAAAGTCGTTTGGATTTTGTCCACCGATGGGATCTTCAAAAGGATCAAAAGTTGAATCTGATGATCCTGCTGACTCCTCAATTTTGTCTGTTTCTTCTTTTTTGACTGGCTTTTGCAAGTAATTCAGATATTCTTTGTACCATTTGTAATTCTTTGTATGTTTTTCAAATTCATTTCCGTCATCTTTTCTTTTTCTTTCTTTGGAGTTGGTGGAGTAGGTGTAGTGGTTGGAATACTTGTCTGCTGTCTTGTCTCCTTTTGAGTAGTGGTAGTTGTTGCAGTCCACTTTAATTTGTCTCCGGTAGTCAGAAATCTTATCACATTGGTTTGATCTCCATATTCTTGATTGAATCCGGTCCACCATTTTATTTTGAATTCTCTGACTAATGACATTGGAAGAGGCTTTTCCAATTCTTGATGAATCTTGAAACTCCAACAAAATATCCATGGTACTTTGAATTCCATGTGATATAAAGAGAAACAGGGCATTAGACGGACCTCAAAAGTTTTGCTCGCAAGATTTGCAAAAAGCCAAAGCAGGCACCCATACCTCCAAACCCAAGGAAAACCCTCCAGAAGACCATTTGAAAATTTTGAAAACCACTGTGAAAGTTGCAGAACAAGAATTGTAACAAGTACTTGAAAGAGTAGAATTGACAGTTCATCAATCAACCTGGCAATCTACAGGGTCCGACAGTCCGAAGCATTTATTATAAACACTGAGACTGCATATATCAAAGGTGTTAGCAAAGCAAGTAGCATCCAGTCACTGTATTCTCTGCAGCAACAAAAAAAGGACCAGCTGCTATAAATACACCAAAGAAACTAAAATAACTAGTCCTCGACCACTGAAATCAACTCATAGACCAGGAAAAAACATACATTTATAACTTAGGCGGGTGAACTGCAATTAGTAATTGCATCAGAACAAACAATTATTTCATAACCACACCACAAGAGCAGGAATGGGCGTTATTCGTGAAACTATGCCGACCAGTACGAGCTTCAAAAGCAGATAAAACAGCCAGAGATTTTACCATGAGAGCAATCTTGAACCTGAGCTCCTAGAATACAAACAAGACACAGATGCTACCACATCCCAAAAATCGTCAATTGTCAACCACTAACAAACAATTAGTTTAGGCAGAATAGAATTCCTTTCAAACCAACGTCGATAGCCTTTAATCTGAAGGAGACCGAAGATGTCACTGCAACAGCTCAGACCAATTTAAACTCCTAAAACAAATATGCGAAGGCGTTACAGATAACCCAAGACAAAGTAATACAAACACTCCTTTCAATCACTTTATAACTGCACACTGACTTTCTTCAATTCCTAAAATGATGATGATGAAGCCTCTCAAAATTTAACCAGAAACTGTCCATTATTGTTCAGAGAAACCTAACAGCAAAAGCAGGGAAAGCAAAAAACTCCGGTTCTCCCGCAAAATCATGTAGACCACAACACAGGACTTGCAATTCTCTCCGCATTACAGCACAGTAGAATTCACTGCCACCCCAAAAATTAAAAATAATTATTGCTCCAATGAAAGAATGAATCCAACAAAAAATCAAAAGCAGATAAAAGAGCCTGGGATGTCACTTGAATGCAAGCTGCTGGAGTAAAGGAAACATATTCGTCAATAACATCCCCAAAACCAATAACTGATCAACCACAAACAAACAATTAGTTTGACCTTCAACGATGTAAATATCAATATTGAATAGGATTGAATAGTAATTCTTTATCCTTACAGAATTATAAATATCAATTAGTCTGATACCACTTCTAACCCAGGTTTGTTGATGAATATTGAAGCATTAAGTTTGAGCTTGCAATAAACATAAAATATGAGGACTTACAATGAATATTTGAGAGTTGCAATAAGTTCTACGGAAGCTTGCACAATTTCTTGAATCCTTGACTTTTATTAAGACTTTTGATACAAGAGTGATTGAGATATGTTGGAAAGAGGTTTGAAACTAAGGATGGTGTTTGAGAGTGTTTACAAAGGCTTTCTAATTTCTGAATTGCTAATTCACCGATGCCTATCTTCTAAAATCTAATTCTATTTATAGAGGCTCAGGTTCCTTTGAATCTTCATTTCATCTGTATTTGAATTTCATCTTCTTTTGTTGAATGGCCGACATCTTTTCTAAAAGTCGTTTGGATTTTGTCCACCGATGGGATCTTCAAAAGGATCAAAAGTTGAATCTGATGATCCTGCTGACTCCTCAATTTTGTCTGTTTCTTCTTTTTTGACTGGCTTTTACAAGTAATTCAGATATTCTTTAAGCATCTCGGGATTCTGCATCATTTGCTTTATCAAAAAGTTACTGGCTATTTCTTCGGATGCCATTTCCGTCATCTTTTCTTTTTCTTTCTTTGGAGTTGGTGGAGTAGGTGTAGTGGTTGGAATACTTGTCTGCTGTCTTGTCTCCTTTTGAGTAGTGGTAGTTGTTGCAGTCCACTTTAATTTGTCTCCGGTAGTCAGAAATCTTATCACATTGGTTTGATCTCCATATTCTTGATTGAATCCGGTCCACCATTTTATTTTGAATTCTCTGACTAATGACATTGGAAGAGGCTTTTCCAATTCTTGATGAATCTTGAAATTCCAACAAAATATCCATGGTACTTTGAATACCATGTGATATAAAATTGGTCTTGCATATTCTTCCCCCTTTACTCTTTTTAGATAGGTTTGAAATCCCATAAGCACATTTGGAGGTAATATCTCTGGCTGTGGTCCAAACCATTTCCACCAGTGATTGAACCAAATTGGAAATTCTTTGCTACAATGTTCTTTGAAGGTAAAAAACCAAGAATGATTGAATGGTCTAAAAAGGAAAGCACGATACCATGCCATTTTGTAATCCTGATATGTAAATCCATCTGGAATAAAATTTACTGAAAAGGATTTTTTGGAATAAAGAGAAGTCCATTCATTAGGAGAACAAACTTTCTTTATAATACACTTGGAATGACTAATAATATTTGGATTCTTTTTATCTGGAATAGGGTAAATCTCTACAGATTGAGTATCTGTAAGGATTAATTCATAATAATCTAAATTTTTTGAAGGATCATCTGGTTGCCAATGGCATTTTGGAGGAAAGATCCTTTGAGTAATTTGCTGGAGAGTAGAGTATATGGGTATTTCTTGGAATCTGGTTAAAGTAATATGTTGAGTAAATGGTTTTGTAAAATAAGTATTTCCTGGGGATTTTTCTGAGGATTTTGCTATTTGTTGAATTGGTCTGATTTGAGAAGCAATTGGAGTGGCAGCTTGACTATAAGTCAATGCTGGAAAATCTGATAATAATTGAAATCTATTTTGAGTAACAGGAGTTAGACTCATCTCATAATCTTGAGGAGTCTTTGGTCTGGAATTTCCTGCTTTTGAATCCATCTTCCTGCAAAATTTAATAAATAATATCTTTAAGTTGATCAGATAATTCTCTGTTCTGTTTTTGGTAATGTTGAATATATTGATTGTGAAGAAAATCTCCACTTCTGCTTAATCTCTGATGGGTAAGAAGTCTGATAGTGTTTTTCTGAATTTGTCTTTGTATAAGAAAGGCTTTTTCTTTTGGAGTAATAGTTGCATAGGGACTTTTGTGAACATAGATTTCATCGTATTTAGGAATTTGGTAAGATGGAATAAATTGTCTTCCATTTGAAGTCTGAATGGAATAGACATATCCTCTGGATTGGATTGATTTTTCTTTATTTTGAAGGCTGGGAGAATCTCGTTGAGTTCTCAAATAATTTGTATATTCACGATCATTTCTTTGAGCCATCATTGCTGGATCCATGTCCTTGTAAGAATTCTCTAGTAAGAAAATCTGGTAAGGAATTATTTTCTCCTTTGATAAATTCAATCTCAAAATCAAATATAGATAAAATAGCTTGCCATCTTGCAAATATTTGTTTTGAAACTATATTTTGAACATCTTTTTGTAAAATCTCCTTTGCAGATTTACAGTCTATTCTAATTAAAAAATTTTTATTATATAAATCATCTTGGAATTTTGATATGCATAGGACTATTGATAAAATTTCTTTTTTAATTGTTGAATAATTCTTTTGAGGGTCAGACCATGTTCCTGAATGAAATCTAACTAATTCTTCTTTTGAATTATCTATTCTTTGTTTTAATATTCCACCATATCCTAATTCTGATGCATCTGTTTCAACTATCATGAATGCTTTAGGATGAGGTAGACATAAACATGGTAATGATTCTATTTTTGATTTTAAATATTTTATTTTTTGAGTATGTTCTTCTGTCCAAGGTTTTGGATTTTTCTTTAGTCTATTAAATAATATAGAACATTCTTGTCTTAATTTAGGAAAGAAATCTGCTATGTAATTTAAACATCCTAAAAATCTTTGTAATTGATTTTTATCTTTAATCTCATCTGGAAATTTAGTAGCAAATTCTAAAGCTCTATTAATTGGTTTTATTGTTCCTTGATATATATTATGTCCTAAAAATCTTATTTTAGTTTGAAATAATTTCATTTTTGGAGCAGAAACAACTAATCCATTTTTCTTAACTATTTTTAAAAATATACTTAAATGTTTAAAATGTTGTTCTATTGATTCCGAAAATATTAATACATCATCTATATAAACTATACTGAATGAACTATAAGGATTGAAAATATCATTCATTATATTTTAAAATTCTGATGGTGCATTTTTTAATCCAAATGGCATAACTTTCCATTCATAATGTCCAAAAGGTGTTGTAAATGCTGTTTTGTATCTATCTTTTGGGTTTATTATTATTTGCCAATATCCTGATTTCATATCAAATTTTGAGAATATTTTTGCATTAAACAATCTGTTAAGCAAATCTTTTTTATTTGGAATAGGATATCTAATCCATTGTAAAACTTTATTTAGAGGTTTATAATTTATTACTAATCTTGGAACTCCTCTTTCTTTTTCAGCTTGATTCATTACATAAAATGCAGCACAACTCCAAGGTGATTTTGAAGGAGTTATTAATCCTTTATCTAGTAATATTTTTATTTCTTTTTTACAAAATTCTAGTAACTCATAATTCATTTGCATTGGTCTAGCTTTTGTTGGAATATTTTTCTCATCAAAATCTTTTTCATAAGGTAATTCTATCATATGTTGCTTTCTATCCCAAAAAGCATTAGGAATATCTGCACAAATTTCTTTCTGTAATAATTTTTCTAATTCGGATATTCTTTTTTGTATTTTGATATCATTTAATTGTTCTTCAATTTTTAGATAACATTTTTCTTCTCTAATATAGCTTATTTGTTGCTGTACTTTGGTAATAGTGTTTATTGTTTTATATATCGAAGATGTTTGTAATGTATGTAATTCCTTTTGTTTAATTGGAGTTAAGAATTTAAAGATAACAATTTTTCCCATTATGTTTACTGAAATTCCTTCATTACTTACTAAAAAGGGATATATTTGAATTAAAAAGGGTGTTCCTAATATTACATCATGATTTATATTTTTAACAATTATGAAATTATGTCTAATACAATATTCATTGTTACATTTTGATCCTTTTGTAAATTTATAACTTACTTTCAAATCTTCTCCATTAGCTGCCATCAATTTTTCATTTGTTCTCTCACAATATTTAGTAGGGATTATTCCTTCTTTAATACAACTTGTGTCAGCTCCACTATCTATTAGAGCTACGAATGTTTCTTTGAAATCTTCTACTGTAATAGTTACTAAAGCAAACCATTTTTGAAATGTCATTCTTTCAATAGTATTTAAATATTGAGATTCTTCTACTAATTTTTCTGATAGTAATATTTCTTCTGTTTTAGAATTAGAAGTTGAAGGCTGATTACTTATTAATTCCATTTTTGATTCTATCTCTAAATCTTTTAGTTTTAATTCTATGATTTCTTGTTGTAATTGCTTTACTTGTATTTTAAGATTATTAATCTCTGTTTGAAGATCTTTAGTAGTTTCTTTCTTCATTACATTTATATTAGGATATTTGTCTATTAATTTTGATATACTAAAAGGTTCTATTATTTTTGGCATTTTATCTTCTTGAATAATTAAACTTTTTAGTCTTTCTAAATATTCTTTTTTAGCTATTGGATCATCAATTTTTTCTATTATATCTAACAAAAATTCTTTATCTTCTTTTTTAGTTATAACATTTATATATTTTGGAGTACAATTGCAATTTTCTTCACTATTAGAACTGGTAATATCATTGTAATAATCATCTTCAGAACTTTGTTCGTTTTCATTTATTAGTAAGTTTATTAATTTATTTTTAATTTCTTCTTCGTTAGAACAAATTTCTGTAATTTTCTCTTTTAATCTACATTTGTTTGCTTTATGTCCTATTTTTCCACATTTATAACAAACAATTTTCTTTTTAATGAATCTTCTATTTTTAGTTGGTTCATTTTCCTTAGGTTTCTTATATCTTATTTTCTTTGAATATTTTTTAATCTTCTTTCTGTATGCTGATGGTGATTTAATTCTTTTAATTCCAAATGCATCACAGAATGATCCTACTTCTTTTTGTTTTGATCCATATTTTATTTGTAATCTTAATTCTGAACATAATATTAATCCTTCTTTTTTCACAAATGCAAATAATTGTCCAAAAGTAATATTTTCAAATGAAATTACATCTGTTCCCATTTCTTTTTGTAAATTATCCATTATTCTTTGTGAAAATAAACTTGGTAATCCAGTTATGAATCTTTCTTTCCAAAATGAAGCATTACAATCTGGTCTTCTTAATACATTTGTTAAAAACATATCTTTGTACCATCTAAAATCTGATAATGTTGGACATCTTAAATTTGTTAAAAATGTTTTATTAGAATTTAATTCTTCTTTTGGATTTCCTATAAAATACATTACTATAGTTACAATTAGAAATTCTGCAGCATCTGATTGTATTTGAATATTTCCTTGATCATCTTCTAATTCTTGTGTATGATCTAATATTGATAATTTATCTTGTAATGTTAAGGCATTATCCCACCAATTCTTTAATTGTCCAGTAAATCCTGAAACTAATAATGTTGCAATATTTCTTTCTTGAATATTTTTAATTTTATAGGCTAATCTGGCCATTCCCATTTCTTGCAAATTATTTAGTACTTCATATTCAGCTTTGCCATCTATATTCCATTCATATATTGAATCTCCATCATATTTAGTAGTTCTAAAATTTGATCTTTCTTCATATTGAATGTCAGGAGGACTTGGTCTAGGATAATAATTTTTTGAACTTATCATTTTCCAATTATTTTTATTATTATTATAGTTTTTTCTTTTTATTCTATTTATTTGATTTCCTTCTGTTTCTTCAAATTGATTTTCTATGGGTAAAACTATATCTTCTTCTTGATTTGAATTTATTGATTCGTTACTTGAATTTTCTAATTCTTCAGTTGAATTTTCTTCTATAATCTGATCTAGAGTATTTATTTTAGGTGTTGAAGGTTTAGATATATTTTGTAATGATTGTGATATTTTATTTAATAGATTATCTGTATTACTTATTTTTTGATTATTAATGTTTTGAATTAACTCTTGTTCCTTTTCTCTTGTCAGACTTCTAGGTTGAAAATGAGGTGCTGATATATCATTCGGAAATTTTAATTCTGGTCTCTTTAATGTATCTATTTTTGTATTTAATACTTCCATATGTTGAGATATTGTATGAAGAATTTGATTTGTATAATTATTCTGTTGATATACTTTTTTAATATCTTCTAAATTTAGTGAATTATTTGTACTTGATTCAGCTTCCCTACCTTTTTTAAAAGGTGAGGCTATTACTTCTCCTTGTCCTATATTAATCTTTACTTCTTGTAATGGAGGGTGTATTGAGGTTAATATTTGATCATCTTTTAACTTCCATTTTTTATATAAATGAGTTTGAACATTTATTTGGGGAGTATTATATATATCATTTATTCCTAATTTTGAAGTATAAAATGATAACCATGTAAAGAAAGGAAAATCAAACTTTTGTTTTTCTAATTCATTTTTCCATTCTAAAATTAATTTGTCTTTATACTCTTTTTCTAATTTAAAAAACCAAATTCTCTTTTCTATATTTTCTTCATCATCAAAATCTTCCTGTAAATATTTATGATTTATTTTATATGGTTTATTTATAACATTTATTTCTCCTTTCATTTGTGAATGAGTTGGGGAATAATCTGATTGATTTTGATTTACAACTTCTGGAATAGGAGTTTTATATTTAAAATTTGAGGTACTTTCCATAGGGAAATTAATTTCAGATGACTCATAATTTGAACGTCTAGCTGGTAACCATGAATAAGATGATTCTGGTCTTTCTCTTAATGATGAAAATCTTATTAAAGTACTTCCATCTGATTTTTCTATAATATCTTCTGCAGTAGTTTGTTCTATATTTCTTGCTACTTGTGGATTTTTAATTTCAAATTCACTTGGTATAGTTATTTCATTCCACTTTAGTCTTTTTGGAATATATGTTGTAGGTCTATCTGCATCTACTTGTAATAAAGTTGTTTCGTCTTTAAGAGTTGGAGTCATAATAAATTTTGGATTCAAATGTGAAGATAAAGGTCTGTAATATATTCTATATATTATTGCAAAATTCTTTGTATGTTTTTCAAATTCATTTCCTTGTAGATGAATATCTAATATGACTGAATTTAAAATATGTGGGTCTGTAAGATCTATTGAAAAATTTGGAGCACAGTTAAAATATATTGGTCCATTACAAACATTGGTTTGAATCATAGAAAGTAAAGAAGTTTTATATCGTTTGAGTCTAGTATCTCTTAATGCTAAGTATATTGGAGCATCAACTTCTAAATGGAATAAAGGTTTTACAGCAATTTGTATTAATCCAATATGAATATAGCGATATCCTTTACTTAAATATTTTTGAATTGTACTATGATTTAATAATTGTATAGTTTGATATTCTTCTTGAATAGATATTGTTTCTTCATGAGTTTTAACTGATAAAGCTGTTTTGAAATCTAAAGGGCCAATTCTGTAAATGTGTTCAATTTTTTCTTCTGGGATTGTCCAATCTGAATTGTTTATGGGCATATGATATTCATGACTTTGAACTACATTATCTTGCTTTGAATTAGATCCTATTTTTAATTGTCTAAGAAATGCAGCCATGCTTAATATTTAATTAAATTTTACTTAGACGGGAACAACCGAGCCTATGCCTGGAACATCCTATCTTGGACTTACCAACGGTCTAACAAAGCATCAAGTCTTACCAACGTTTTCAGTAAAAGTTTAATGAAATATGTAACATAAATGCATGAAATAGCCAAGTTAAAATAGAAACGTAATTCAAATAAAGTAAATGTAAATGCAAAGTTTAAATATGCGTATGCAATATAAACAGGGGTGTGGCTCTGATACCACTTCTAACCCAGGTTTGTTGATGAATATTGAAGCATAAAGTTTGAGCTTGCAATAAACATAAAATATGAGGACTTACAATGAATTTTTGAGAGTCGCAATAAGTTCTACGGAAGCTTGCACAATTTCTTGAATCCTTGACTTTTATTAAGACTTTTGATACAAGAGTGATTGAGATATGTTGGAAAGAGGTTTGAAACTAAGGATGGTATTTGAGAGTGTTTACAAAGGCTTTCTAATTTCTGAATTGCTAATTCACCGATGCCTATCTTCTAAAATCTAATTCTATTTATAGAGGCTCAGGTTCCTTTGAATCTTCATTTCATCTGTATTTGAATTTCATCTTCTTTTGTTGAATGGCCGACATCTTTTCTAAAAGTCGTTTGGATTTTGTCCACCGATGGGATCTTCAAAAGGATCAAAAGTTGAATCTGATGATCCTGCTGACTCCTCAATTTTGTCTGTTTCTTCTTTTTTGACTGGCTTTTGCAAGTAATTCAGATATTCTTTAAGCATCTCGGGATTCTGCATCATTTGCTTTATCAAAAAGTTACTGGCTATTTCTTCGGATGCCATTTCCGTCATCTTTTCTTTTTCTTTCTTTGGAGTTGGTGGAGTAGGTGTAGTGGTTGGAATACTTGTCTGCTGTCTTGTCTCCTTTTGAGTAGTGGTAGTTGTTGCAGTCCACTTTAATTTGTCTCCGGTAGTCAGAAATCTTATCACATTGGTTTGATCTCCATATTCTTGATTGAATCCGGTCCACCATTTTATTTTGAATTCTCTGACTAATGACATTGGAAGAGGCTTTTCCAATTCTTGATGAATCTTGAAACTCCAACAAAATATCCATGGTACTTTGAATTCCATGTGATATAAAATTGGTCTTGCATATTCTTCCCCCTTTACTCTTTTTAGATAGGTTTGAAATCCCATAAGCACATTTGGAGGTAATATCTCTGGCTGTGGTCCAAACCATTTCCACCAGTGATTGAACCAAATTGGAAATTCTTTGCTACAATGTTCTTTGAAGGTAAAAAACCAAGAATGATTGAATGGTCTAAAAAGGAAAGCACGATACCATGCCATTTTGTAATCCTGATATGTAAATCCATCTGGAATAAAATTTACTGAAAAGGATTTTTTGGAATAAAGAGAAGTCCATTCATTAGGAGAACAAACTTTCTTTATAATACACTTGGAATGACTAATAATATTTGGATTCTTTTTATCTGGAATAGGGTAAATCTCTACAGATTGAGTATCTGTAAGGATTAATTCATAATAATCTAAATTTTTTGAAGGATCATCTGGTTGCCAATGGCATTTTGGAGGAAAGATCCTTTGAGTAATTTGCTGGAGAGTAGAGTATATGGGTATTTCTTGGAATCTGGTTAAAGTAATATGTTGAGTAAATGGTTTTGTAAAATAAGTATTTCCTGGGGATTTTTCTGAGGATTTTGCTATTTGTTGAATTGGTCTGATTTGAGAAGCAATTGGAGTGGCAGCTTGACTATAAGTCAATGCTGGAAAATCTGATAATAATTGAAATCTATTTTGAGTAACAGGAGTTAGACTCATCTCATAATCTTGAGGAGTCTTTGGTCTGGAATTTCCTGCTTTTGAATCCATCTTCCTGCAAAATTTAATAAATAATATCTTTAAGTTGATCAGATAATTCTCTGTTCTGTTTTTGGTAATGTTGAATATATTGATTGTGAAGAAAATCTCCACTTCTGCTTAATCTCTGATGGGTAAGAAGTCTGATAGTGTTTTTCTGAATTTGTCTTTGTATAAGAAAGGCTTTTTCTTTTGGAGTAATAGTTGCATAGGGACTTTTGTGAACATAGATTTCATCGTATTTAGGAATTTGGTAAGATGGAATAAATTGTCTTCCATTTGAAGTCTGAATGGAATAGACATATCCTCTGGATTGGATTGATTTTTCTTTATTTTGAAGGCTGGGAGAATCTCGTTGAGTTCTCAAATAATTTGTATATTCACGATCATTTCTTTGAGCCATCATTGCTGGATCCATGTCCTTGTAAGAATTCTCTAGTAAGAAAATCTGGTAAGGAATTATTTTCTCCTTTGATAAATTCAATCTCAAAATCAAATATAGATAAAATAGCTTGCCATCTTGCAAATATTTGTTTTGAAACTATATTTTGAACATCTTTTTGTAAAATCTCCTTTGCAGATTTACAGTCTATTCTAATTAAAAATTTTTTATTATATAAATCATCTTGGAATTTTGATATGCATAGGACTATTGATAAAATTTCTTTTTTAATTGTTGAATAATTCTTTTGCGGGTCAGACCATGTTCCTGAATGAAATCCAACTAATTCTTCTTTTGAATTATCTATTCTTTGTTTTAATATTCCACCATATCCTAATTCTGATGCATCTGTTTCAACTATCATGAATGCTTTAGGATGAGGTAGACATAAACATGGTAATGATTCTATTTTTGATTTTAAATATTTTATTTTTTGAGTATGTTCTTCTGTCCAAGGTTTTGGATTTTTCTTTAGTCTATTAAATAATATAGAACATTCTTGTCTTAATTTAGGAAAGAAATCTGCTATGTAATTTAAACATCCTGAAAATCTTTGTAATTGATTTTTATCTTTAATCTCATCTGGAAATTTAGTAGCAAATTCTAAAGCTCTATTAATTGGTTTTATTGTTCCTTGATATATATTATGTCCTAAAAATCTTATTTTAGTTTGAAATAATTTCATTTTTGGAGCAGAAACAACTAATCCATTTTTCTTAACTATTTTTAAAAATATACTTAAATGTTTAAAATGTTGTTCTATTGATTCCGAAAATATTAATACATCATCTATATAAACTATACTGAATGAACTATAAGGATTGAAAATATCATTCATTATATTTTAAAATTCTGATGGTGCATTTTTTAATCCAAATGGCATAACTTTCCATTCATAATGTCCAAAAGGTGTTGTAAATGCTGTTTTGTATCTATCTTTTGGGTTTATTATTATTTGCCAATATCCTGATTTCATATCAAATTTTGAGAATATTTTTGCATTAAACAATCTGTTAAGCAAATCTTTTTTATTTGGAATAGGATATCTAATCCATTGTAAAACTTTATTTAGAGGTTTATAATTTATTACTAATCTTGGAACTCCTCTTTCTTTTTCAGCTTGATTCATTACATAAAATGCAGCACAGCTCCAAGGTGATTTTGAAGGAGTTATTAATCCTTTATCTAGTAATATTTTTATTTCTTTTTTACAAAATTCTAGTAACTCAGAATTCATTTGTATTGGTCTAGCTTTTGTTGGAATATTTTTCTCATCAAAATCTTTTTCATAAGGTAATTCTATCATATGTTGCTTTCTATCCCAAAAAGCATTAGGAATATCTGCACAAATTTCTTTCTGTAATAATTTTTCTAATTCGGATATTCTTTTTTGTATTTTGATATCATTTAATTGTTCTTCAATTTTTAGATAACATTTTTCTTCTCTAATATAGCTTATTTGTTGCTGTACTTTGGTAATAGTGTTTATTGTTTTATATATCGAAGATGTTTGTAATGTATGTAATTCCTTTTGTTTAATTGGAGTTAAGAATTTAAAGATAACAATTTTTCCCATTATGTTTACTGAAATTCCTTCATTACTTACTAAAAAGGGATATATTTGAATTAAAAAGGGTGTTCCTAATATTACATCATGATTTATATTTTTAACAATTATGAAATTATGTCTAATACAATATTCATTGTTACATTTTGATCCTTTTGTAAATTTATAACTTACTTTCAAATCTTCTCCATTAGCTGCCATCAATTTTTCATTTGTTCTCTCACAATATTTAGTAGGGATTATTCCTTCTTTAATACAACTTGTGTCAGCTCCACTATCTATTAGAGCTACGAATGTTTCTTTGAAATCTTCTACTGTAATAGTTACTAAAGCAAACCATTTTTGAAATGTCATTCTTTCAATAGTATTTAAATATTGAGATTCTTCTACTAATTTTTCTGATAGTAATATTTCTTCTGTTTTAGAATTAGAAGTTGAAGGCTGATTACTTATTAATTCCATTTTTGATTCTATCTCTAAATCTTTTAGTTTTAATTCTATGATTTCTTGTTGTAATTGCTTTACTTGTATTTTAAGATTATTAATCTCTGTTTGAAGATCTTTAGTAGTTTCTTTCTTCATTACATTTATATTAGGATATTTGTCTATTAATTTTGATATACTAAAAGGTTCTATTATTTTTGGCATTTTATCTTCTTGAATAATTAAACTTTTTAGTCTTTCTAAATATTCTTTTTTAGCTATTGGATCATCAAATTTTTCTATTATATCTAACAAAAATTCTTTATCTTCTTTTTTAGTTATAACATTTATATATTTTGGAGTACAATTGCAATTTTCTTCACTATCTGAACTAGAAATATCATTGTAATAATTATCTTCTGAACTTTGTTCTTTTTCATTTATTAGTAAGTTTATTAATTTATTTTTAATTTCTTCTTCGTTAGAACAAATTTCTGTAATTTTCTCTTTTAATCTACATTTGTTTGCTTTATGTCCTATTTTTCCACATTTATAACAAACAATTTTCTTTTTAATAAATCTTCTCTTTTTAGTTGGTTCATTTTCCTTAGATTTCTTATGTCTTATTTTCGTTGAATATTTTTTAATCTTCTTTCTGTATGCTGATGGTGATTTAATTCTTTTAATTCCAAATGCATCACAGAATGATCCTACTTCTTTTTGTTTTGATCCATATTTTATTTGTAATCTTAATTCTGAACATAATATTAATCCTTCTTTTTTCACAAATGCAAATAATTGTCCAAAAGTAATATTTTCAAATGAAATTACATCTGTTCCCATTTCTTTTTGTAAATTATCCATTATTCTTTGTGAAAATAAACTTGGTAATCCAGTTATGAATCTTTCTTTCCAAAATGAAGCATTACAATCTGGTCTTCTTAATACATTTGTTAAAAACATATCTTTGTACCATCTAAAATCTGATAATGTTGGACATCTTAAATTTGTTAAAAATGTTTTATTAGAATTTAATTCTTCTTTTGGATTTCCTATAAAATACATTACTATAGTTACAATTAGAAATTCTGCAGCATCTGATTGTATTTGAATATTTCCTTGATCATCTTCTAATTCTTGTGTATGATCTAATATTGATAATTTATCTTGTAATGTTAAGGCATTATCCCACCAATTCTTTAATTGTCCAGTAAATCCTGAAACTAATAATGTTGCAATATTTCTTTCTTGAATATTTTTAATTTTATAGGCTAATCTGGCCATTCCCATTTCTTGCAAATTATTTAGTACTTCATATTCAGCTTTGCCATCTATATTCCATTCATATATTGAATCTCCATCATATTTAGTAGTTCTAAAATTTGATCTTTCTTCATATTGAATGTCAGGAGGACTTGGTCTAGGATAATAATTTTTTGAACTTATCATTTTCCAATTATTTTTATTATTATTATAGTTTTTTCTTTTTATTCTATTTATTTGATTTCCTTCTGTTTCTTCAAATTGATTTTCTATGGGTAAAACTATATCTTCTTCTTGATTTGAATTTATTGATTCGTTACTTGAATTTTCTAATTCTTCAGTTGAATTTTCTTCTATAATCTGATCTAGAGTATTTATTTTAGGTGTTGAAGGTTTAGATATATTTTGTAATGATTGTGATATTTTATTTAATAGATTATCTGTATTACTTATTTTTTGATTATTAATGTTTTGAATTAACTCTTGTTCCTTTTCTCTTGTCAGACTTCTAGGTTGAAAATGAGGTGCTGATATATCATTCGGAAATTTTAATTCTGGTCTCTTTAATGTATCTATTTTTGTATTTAATACTTCCATATGTTGAGATATTGTATGAAGAATTTGATTTGTATAATTATTCTGTTGATATACTTTTTTAATATCTTCTAAATTTAGTGAATTATTTGTACTTGATTCAGCTTCCCTACCTTTTTTAAAAGGTGAGGCTATTACTTCTCCTTGTCCTATATTAATCTTTACTTCTTGTAATGGAGGGTGTATTGAGGTTAATATTTGATCATCTTTTAACTTCCATTTTTTATATAAATGAGTTTGAACATTTATTTGGGGAGTATTATATATATCATTTATTCCTAATTTTGAAGTATAAAATGATAACCATGTAAAGAAAGGAAAATCAAACTTTTGTTTTTCTAATTCATTTTTCCATTCTAAAATTAATTTGTCTTTATACTCTTTTTCTAATTTAAAAAACCAAATTCTCTTTTCTATATTTTCTTCATCATCAAAATCTTCCTGTAAATATTTATGATTTATTTTATATGGTTTATTTATAACATTTATTTCTCCTTTCATTTGTGAATGAGTTGGGGAATAATCTGATTGATTTTGATTTACAACTTCTGGAATAGGAGTTTTATATTTAAAATTTGAGGTACTTTCCATAGGGAAATTAATTTCAGATGACTCATAATTTGAACGTCTAGCTGGTAACCATGAATAAGATGATTCTGGTCTTTCTCTTAATGATGAAAATCTTATTAAAGTACTTCCATCTGATTTTTCTATAATATCTTCTGCAGTAGTTTGTTCTATATTTCTTGCTACTTGTGGATTTTTAATTTCAAATTCACTTGGTATAGTTATTTCATTCCACTTTAGTCTTTTTGGAATATATGTTGTAGGTCTATCTGCATCTACTTGTAATAAAGTTGTTTCGTCTTTAAGAGTTGGAGTCATAATAAATTTTGGATTCAAATGTGAAGATAAAGGTCTGTAATATATTCTATATATTATTGCAAAATTCTTTGTATGTTTTTCAAATTCATTTCCTTGTAGATGAATATCTAATATGACTGAATTTAAAATATGTGGGTCTGTAAGATCTATTGAAAAATTTGGAGCACAGTTAAAATATATTGGTCCATTACAAACATTGGTTTGAATCATAGAAAGTAAAGAAGTTTTATATCGTTTGAGTCTAGTATCTCTTAATGCTAAGTATATTGGAGCATCAACTCCTAAATGGAATAAAGGTTTTACAGCAATTTGTATTAATCCAATATGAATATAGCGATATCCTTTACTTAAATATTTTTGAATTGTACTATGATTTAATAATTGTATAGTTTGATATTCTTCTTGAATAGATATTGTTTCTTCATGAGTTTTAACTGATAAAGCTGTTTTGAAATCTAAAGGGCCAATTCTGTAAATGTGTTCAATTTTTTCTTCTGGGATTGTCCAATCTGAATTGTTTATGGGCATATGATATTCATGACTTTGAACTACATTATCTTGCTTTGAATTAGATCCTATTTTTAATTGTCTAAGAAATGCAGCCATGCTTAATATTTAATTAAATTTTACTTAGACGGGAACAACCGAGCCTATGCCTGGAACATCCTATCTTGGACTTACCAACGGTCTAACAAAGCATCAAGTCTTACCAACGTTTTCAGTAAAAGTTTAATGAAATATGTAACATAAATGCATGAAATAGCCAAGTTAAAATAGAAACGTAATTCAAATAAAGTAAATGTAAATGCAAAGTTTAAATATGCGTATGCAATATAAACAGGGGTGTGGCTCTGATACCACTTCTAACCCAGGTTTGTTGATGAATATTGAAGCATAAAGTTTGAGCTTGCAATAAACATAAAATATGAGGACTTACAATGAATTTTTGAGAGTCGCAATAAGTTCTACGGAAGCTTGCACAATTTCTTGAATCCTTGACTTTTATTAAGACTTTTGATACAAGAGTGATTGAGATATGTTGGAAAGAGGTTTGAAACTAAGGATGGTATTTGAGAGTGTTTACAAAGGCTTTCTAATTTCTGAATTGCTAATTCACCGATGCCTATCTTCTAAAATCTAATTCTATTTATAGAGGCTCAGGTTCCTTTGAATCTTCATTTCATCTGTATTTGAATTTCATCTTCTTTTGTTGAATGGCCGACATCTTTTCTAAAAGTCGTTTGGATTTTGTCCACCGATGGGATCTTCAAAAGGATCAAAAGTTGAATCTGATGATCCTGCTGACTCCTCAATTTTGTCTGTTTCTTCTTTTTTGACTGGCTTTTGCAAGTAATTCAGATATTCTTTAAGCATCTCGGGATTCTGCATCATTTGCTTTATCAAAAAGTTACTGGCTATTTCTTCGGATGCCATTTCCGTCATCTTTTCTTTTTCTTTCTTTGGAGTTGGTGGAGTAGGTGTAGTGGTTGGAATACTTGTCTGCTGTCTTGTCTCCTTTTGAGTAGTGGTAGTTGTTGCAGTCCACTTTAATTTGTCTCCGGTAGTCAGAAATCTTATCACATTGGTTTGATCTCCATATTCTTGATTGAATCCGGTCCACCATTTTATTTTGAATTCTCTGACTAATGACATTGGAAGAGGCTTTTCCAATTCTTGATGAATCTTGAAACTCCAACAAAATATCCATGGTACTTTGAATTCCATGTGATATAAAATTGGTCTTGCATATTCTTCCCCCTTTACTCTTTTTAGATAGGTTTGAAATCCCATAAGCACATTTGGAGGTAATATCTCTGGCTGTGGTCCAAACCATTTCCACCAGTGATTGAACCAAATTGGAAATTCTTTGCTACAATGTTCTTTGAAGGTAAAAAACCAAGAATGATTGAATGGTCTAAAAAGGAAAGCACGATACCATGCCATTTTGTAATCCTGATATGTAAATCCATCTGGAATAAAATTTACTGAAAAGGATTTTTTGGAATAAAGAGAAGTCCATTCATTAGGAGAACAAACTTTCTTTATAATACACTTGGAATGACTAATAATATTTGGATTCTTTTTATCTGGAATAGGGTAAATCTCTACAGATTGAGTATCTGTAAGGATTAATTCATAATAATCTAAATTTTTTGAAGGATCATCTGGTTGCCAATGGCATTTTGGAGGAAAGATCCTTTGAGTAATTTGCTGGAGAGTAGAGTATATGGGTATTTCTTGGAATCTGGTTAAAGTAATATGTTGAGTAAATGGTTTTGTAAAATAAGTATTTCCTGGGGATTTTTCTGAGGATTTTGCTATTTGTTGAATTGGTCTGATTTGAGAAGCAATTGGAGTGGCAGCTTGACTATAAGTCAATGCTGGAAAATCTGATAATAATTGAAATCTATTTTGAGTAACAGGAGTTAGACTCATCTCATAATCTTGAGGAGTCTTTGGTCTGGAATTTCCTGCTTTTGAATCCATCTTCCTGCAAAATTTAATAAATAATATCTTTAAGTTGATCAGATAATTCTCTGTTCTGTTTTTGGTAATGTTGAATATATTGATTGTGAAGAAAATCTCCACTTCTGCTTAATCTCTGATGGGTAAGAAGTCTGATAGTGTTTTTCTGAATTTGTCTTTGTATAAGAAAGGCTTTTTCTTTTGGAGTAATAGTTGCATAGGGACTTTTGTGAACATAGATTTCATCGTATTTAGGAATTTGGTAAGATGGAATAAATTGTCTTCCATTTGAAGTCTGAATGGAATAGACATATCCTCTGGATTGGATTGATTTTTCTTTATTTTGAAGGCTGGGAGAATCTCGTTGAGTTCTCAAATAATTTGTATATTCACGATCATTTCTTTGAGCCATCATTGCTGGATCCATGTCCTTGTAAGAATTCTCTAGTAAGAAAATCTGGTAAGGAATTATTTTCTCCTTTGATAAATTCAATCTCAAAATCAAATATAGATAAAATAGCTTGCCATCTTGCAAATATTTGTTTTGAAACTATATTTTGAACATCTTTTTGTAAAATCTCCTTTGCAGATTTACAGTCTATTCTAATTAAAAAATTTTTATTATATAAATCATCTTGGAATTTTGATATGCATAGGACTATTGATAAAATTTCTTTTTTAATTATTGAATAATTCTTTTGAGGGTCAGACCATGTTCCTGAATGAAATCTAACTAATTCTTCTTTTGAATTATCTATTCTTTGTTTTAATATTCCACCATATCCTAATTCTGATGCATCTGTTTCAACTATCATGAATGCTTTAGGATGATGTAGACATAAACATGGTAATGATTCTATTTTTGATTTTAAATATTTTATTTTTTGAGTATGTTCTTCTGTCCAAGGTTTTGGATTTTTCTTTAGTCTATTAAATAATATAGAACATTCTTGTCTTAATTTAGGAAAGAAATCTGCTATGTAATTTAAACATCCTAAAAATCTTTGTAATTGATTTTTATCTTTAATCTCATCTGGAAATTTAGTAGCAAATTCTAAAGCTCTATTAATTGGTTTTATTGTTCCTTGATATCTATTATGTCCTAAAAATCTTATTTTAGTTTGAAATAATTTCATTTTTGGAGCAGAAACAACTAATCCATTTTTCTTAACTATTTTTAAAAATATACTTAAATGTTTAAAATGTTGTTCTATTGATTCCGAAAATATTAATACATCATCTATATAAACTATACTGAATGAACTATAAGGATTGAAAATATCATTCATTATATTTTAAAATTCTGATGGTGCATTTTTTAATCCAAATGGCATAACTTTCCATTCATAATGTCCAAAAGGTGTTGTAAATGCTGTTTTGTATCTATCTTTTGGGTTTATTATTATTTGCCAATATCCTGATTTCATATCAAATTTTGAGAATATTTTTGCATTAAACAATCTGTTAAGCAAATCTTTTTTATTTGGAATAGGATATCTAATCCATTGTAAAACTTTATTTAGAGGTTTATAATTTATTACTAATCTTGGAACTCCTCTTTCTTTTTCAGCTTGATTCATTACATAAAATGCAGCACAGCTCCAAGGTGATTTTGAAGGAGTTATTAATCCTTTATCTAGTAATATTTTTATTTCTTTTTTACAAAATTTTAGTAACTCAGAATTCATTTGTATTGGTCTAGCTTTTGTAGGAATATTTTTCTCATCAAAATCTTTTTCATAAGGTAATTCTATCATATGTTGCTTTCTATCCCAAAAAGCATTAGGAATATCTGCACAAATTTCTTTCTGTAATAATTTTTCTAATTCGGATATTCTTTTTTGTATTTTGATATCATTTAATTGTTCTTCAATTTTTAGATAACATTTTTCTTCTCTAATATAGCTTATTTGTTGCTGTACTTTGGTAATAGTGTTTATTGTTTTATATATCGAAGATGTTTGTAATGTATGTAATTCCTTTTGTTTAATTGGAGTTAAGATTTTAGAAGATAGGCATCGGTGAATTAGCAATTCAGAAATTAGAAAGCCTTTGTAAACACTCTCAAACACCATCCTTAGTTTCAAACCTCTTTCCAACATATCTCAATCACTCTTGTATCAAAAGTCTTAATAAAAGTCAAGGATTCAAGAAATTGTGCAAGCTTCCGTAGAACTGATAAAGCTGTTTTGAAATCTAAAGGGCCAATTCTGTAAATGTGTTCTATTTTTTCTTCTGGGATTGTCCAATCTGAATTGTTTATGGGCATATGATATTCATGACTTTGAACTACATTATCTTGCTTTGAATTAGATCCTATTTTTAATTGTCTAAGAAATGCAGCCATGTTTAATATTTAATTAAATTTTACTTAGACGGGAACAACCGAGCCTATGCCTGGAACATCCTATCTTGGACTTACCAACGGTCTAACAAAGCATCAAGTCTTACCAACGTTATCAGTAAAAACTCATGAAGAAACAATATCTATTCAAGAAGAATATCAAACTATACAATTATTAAATCATAGTACAATTCAAAAATATTTAAGTAAAGGATATCGCTATATTCATATTGGATTAATACAAATTGCTGTAAAACCTTTATTCCATTTAGGAGTTGATGCTCCAATATACTTAGCATTAAGAGATACTAGACTCAAACGATATAAAACTTCTTTACTTTCTATGATTCAAACCAATGTTTGTAATGGACCAATATATTTTAACTGTGCTCCAAATTTTTCAATAGATCTTACAGACCCACATATTTTAAATTCAGTCATATTAGATATTCATCTACAAGGAAATGAATTTGAAAAACATACAAAGAATTTTGCAATAATATATAGAATATATTACAGACCTTTATCTTCACATTTGAATCCAAAATTTATTATGACTCCAACTCTTAAAGACGAAACAACTTTATTACAAGTAGATGCAGATAGACCTACAACATATATTCCAAAAAGACTAAAGTGGAATGAAATAACTATACCAAGTGAATTTGAAATTAAAAATCCACAAGTAGCAAGAAATATAGAACAAACTAATGCAGAAGATATTATAGAAAAATCAGATGGAAGTACTTTAATAAGATTTTCATCATTAAGAGAAAGACCAGAATCATCTTATTCATGGTTACCAGCTAGACGTTCAAATTATGAGTCATCTGAAATTAATTTCCCTATGGAAAGTACCTCAAATTTTAAATATAAAACTCCTATTCCAGAAGTTGTAAATCAAAATCAATCAGATTATTCCCCAACTCATTCACAAATGAAAGGAGAAATAAATGTTATAAATAAACCATATAAAATAAATCATAAATATTTACAGGAAGATTTTGATGATGAAGAAAATATAGAAAAGAGAATTTGGTTTTTTAAATTAGAAAAAGAGTATAAAGACAAATTAATTTTAGAATGGAAAAATGAATTAGAAAAACAAAAGTTTGATTTTCCTTTCTTTACATGGTTATCATTTTATACTTCAAAATTAGGAATAAATGATATATATAATACTCCCCAAATAAATGTTCAAACTCATTTATATAAAAAATGGAAGTTAAAAGATGATCAAATATTAACCTCAATACACCCTCCATTACAAGAAGTAAAGATTAATATAGGACAAGGAGAAGTAATAGCCTCACCTTTTAAAAAAGGTAGGGAAGCTGAATCAAGTACAAATAATTCACTAAATTTAGAAGATATTAAAAAAGTATATCAACAGAATAATTATACAAATCAAATTCTTCATACAATATCTCAACATATGGAAGTATTAAATACAAAAATAGATACATTAAAGAGACCAGAATTAAAATTTCCGAATGATATATCAGCACCTCATTTTCAACCTAGAAGTCTGACAAGAGAAAAGGAACAAGAGTTAATTCAAAACATTAATAATCAAAAAATAAGTAATACAGATAATCTATTAAATAAAATATCACAATCATTACAAAATATATCTAAACCTTCAACACCTAAAATAAATACTCTAGATCAGATTATAGAAGAAAATTCAACTGAAGAATTAGAAAATTCAAGTAACGAATCAATAAATTCAAATCAAGAAGAAGATATAGTTTTACCCATAGAAAATCAATTTGAAGAAACAGAAGGAAATCAAATAAATAGAATAAAAAGAAAAAACTATAATAATAATAAAAATAATTGGAAAATGATAAGTTCAAAAAATTATTATCCTAGACCAAGTCCTCCTGACATTCAATATGAAGAAAGATCAAATTTTAGAACTACTAAATATGATGGAGATTCAATATATGAATGGAATATAGATGGCAAAGCTGAATATGAAGTACTAAATAATTTGCAAGAAATGGGAATGGCCAGATTAGCCTATAAAATTAAAAATATTCAAGAAAGAAATATTGCAACATTATTAGTTTCAGGATTTACTGGACAATTAAAGAATTGGTGGGATAATGCCTTAACATTACAAGATAAATTATCAATATTAGATCATACACAAGAATTAGAAGATGATCAAGGAAATATTCAAATACAATCAGATGCTGCAGAATTTCTAATTGTAACTATAGTAATGTATTTTATAGGAAATCCAAAAGAAGAATTAAATTCTAATAAAACATTTTTAACAAATTTAAGATGTCCAACATTATCAGATTTTAGATGGTACAAAGATATGTTTTTAACAAATGTATTAAGAAGACCAGATTGTAATGCTTCATTTTGGAAAGAAAGATTCATAACTGGATTACCAAGTTTATTTTCACAAAGAATAATGGATAATTTACAAAAAGAAATGGGAACAGATGTAATTTCATTTGAAAATATTACTTTTGGACAATTATTTGCATTTGTGAAAAAAGAAGGATTAATATTATGTTCAGAATTAAGATTACAAATAAAATATGGATCAAAACAAAAAGAAGTAGGATCATTCTGTGATGCATTTGGAATTAAAAGAATTAAATCACCATCAGCATACAGAAAGAAGATTAAAAAATATTCAAAGAAAATAAGATATAAGAAACCTAAGGAAAATGAACCAACTAAAAATAGAAGATTCATTAAAAAGAAAATTGTTTGTTATAAATGTGGAAAAATAGGACATAAAGCAAACAAATGTAGATTAAAAGAGAAAATTACAGAAATTTGTTCTAACGAAGAAGAAATTAAAAATAAATTAATAAACTTACTAATAAATGAAAACGAACAAAGTTCTGAAGATGATTATTACAATGATATTACCAGTTCTAATAGTGAAGAAAATTGCAATTGTACTCCAAAATATATAAATGTTATAACTAAAAAAGAAGATAAAGAATTTTTGTTAGATATAATAGAAAAAATTGATGATCCAATAGCTAAAAAAGAATATTTAGAAAGACTAAAAAGTTTAATTATTCAAGAAGATAAAATGCCAAAAATAATAGAACCTTTTAGTATATCAAAATTAATAGACAAATATCCTAATATAAATGTAATGAAGAAAGAAACTACTAAAGATCTTCAAACAGAGATTAATAATCTTAAAATACAAGTAAAGCAATTACAACAAGAAATCATAGAATTAAAACTAAAAGATTTAGAGATAGAATCAAAAATGGAATTAATAAGTAATCAGCCTTCAACTTCTAATTCTAAAACAGAAGAAATATTACTATCAGAAAAATTAGTAGAAGAATCTCAATATTTAAATACTATTGAAAGAATGACATTTCAAAAATGGTTTGCTTTAGTAACTATTACAGTAGAAGATTTCAAAGAAACATTCGTAGCTCTAATAGATAGTGGAGCTGACACAAGTTGTATTAAAGAAGGAATAATCCCTACTAAATATTGTGAGAGAACAAATGAAAAATTGATGGCAGCTAATGGAGAAGATTTGAAAGTAAGTTATAAATTTACAAAAGGATCAAAATGTAACAATGAATATTGTATTAGACATAATTTCATAATTGTTAAAAATATAAATCATGATGTAATATTAGGAACACCCTTTTTAATTCAAATATATCCCTTTTTAGTAAGTAATGAAGGAATTTCAGTAAACATAATGGGAAAAATTGTTATCTTTAAATTCTTAACTCCAATTAAACAAAAGGAATTACATACATTACAAACATCTTCGATATATAAAACAATAAACACTATTACCAAAGTACAGCAACAAATAAGCTATATTAGAGAAGAAAAATGTTATCTAAAAATTGAAGAACAATTAAATGATATCAAAATACAAAAAAGAATATCCGAATTAGAAAAATTATTACAGAAAGAAATTTGTGCAGATATTCCTAATGCTTTTTGGGATAGAAAGCAACATATGATAGAATTACCTTATGAAAAAGATTTTGATGAGAAAAATATTCCAACAAAAGCTAGACCAATACAAATGAATTCTGAGTTACTAGAATTTTGTAAAAAAGAAATAAAAATATTACTAGATAAAGGATTAATAACTCCTTCAAAATCACCTTGGAGCTGTGCTGCATTTTATGTAATGAATCAAGCTGAAAAAGAAAGAGGAGTTCCAAGATTAGTAATAAATTATAAACCTCTAAATAAAGTTTTACAATGGATTAGATATCCTATTCCAAATAAAAAAGATTTGCTTAACAGATTGTTTAATGCAAAAATATTCTCAAAATTTGATATGAAATCAGGATATTGGCAAATAATAATAAACCCAAAAGATAGATACAAAACAGCATTTACAACACCTTTTGGACATTATGAATGGAAAGTTATGCCATTTGGATTAAAAAATGCACCATCAGAATTTTAAAATATAATGAATGATATTTTCAATCCTTATAGTTCATTCAGTATAGTTTATATAGATGATGTATTAATATTTTCGGAATCAATAGAACAACATTTTAAACATTTAAGTATATTTTTAAAAATAGTTAAGAAAAATGGATTAGTTGTTTCTGCTCCAAAAATGAAATTATTTCAAACTAAAATAAGATTTTTAGGACATAATATATATCAAGGAACAATAAAACCAATTAATAGAGCTTTAGAATTTGCTACTAAATTTCCAGATGAGATTAAAGATAAAAATCAATTACAAAGATTTTTAGGATGTTTAAATTACATAGCAGATTTCTTTCCTAAATTAAGACAAGAATGTTCTATATTATTTAATAGACTAAAGAAAAATCCAAAACCTTGGACAGAAGAACATACTCAAAAAATAAAATATTTAAAATAAAAAATAGAATCATTACCATGTTTATGTCTACCTCATCCTAAAGCATTCATGATAGTTGAAACAGATGCATCAGAATTAGGATATGGTGGAATATTAAAACAAAGAATAGATAATTCAAAAGAAGAATTAGTTAGATTTCATTCAGGAACATGGTCTGACCCTCAAAAGAATTATTCAACAATTAAAAAAGAAATTTTATCAATAGTCCTATGCATATCAAAATTCCAAGATGATTTATATAATAAAAATTTTTAATTAGAATAGACTGTAAATCTGCAAAGGAGATTTTACAAAAAGATGTTCAAAATATAGTTTCAAAACAAATATTTGCAAGATGGCAAGCTATTTTATCTATATTTGATTTTGAGATTGAATTTATCAAAGGAGAAAATAATTCCTTACCAGATTTTCTTACTAGAGAATTCTTACAAGGACATGGATCCAGCAATGATGGCTCAAAGAAATGATCGTGAATATACAAATTATTTGAGAACTCAACGAGATTCTCCCAGCCTTCAAAATAAAGAAAAATCAATCCAATCCAGAGGATATGTCTATTCCATTCAGACTTCAAATGGAAGACAATTTATTCCATCTTACCAAATTCCTAAATACGATGAAATCTATGTTCACAAAAGTCCCTATGCAACTATTACTCCAAAAGAAAAAGCCTTTCTTATACAAAGACAAATTCAGAAAAACACTATCAGACTTCTTACCCATCAGAGATTAAGCAGAAGTGGAGATTTTCTTCACAATCAATATATTCAACATTACCAAAAACAGAACAGAGAATTATCTGATCAACTTAAAGATATTATTTATTAAATTTTGCAGGAAGATGGATTCAAAAGCAGGAAATTCCAGACCAAAGACTCCTCAAGATTATGAGATGAGTCTAACTCCTGTTACTCAAAATAGATTTCAATTATTATCAGATTTTCCAGCATTGACTTATAGTCAAGCTGCCACTCCAATTGCTTCTCAAATCAGACCAATTCAACAAATAGCAAAATCCTCAGAAAAATCTCCAGGAAATACTTATTTTACAAAACCATTTACTCAACATATTACTTTAACCAGATTCCAAGAAATACCCATATACTCTACTCTCCAGCAAATTACTCAAAGGATCTTTCCTCCAAAATGCCATTGGCAACCAGATGATCCTTCAAAAAATTTAGATTATTATGAATTAATCCTTACAGATACTCAATCTGTAGAGATTTACCCTATTCCAGATAAAAAGAATCCAAATATTATTAGTCATTCCAAGTGTATTATAAAGAAAGTTTGTTCTCCTAATGAATGAACTTCTCTTTATTCCAAAAAATCCTTTTCAGTAAATTTTATTCCAGATGGATTTACATATCAGGATTACAAAATGGCATGGTATCGTGCTTTCCTTTTTAGACCATTCAATCATTCTTGGTTTTTTACCTTCAAAGAACATTGTAGCAAAGAATTTCCAATTTGGTTCAATCACTGGTGGAAATGGTTTGGACCACAGCCAGAGATATTACCTCCAAATGTGCTTATGGGATTTCAAACCTATCTAAAAAGAGTAAAGGGGGAAGAATATGCAAGACCAATTTTATATCACATGGAATTCAAAGTACCATGGATATTTTGTTGGAGTTTCAAGATTCATCAAGAATTGGAAAAGCCTCTTCCAATGTCATTAGTCAGAGAATTCAAAATAAAATGGTGGACCGGATTCAATCAAGAATATGGAGATCAAACCAATGTGATAAGATTTCTGACTACCGGAGACAAATTAAAGTGGACTGCAACAACTACCACTACTCAAAAGGAGACAAGACAGCAGACAAGTATTCCAACCACTACACCTACTCCACCAACTCCAAAGAAAGAAAAAGAAAAGATGACGGAAATGGCATCCGAAGAAATAGCCAGTAACTTTTTGATAAAGCAAATGATGCAGAATCCCGAGATGCTTAAAGAATATCTGAATTACTTGCAAAAGCCAGTCAAAAAAGAAGAAACAGACAAAATTGAGGAGTCAGCAGGATCATCAGATTCAACTTTTGATCCTTTTGAAGATCCCATCGGTGGACAAAATCCAAACGACTTTTAGAAAAGATGTCGGCCATTCAACAAAAGATGAAATTCAAATACAGATGAAATGAAGATTCAAAGGAACCTGAGCCTCTATAAATAGAATTAGATTTTAGAAGATAGGCATCGGTGAATTAGCAATTCAGAAATTAGAAAGCCTTTGTAAACACTCTCAAACACCATCCTTAGTTTCAAACCTCTTTCCAACATATCTCAATCACTCTTGTATCAAAAGTCTTAATAAAAGTCAAGGATTCAAGAAATTGTGCAAGCTTCCGTAGAACTTATTGCAACTCTCAAATATTCATTGTAAGTCCTCATATTTTATGTTTATTGCAAGCTCAAACTTAATGCTTCAATATTCATCAACAAACCTGGGTTAGAAGTGGTATCAGAGCCACACCCCTGTTTATATTGCATACGCATATTTAAACTTTGCATTTACATTTACTTTATTTGAATTACGTTTCTATTTTAACCTGGCTCTGATACCACTTCTAACCCAGGTTTGTTGATGAATATTGAAGCATAAAGTTTGAGCTTGCAATAAACATAAAATATGAGGACTTACAATGAATTTTTGAGAGTCGCAATAAGTTCTACGGAAGCTTGCACAATTTCTTGAATCCTTGACTTTTATTAAGACTTTTGATACAAGAGTGATTGAGATATGTTGGAAAGAGGTTTGAAACTAAGGATGGTATTTGAGAGTGTTTACAAAGGCTTTCTAATTTCTGAATTGCTAATTCACCGATGCCTATCTTCTAAAATCTAATTCTATTTATAGAGGCTCAGGTTCCTTTGAATCTTCATTTCATCTGTATTTGAATTTCATCTTTTGTTGAATGGCCGACATCTTTTCTAAAAGTCGTTTGGATTTTGTCCACCGATGGGATCTTCAAAAGGATCAAAAGTTGAATCTGATGATCCTGCTGACTCCTCAATTTTGTCTGTTTCTTCTTTTTTGACTGGCTTTTGCAAGTAATTCAGATATTCTTTAAGCATCTCGGGATTCTGCATCATTTGCTTTATCAAAAAGTTACTGGCTATTTCTTCGGATGCCATTTCCGTCATCTTTTCTTTTTCTTTCTTTGGAGTTGGTGGAGTAGGTGTAGTGGTTGGAATACTTGTCTGCTGTCTTGTCTCCTTTTGAGTAGTGGTAGTTGTTGCAGTCCACTTTAATTTGTCTCCGGTAGTCAGAAATCTTATCACATTGGTTTGATCTCCATATTCTTGATTGAATCCGGTCCACCATTTTATTTTGAATTCTCTGACTAATGACATTGGAAGAGGCTTTTCCAATTCTTGATGAATCTTGAAACTCCAACAAAATATCCATGGTACTTTGAATTCCATGTGATATAAAATTGGTCTTGCATATTCTTCCCCCTTTACTCTTTTTAGATAGGTTTGAAATCCCATAAGCACATTTGGAGGTAATATCTCTGGCTGTGGTCCAAACCATTTCCACCAGTGATTGAACCAAATTGGAAATTCTTTGCTACAATGTTCTTTGAAGGTAAAAAACCAAGAATGATTGAATGGTCTAAAAAGGAAAGCACGATACCATGCCATTTTGTAATCCTGATATGTAAATCCATCTGGAATAAAATTTACTGAAAAGGATTTTTTGGAATAAAGAGAAGTCCATTCATTAGGAGAACAAACTTTCTTTATAATACACTTGGAATGACTAATAATATTTGGATTCTTTTTATCTGGAATAGGGTAAATCTCTACAGATTGAGTATCTGTAAGGATTAATTCATAATAATCTAAATTTTTTGAAGGATCATCTGGTTGCCAATGGCATTTTGGAGGAAAGATCCTTTGAGTAATTTGCTGGAGAGTAGAGTATATGGGTATTTCTTGGAATCTGGTTAAAGTAATATGTTGAGTAAATGGTTTTGTAAAATAAGTATTTCCTGGGGATTTTTCTGAGGATTTTGCTATTTGTTGAATTGGTCTGATTTGAGAAGCAATTGGAGTGGCAGCTTGACTATAAGTCAATGCTGGAAAATCTGATAATAATTGAAATCTATTTTGAGTAACAGGAGTTAGACTCATCTCATAATCTTGAGGAGTCTTTGGTCTGGAATTTCCTGCTTTTGAATCCATCTTCCTGCAAAATTTAATAAATAATATCTTTAAGTTGATCAGATAATTCTCTGTTCTGTTTTTGGTAATGTTGAATATATTGATTGTGAAGAAAATCTCCACTTCTGCTTAATCTCTGATGGGTAAGAAGTCTGATAGTGTTTTTCTGAATTTGTCTTTGTATAAGAAAGGCTTTTTCTTTTGGAGTAATAGTTGCATAGGGACTTTTGTGAACATAGATTTCATCGTATTTAGGAATTTGGTAAGATGGAATAAATTGTCTTCCATTTGAAGTCTGAATGGAATAGACATATCCTCTGGATTGGATTGATTTTTCTTTATTTTGAAGGCTGGGAGAATCTCGTTGAGTTCTCAAATAATTTGTATATTCATGATCATTTCTTTGAGCCATCATTGCTGGATCCATGTCCTTGTAAGAATTCTCTAGTAAGAAAATCTGGTAAGGAATTATTTTCTCCTTTGATAAATTCAATCTCAAAATCAAATATAGATAAAATAGCTTGCCATCTTGCAAATATTTGTTTTGAAACTATATTTTGAACATCTTTTTGTAAAATCTCCTTTGCAGATTTACAGTCTATTCTAATTAAAAATTTTTTATTATATAAATCATCTTGGAATTTTGATATGCATAGGACTATTGATAAAATTTCTTTTTTAATTGTTGAATAATTCTTTTGAGGGTCAGACCATGTTCCTGAATGAAATCTAACTAATTCTTCTTTTGAATTATCTATTCTTTGTTTTAATATTCCACCATATCCTAATTCTGATGCATCTGTTTCAACTATCATGAATGCTTTAGGATGAGGTAGACATAAACATGGTAATGATTCTATTTTTTATTTTAAATATTTTATTTTTTGAGTATGTTCTTCTGTCCAAGGTTTTGGATTTTTCTTTAGTCTATTAAATAATATAGAACATTCTTGTCTTAATTTAGGAAAGAAATCTGCTATGTAATTTAAACATCCTAAAAATCTTTGTAATTGATTTTTATCTTTAATCTCATCTGGAAATTTAGTAGCAAATTCTAAAGCTCTATTAATTGGTTTTATTGTTCCTTGATATATATTATGTCCTAAAAATCTTATTTTAGTTTGAAATAATTTCATTTTTGGAGCAGAAACAACTAATCCATTTTTCTTAACTATTTTTAAAAATATACTTAAATGTTTAAAATGTTGTTCTATTGATTCCGAAAATATTAATACATCATCTATATAAACTATACTGAATGAACTATAAGGATTGAAAATATCATTCATTATATTTTGAAATTCTGATGGTGCATTTTTTAATCCAAATGGCATAACTTTCCATTCATAATGTCCAAAAGGTGTTGTAAATGCTGTTTTGTATCTATCTTTTGGGTTTATTATTATTTGCCAATATCCTGATTTCATATCAAATTTTGAGAATATTTTTGCATTAAACAATCTGTTAAGCAAATCTTTTTTATTTGGAATAGGATATCTAATCCATTGTAAAACTTTATTTAGAGGTTTATAATTTATTACTAATCTTGGAACTCCTCTTTCTTTTTCAGCTTGATTCATTACATAAAATGCAGCACAGCTCCAAGGTGATTTTGAAGGAGTTATTAATCCTTTATCTAGTTGTCGCGCCCCACTTTTCGATTCGAGTGATGTGTGTGTGAAGTGTGGTGTGAACGTGTGCAAAATGAAAAGTAAAAAGGCCATGGGACTTTGGAAAGCGACGATTTGGCCAAATGAAATTTTAAAAAGGGTTTTTAGATATGAAAACGGAGTCGCCACTTGGTATAGATTTGGGGTGTACCAAGTCACCCAAAAAAGTGTTTTTTAAAGACAAAGTAGTAAAACCCTTTTTAAAACGACTCCTAGTCCACGTAAGCCAAAGAAAAAGGTTCGGGGGTCACGTTTGACAAAGGGGAAGGCAAGGATAGAATCCAAGGCACCCCTTTGACCTAACCAAGGCTAGTTGCGCGACTCAAACCAATTTTTCCTAATTTTTCTACCCAAGGTATGTATCGCGTATTGGATATGTCTATATGAATGCAAAAACCTAGACCTAGGGGGATTGGGGGAAATTTCTCTTCAAAGGTTGAGTGGTGCCAATCACATTAATTGTGAAGCCCAATAATGATCCTTTTGGAGAGGTCACACCTAAACCTAAATGACGTGAAAAATGAGTGGAATGCATGCCATGTGAAAGTGTGAGTTTGTGTGAAGTGAGAAAAATGATAAAAGTAATAAGATAAGAGTGAAGGTGTGCAAATGTAGATGAAAGTACTCGTGTGCGAGTGAAGATAAAAATGTTCGTGTGCAAGTGAAGATAAAAGGGTTCGTGTGCAAGTGGAGATAAAAAAGTGTTCGTGTGCAAGTGAAAGTGATAAAAAGGTGCATGTGTGCAAATGAGACAAAAGTGAAAGTGTAATGATAGAGTGGATTGAGAATGCATGAGCCTAGGGAATTCATGCATATTGGGTACGGGGAGACCTAGATCGTGACTTGATTTTTCCTTTGATTAGAAGGCAAAACTAGCGTGCTAAGGCCATCGAGTAGCCACACTCGCTCGTTTCCCTTATCGGAAGGGGACACTCAAGCAAATGGACCCTACAACTATCATGATATGCAAAAATCCTAAAATGAAGGGAAAGGGGGTTCGAGGAGCATGCCAAGTGATGAAACTAAGAAAAATGCATGATATGTGGTGAACAAGCAAATGATATGCTAATGAGGGGAAATCCCTAAGGGTCTAGTATTGGACTAGCCCATTCTATGAATTCCGACTAGCGTTGGACTAGCGGAAACGTACATTCATCCATTCCATTCATTCATGGCTATGAAAGCAAGTAGACATGCCAAAACGCTCGTAAACACGTAGCACGTAGCACTTAGCATGCTCGACTAGATGCAAGAGCCTATCAAAGCAATTAAACATGTAGCAACAAAAGCAAGCAACCAAGGGGAAGGGGAAATGGACAGATGCTCTCCGAGCCCTATCTATTACAAGCCAAGAGGTGTACGCATACCCCATAAAAGCATAAAGGGGAAAGGGAAATGGACCAGATGCTCTTCGAGCCCTATCTATTACAAGCCAAGAGGTGTACACATACCCCATAAAAGCATAAAGGGGAAAGGGAAATGGACCAGATGCTCTTCGAGCCCTATCTATTACAAGCCAAGAGGTGTACACATACCCCATAAAACTTAAATAAAAGTAGAAAGCAAGTAAATGCATGCAAGGAGGTAAGGAAAGCGAAGTAGACATGCATATTCACATAACACGTAGGAGCACATAAGGTCAAATGTAGTGCAAATGAGGGATAGAGTGTACCTCCCTTGAATTGACGCCCCAATGAAGTGAAATTACTTATTTACCCTCCAAAAATAATAAATGAGTCAAGGTACCAATTTATTTATCAAATAATCATAAAAAATAAAATGGCAAACTTGAAATTGAATCAATTGAATCATGTAAGCAAACAACATTCAAGAAGTCAAAAGAAGAAAGGATTTGATTGCAAAAATAAACAAAGTTTTGGGGTCAAAATTAAAGAAAAATAAAGTTCAGGGACCTATTTGCAATTGAAGTAAGGACCGAATTGAGAGAAGTTGAAAATATCCAGGGCCACAGTACAGTCAAGGAAAAATTCAGGGACTGATTTGCAAGATCGTTTTCTGGTTTCTTAATGGACCAAACTATTGGGCCTTTGTATTTATTTCGTGGGCCAAGACTTATCAAATCCAATAGAAAATCCAAGGCAAATGGAATGGGCTAGCCCACTATTCTGACCCCAAAAATAAACCAACAAACTGGTGGGCTTTAATGCTCCAGCCCAGGACGAACCCAAATGAAAGAAAACCAAACCCAGTTCCAAGTAGCCCAAACAAATAGCCGAACCCAATTCCTCTTTTGTTTTACCAAAAACCCAACAAAGCTAATAGGTCTAATTTCATTCCAAAATCCAGGATTAATTATTTTAAAAGTATACTTAAAACAACAAAAAAATAATAATAATAATTAAGCTCGAAAGGGGGTAAAAATGATTATTTTGCAGAAGTTTTCGGGCCTTAGTGAAATTACCCAAAGATTTGGGGGTCAAACATGATTTGTTAAACATTTTCATGCAAGTTCACGATGCATCTTCTTCTTCTTTGTTGGGTTTCTTTCTGCTGTAATTTCTACTGCAACTTAGCAGCCATCTCCTCAAGATTTTAAGCTCAAGTGCACGATGCACATATACCCAGATCATCGACAAAGCCAACCCAACATTATGCAATGAATTCCGACAAGACAGATTGCACAACAAATGGACAGATTACAGGCTTTGGAAGAAAAGAAAAACCGCATGAACACTAGAAGAAGCAAGACCCAGGAACAAGAAAGCAAATAAACGCGAGATGAGTTAGGACATCATTTTGGGATGGTACCTGATGAAGACTTTTGTTGAATCGAAATCCAAAACAGGAAACGCGCGACGGAGCCGTTTTGGAGCTGATTCGTTGCAGCTTTTGACATGCAATAGGAAGATGGGATCAACGACTTCAGGTCCAAATCGAACGGAAATCTCTCTCCGGATGTCACAGAGTATGTAGAAGTTAACGGCTTGGTGAATGGTGCCCAATCGATGGAGAAAATCTTCACTCAAGAAGGCTGGATTATCAGCCTTTTCCAAGGAAAAAACGCAGCCTGCAGTCTTCTTTCCGCTCTCGTTTCTTGCCGTTCTTCTTTTCCTCTGTTTTTCCTCAAGCTCTCAGACCTCCCTTTTCGTAGCCGAAGCCCCTCTGTCCGCCACCAGCTCTTCTTGTTTTCTCAGTTTCCTCTTGCTCAGCTGAACTCAGTTCTCTCTCTCGGTCTTGTTTTTGTCCAGCCCTCCTAGACCCTCAGCCGTCATTCCCCTCTGTTTTTCCTTCTCTTCTCTCAAACCCCAGCTCTCTCTTTCTCCTTTCTGTTTTTGTTTTTCTTCATCCGAGACCCCCCTCCCCGATGAAGCTCTCCCTTTTGCGGCTGCCATTCCTCTTGCTATTTATATGGGAGCCTCTACCCTAAAACCTCAGCAATCTCCTTCTATATTTGCAGCCAAAGGGCTCCTGAGCCCTTACTTGCAAGCTGCGAAAAGAAAAAAAAAAAAGCTTGCCCGCGGCATATTTCCCTTTTTTTTTTTTAACTTCAACTTAATAAATACAGAAATGATAAAATATAAAAATAATTATAATAACAAATTGACAAAAACCGAGTAATAATAATAATAACAATAATGAAAATAATTTAAAAAACTAAACAACTAAAAACAACAAAAATAGCCATTTTTCCATCTTTTTTGTTTCATTTTTCTTTTTCATAGTTTTTTTTTCATTTTTCACCTTTTCTCTTTTTTCTAAATGAATCAAACAACAATAAAAGATAAATTAAGTAGAAATGGCTAAAATAAAGCTAAATAAAACAAAATTGCTATTTTTCTTTTCTTTTTCCCTTTTTTCCTTTTTTATGATTTTTCCTTTTTCTTCTTTTTTTTTTTCAAGAAATTCTATGCTAAAAACTTACAAATAAAAATAAAACTATAAACTAAAAACTAAAAATCGAATAAAACTAACACGACAAATAAAAAACTAAAAATAAACAGTAAATGAAATTACACCAAAAATTTGGTGTCTACAGTTTGCCCCTCTTTGTCTGAGTTTTGGAAAAACTTGAGACAAAGAAGTAGACACCAAATACTTACCTACTTTATTCGGCGGCGAACGTCACGAACGGTGGACGTTTTAAAAATGGGGACTGACCCCTTTTGACGAAGTTTAAAGTGAAATTGGCTTAGACGGGAAATTAAAGCGGGACTGACCCGAACAAAAAATTAAAACGGGACTGGCCCGAACAAGAAATTTAAAACGGGACTGACCCGAACAGAAATGTAAATGGGATAGACCCACGGGATAGACCCGGACAGGAATTTAAATGGGATAGACCCACGGGATAGACCCGAACAGAAATGTAAAATTGGGATAGACCCACGGGATAGACCCGGACAGGAAATTAAAATGGGATAGACCCACGGGATAGACCCGAACAGAAATGTAAAATTGGGATAGACCCACGGGATAGACCCGGACAGGAATTTAAATGGGATAGACCCACGGGATAGACCCGAACAGAAATGTAAAATTGGGATAGACCCATGGGATAGACCCGGACAGAAATTTAAAATTGGGATAGACCCACGGGATAGACCCGGACGGAAATGTAAATTTGGGATAGACCCACGGGATAGACCCGGACAGGAATTTAAATGGGATAGACCCACGGGATAGACCCGGACAGGAATTTAAATGGGATAGACCCACGGGATAGACCCGAACAGAAATGTAAAATTGGGATAGACCCACGGGATAGACCCGGACAGGAATTTAAAATTGGGATAGACCCACGGGATAGACCCACGGGATAGACCCGGACAGAAATTTAAAATTGGGATAGACCCACGGGATAGACCCGGACAGAAATTTAAATTGGGATAGACCCACGGGATAGACCCGGACAGAAATGTAAAATTGGGATAGACCCAGACAGAAATTTAAAATTATATGAATTGAAGTGAGATGGAGTGTTGGTGGGATGAAAACACGCACATTAGTGAGATAGGCTCGATGCTAACGGCGGTAGGATGAAAACGCGCACGTTAGTGAGATAGACTCGATGCTAACGGCGGTAGGATGAAACACGCACGTTAGTGAGATAGACTCGATGCTAACGACGGTAGAATGAAACACGCACGTTAGTGAGATAGACTCGATGCTAACGGCGGTAGAAATGAAACACGCACGTTAGTGAGATAGACTCGATGCTAACGGCGATAGCAATGAAACACGCACGTTAGTGAGATAGACTCGATGCTAACGGCGGTAGAAATGAGACACGCACGTTAGTGAGATAGACTCGATGCTAACGGCGGTAGAAATGAGACACGCACGTTAGTGAGATAGACTCGATGCTAACGGCGGAAATGAAAACACGCACGTTAGTGAGATAGACTCGATGCTAACGGCGGCAGAAATGAAACACGCACGTTAGTGAGATAGACTCGATGCTAACGGCGGTGGAATGAAAACATGCACGTTAGTGAGATAGACTCGATGCTAACGGCGGCAGTAGGATGAAACGCACACGTTAGTGAGATAGACTCGATGCTAACGGCAGTAGGATGAAACGCACACGTTAGTGAGATAGACTCGATGCTAACGGCGGTAGAATGAAAACACACACGTTAGTGAGATAGACTCGATGCTAACGGCGGTAGGATGAAACGCACACGTTAGTGAGATAAACTCGATGCTAACGGTGGTAGAATCAAATATAGTTGTCAAGAGTAGGGAATGGAAGGGTGCGCGGCGGGCATTGAAGCTTCGCCCACAAGAAATCAATTTTGATTTTTTTCAAGAAACAAGAATTTGAACTTGATGTTTGACTTTTGAATTTTTCTGATTTTTCGAGAGAATCTTTTTCCAAAAATAATTTGCCCCAGTGTAGGGCCCTTTTCCTTTCTTTCTTCTCTTTCTTCGGCATCGGCCTCCCACATCACCAGATGCTTTTCTGTCATTTTGAACCATGAATTCCTGTACAAGGGGTTCATCAAAGTATGACATGCATTCAAATTTCTTATTTGGAAAGAACAGCGTGATTGGTTTGATATCCTCAAACGTATTAAAAAACTTTTGCCCCAATATGGATTTATTTCATGAAATCTTACAAATAAAATTTTGCCCCAGTGTGGATTTATTTCATGAAATCTTACAAATAAAATTTTGCCCCAGTGTGGGTTCCCTTATTTGCAAAAATTCGTTCAGATGATTTCCCATTTATTTGAACAAAGAAAAGCCGCACTTTTGCCCATTTAGAAAAGAATGCACATATACAACAATGTGAAGAAACTTTAAGCGTCAAGTTTGAACTCATGCAGAAATTTCATGATGAATTCCTCGAAGTAACACCAAATTCAAGAAGATTTCTTCCTCACTTTTTAGCATTGGTGTTAGGGTAACGGGTCACCACTTTTGGTTGGCTCATCTTTTCAGAATCAATCAAGTGACTTTATTTTTGAAATGGCTAAGGAAATGGGAGATAAGAATCTGTCTCATTTTTGTGCCCCAGTTGTATGTAATCCATTCAATGTCACATCTTAGTGAAAGCAAAGAGTTTGTTACCCTTATTTTCAAGAAAACTTAGTCAACATACAAGCTTTCTAGGCTTGTAACGTATGGACAGAAGTGATAGCTAAACATGTGGAAACGGGTTATGCCCTTATGATCACAAATGATTTGATGAGTTTCTTATGAGCATGATCCTCATTTTGGATTGTCATGAAAGAATAAGTCAACGATGGACTTTATTAGCTTGTAATTTGGCTTGAAAACGATAGTTTAAGACTTTCAAGGATATTGCACCATAGATCGCATTTTTCCAAAATTGCCCCTATTTTGAAATCAAAAGATCTCAGACTTTGTTTGCATTTTTCTCATCACTCACCAGAGACTTCAGCGTCGATTTTTCTGCATTTTCTTGCATTTACTTTCCTTTCTTTGCTTTTTGCCTCTTTTCCCTTTCCCTCGAGCTGATGGGTTTTCACATGGTGAGTAGCGTCAACCTCATACTCAAGCAATTCAGAAATACAGCTAAAATTTTCCGGCATCAGAAATTTTCTTGACAGGGCCATTGCAAAGAACAGGAGTCAGGACTTTCGGCTTTGTAATGGGGTCAGGTGGGGTGCTTAGAAAAGTTAAGGCCTGAAAACGGATTTCAAAACTGGTTTGAAGAATCTGAGATCGCATTGTTGCGCCAACCCTATTTTAGGGTAAAATCAGAATTTGCCTCAGTTTTTGCTCAATTGAGGCTTTTCACTTTCATTTCCTTTTTCCTTTTGACTTTTCGGCCTTTTGCCATTCTTTTGAACTTTCACAAAATTTGCCCCAGTTTATTTTGAACTGAGGTTCTCTTTTCTTCTTTTGTTTTTGATTTTGTTGCTTTTCACTTTTTTGAAATTTTCTTTTCAACTCAAACTCGCCCCCAGTGTGGGGTTTGCGATTCTCAGGGGTTGCCAAACGAAATAATTTATTCTGATGGCTCAAAAGGGATAACTAGGGATAAAGTGTTCGATTGGAAAAGAAGATGGCCTGACTTGTATTCCATTCCTTACAACAGCTCTGAAAGGAAACTTTCGTTAATGCGAAATTTTTTGCGTGTGTCTGAATTAATTGACTGAGGAAGACCCTTGCTCATCCATATTTGTGAAACATAGGCGATTCACATGGACAAAAACCCTTCCTTTTCTTTTTTCAAACTTGGAACCCAAGTGGAATCAAATTTCCCCAATTTGCAGTTCCCTCCTTATTCTAGCATTTTTGCTTTTTCCCTTTTTCCTTTTTTCTTTTTTTGTTTTTTTTTGAAAATTCTCCAATCTCCCTCCCCAATGTGGGGTACGACCATGAGTGCATTAGAAAAGAACCACCAATTTTAGCTCAAAATGGGGATGCAAGGGGTGATCAGTGTTTAGGTTGTAGAAACGACGGCCAAAGCATCATTCTTACACCTCATGACAACCAAAGTAACGAAACGGTTATTGAAAATCCATTCCCCTATTTGATATTTGAAAATTTTCCAATATAGGGTAGTGATCATTAGGGCTCTTATCTGAAACGAAATTATTCTTTTCATAGGCTCAAATGGGAGAGCAAGTGATAAAAATCTGTATAGATAGTGAAACAAATGCTCAAAGTAAATTTTCAAAACAAACAAGATTAATGCACATTTTTGCTTTCACTTAGATGTGAATTGAATCGATTAAACACAATGGATATTTTCAAGCAAAGATGGCCCCAATTTGCAATTTATCAATCAATGTGACTGATTTTATTTTGGGGTTCAGTGAAGGAGAAAAGATATCTCATTGGGCCTTCTGAATGACCTCTTTTAATTCTGAACACTCTTATTGTGAATTTTCAGGTCGGAGGTTGAAAAAATCCCAATTTAGTCTTATTTCTTAAAATTCATCATGCAATCTCCAATGAATAAGAATAAAGAATGAAATGTACATAAATATACACAAAACAATGATTGTCCAAAAAATTTATTGCTGAAAAAGTTTGAAACAAAATTTCTCATTCAATTACGATACAAATGAGAAGAGAGAAAATTGTAAAGAGCTCCACATATACACTTTTTGTCTCCTTTTTCAAATATACAAAATTTTCCTTTGGAAAACAATTACAACATTTCTCAGAGGGTTTTCATCGTAGGACCCGCCCAAGAATCAAATAACACTTGTAATCTTCAAACTTCATTGGATTAAAATTATCATCAGATATAGAAGAATATTTCCGTCTTATTGAAATATTTTTATGAATGCAAGGGAGGGGGGAAACAAAAGAAAAATACCCCGAGTTAGTAGGCAAAACTGCAAAATCGGTATGCATGTCCTATGGGAGAACCCTTTTTATGCCAAGGGTAGGCCTAGCATGAAAATGCAATCCTCTAAGGTAGGCACCATACCATACCTGATGGATCTGATCAACTCATTGAGTGAGAAATAATTTTGACAAATTTGGTCAATTAGAGTGAGAAGAGACGTTTGTCAAAATGAGGACATCGTCCAAAGGGATTGATCACTTTTGATCGATACAAGAATTTGCAAAAACGCACAGGTTTGACCTTGACGAACTTCCTATCGAAGAGATTGGAATTCGTTGACCAAATTTTTTCAGTGAAGCACGGGTCAAAACCCCAACTGATCAAATGGCTGGATGCAATAGATGGTTTTCTCAAAAATCGACTAAGTTTCCCAACTTGAAATTGACATTGAAACCCTAATTGGTCAAATGTGTTGAATGAAGTTGACCATTTATTTAAATTGACCGAATTACCCTAAAAAGGGAAATGGGTCAAATGAATTGAGTGAAATTTAAAAATTTACTCAAAATTGACCGAATTATCCTAAAAAAGGAATTTGATCGATTGAAATTGAGAATTTTATTCAAAACAGACCGGATCGCCCTAAAAGGGTAAATTGGTCAAATGAATGAAATAGAATTAGTGATTTATTCAAAAATTGGCAGAATGACCCTAAAAAGGGTAAATTGGTCAAATGAATTGACGATTTATTCAAAATTGACCGGAAGACCCTAAAAAGGTAAATTGGTCAAATGAATTTGAATGAAATCAAAAATTTATTCAAAATTGACCGGATGACCCTAAAAGGGTAAATTGGTCAAATGAATTTGAATGAAATCAAAAATTTATTCAAAATTGACCGGATGACCCTAAAAGGGTAAATTGGTCAAACGACCCTAAAAAGGGTAAATTGATCAAATAAATTGACGATTTATTCAAAATCGACCGGATGACCCTAAAAAGGGTAAATTGGTCAAATGAATTGATGATTTATTCAAAATTGACCGAATGACCCTAAAAAGGGTAGATTGGTCAAATGAATGAAATGAAGTTAATGATTTACTCAAAATTGATTATGAATTGACAAAAATGGATCGATTGAATCGTCCAGCCATTGGTGGCTTCAAAAAATTAGTCTATGAGCCTTCTAAAATCACGATTTGGCCTCAATTTATTTATTGTCTCAACAGGAGGCATTATTTGTGAATTTCTTCAAATTAACGTCCTTTACGCAAGGGATTTTTACCAAGTTTGATAAAATGGCCAAAAAGTGATTATTAGACGTTCATATTCCAAAAATCACTCTATGAAAATAATTGGATCCTACCTTACCTTGTGCACTACCCCTTTGGATGGTACAAAATGTAAACGTGCAAGTCTCGTTGGATTAAGTATCCGAGACACAAGGTGGCTTATTCCTAACACGAGATCCCCTAAATGGCATTCCCTTTCTAAGGTTTAATGCATGATGCCAGTTTATTAAAGCGATGTAAATATGTGACAAATATGGCCTAAAGGACATGAATAATGCATCGGGGGGAAAAGGTCTAAACATGAAATGTATTCACTGAAAAGTAAGTGCAAAGACTGAAATTTAAACATGTGAGCTATCTAGTGGGTGAGTCACTAAAAGAGTGCCCAAAAAGGCCTCTTATCGCTAAGGCATATGAATGCAAGCCAAGAAACAAAGAAATGGTTAGTGCAATTGATAGTACACATAACACATTGGGAGCAATTAAGAAAAGAAATACAATAAAGCGAGTAAAAGGGGTAGAACCCCTTCCCTCGTGCCTAATGTGCCTATAAAGGGTGAGGCCGACTCTACCCTAGGTTATTCTAATATGGATGCATGAGGCTGGGGTTCACTAATGCCTAGACTCGATAAAGCTTCGGCTCCCAAGCCTTCAGACCTAAAGGCGAAGGGTCATCACTCCCAGGGCCTTTGATCGGTGGCTCGAGTGATCCCTTAGGTAGCGCTATGGGCGCAGAGCACACCAGCCGCCTACCCAAGGCAATCGATCCTAATCCTACAAGGCGGTGTGGGATGGCGCCCACGAAAATACAAATAAAATGGGATAAAGCAAGTAAATATGCACGTATGAAGTGTTCCCCTAATTTGAGGGAAGGGGTTGAGAACCACGCGAGGCTCTAAAGGTGACACACCCCCTCCCAAATGCAATGCAAGCGTGAGATAAACAAGTAAACAACATCCAATCAACCAATCACACATACGTGAGTGAGGGAAAAGTTTGATACGCGCGCGATGCGAAAAAGTCCTAAAATAAAAAAATGCAACCCTAATATCCAAATGCAATGCATAAAAAGGGTAGAAAAAGGAAACGAATGGCTAAGTCAAATGCTTGGACCCACTTAGGAAGTCCCCAGTGGAGTCGCCAACTGTCGCGCCCCACTTTTCGATTCGAGTGATGTGTGTGTGAAGTGTGGTGTGAACGTGTGCAAAATGAAAAGTAAAAAGGCCATGGGACTTTGGAAAGCGACGATTTGGCCAAATGAAATTTTAAAAAGGGTTTTTAGATATGAAAACGGAGTCGCCACTTGGTATAGATTTGGGGTGTACCAAGTCACCCAAAAAAGTGTTTTTTAAAGACAAAGTAGTAAAACCCTTTTTAAAACGACTCCTAGTCCACGTAAGCCAAAGAAAAAGGTTCGGGGGTCACGTTTGACAAAGGGGAAGGCAAGGATAGAATCCAAGGCACCCCTTTGACCTAGCCAAGGCTAGTTGCGCGACTCAAACCAATTTTTCCTAATTTTTCTACCCAAGGTATGTATCGCGTATTGGATATGTCTATATGAATGCAAAAACCTAGACCTAGGGGGATTGGGGGAAATTTCTCTTCAAAGGTTGAGTGGTGCCAATCACATTAATTGTGAAGCCCAATAATGATCCTTTTGGAGAGGTCACACCTAAACCTAAATGACGTGAAAAATGAGTGGAATGCATGCCATGTGAAAGTGTGAGTTTGTGTGAAGTGAGAAAAATGATAAAAGTAATAAGATAAGAGTGAAGGTGTGCAAATGTAGATGAAAGTACTCGTGTGCGAGTGAAGATAAAAATGTTCGTGTGCAAGTGAAGATAAAAGGGTTCGTGTGCAAGTGGAGATAAAAAAGTGTTCGTGTGCAAGTGAAAGTGATAAAAAGGTGCATGTGTGCAAATGAGACAAAAGTGAAAGTGTAATGATAGAGTGGATTGAGAATGCATGAGCCTAGGGAATTCATGCATATTGGGTACGGGGAGACCTAGATCGTGACTTGATTTTTCCTTTGATTAGAAGGCAAAACTAGTGTGCTAAGGCCATCGAGTAGCCACACTCGCTCGTTTCCCTTATCGGAAGGGGACACTCAAGCAAATGGACCCTACAACTATCATGATATGCAAAAATCCTAAAATGAAGGGAAAGGGGGTTCGAGGAGCATGCCAAGTGATGAAACTAAGAAAAATGCATGATATGTGGTGAACAAGCAAATGATATGCTAATGAGGGGAAATTCCTAAGGGTCTAGTATTGGACTAGCCCATTCTATGAATTCCGACTAGCGTTGGACTAGCGGAAACGTACATTCATCCATTCCATTCATTCATGGCTATGAAAGCAAGTAGACATGCCAAAACGCTCGTAAACACGTAGCACGTAGCACTTAGCATGCTCGACTAGATGCAAGAGCCTATCAAAGCAATTAAACATGTAGCAACAAAAGCAAGCAACCAAGGGGAAGGGGAAATGGACAGATGCTCTCCGAGCCCTATCTATTACAAGCCAAGAGGTGTACGCATACCCCATAAAAGCATAAAGGGGAAAGGGAAATGGACCAGATGCTCTTCGAGCCCTATCTATTACAAGCCAAGAGGTGTATACATACCCCATAAAAGCATAAAGGGGAAAGGGAAATGGACCAGATGCTCTTCGAGCCCTATCTATTACAAGCCAAGAGGTGTACACATACCCCATAAAACTTAAATAAAAGTAGAAAGCAAGTAAATGCATGCAAGGAGGTAAGGAAAGCGAAGTAGACATGCATATTCACATAACACGTAGGAGCACATAAGGTCAAATGTAGTGCAAATGAGGGATAGAGTGTACCTCCCTTGAATTGACGCCCCAATGAAGTGAAATTACTTATTTACCCTCCAAAAATAATAAATGAGTCAAGGTACCAATTTATTTATCAAATAATCATAAAAAATAAAATGGCAAACTTGAAATTGAATCAATTGAATCATGTAAGCAAACAACATTCAAGAAGTCAAAAGAAGAAAGGATTTGATTGCAAAAATAAACAAAGTTTTGGGGTCAAAATTAAAGAAAAATAAAGTTCAGGGACCTATTTGCAATTGAAGTAAGGACCGAATTGAGAGAAGTTGAAAATATCCAGGGCCACAGTACAGTCAAGGAAAAATTCAGGGACTGATTTGCAAGATCGTTTTCTGGTTTCTTAATGGACCAAACTATTGGGCCTTTGTATTTATTTCGTGGGCCAAGACTTATCAAATCCAATAGAAAATCCAAGGCAAATGGAATGGGCTAGCCCACTATTCTGACCCCAAAAATAAACCAACAAACTGGTGGGCTTTAATGCTCCAGCCCAGGACGAACCCAAATGAAAGAAAACCAAACCCAGTTCCAAGTAGCCCAAACAAATAGCCGAACCCAATTCCTCTTTTGTTTTACCAAAAACCCAACAAAGCTAATAGGTCTAATTTCATTCCAAAATCCAGGATTAATTATTTTAAAAGTATACTTAAAACAACAAAAAAATAATAATAATAATTAAGCTCGAAAGGGGGTAAAAATGATTATTTTGCAGAAGTTTTCGGGCCTTAGTGAAATTACCCAAAGATTTGGGGGTCAAACATGATTTGTTAAACATTTTCATGCAAGTTCACGATGCATCTTCTTCTTCTTTGTTGGGTTTCTTTCTGCTGTAATTTCTACTGCAACTTAGCAGCCATCTCCTCAAGATTTTAAGCTCAAGTGCACGATGCACATATACCCAGATCATCGACAAAGCCAACCCAACATTATGCAATGAATTCCGACAAGACAGATTGCACAACAAATGGACAGATTACAGGCTTTGGAAGAAAAGAAAAACCGCATGAACACTAGAAGAAGCAAGACCCAGGAACAAGAAAGCAAATAAACGCGAGATGAGTTAGGACATCATTTTGGGATGGTACCTGATGAAGACTTTTGTTGAATCGAAATCCAAAACAGGAAACGCGCGACGGAGCCGTTTTGGAGCTGATTCGTTGCAGCTTTTGACATGCAATAGGAAGATGGGATCAACGACTTCAGGTCCAAATCGAACGGAAATCTCTCTCCGGATGTCACAGAGTATGTAGAAGTTAACGGCTTGGTGAATGGTGCCCAATCGATGGAGAAAATCTTCACTCAAGAAGGCTGGATTATCAGCCTTTTCCAAGGAAAAAACGCAGCCTGCAGTCTTCTTTCCGCTCTCGTTTCTTGCCGTTCTTCTTTTCCTCTGTTTTTCCTCAAGCTCTCAGACCTCCCTTTTCGTAGCCGAAGCCCCTCTGTCCGCCACCAGCTCTTCTTGTTTTCTCAGTTTCCTCTTGCTCAGCTGAACTCAGTTCTCTCTCTCGGTCTTGTTTTTGTCCAGCCCTCCTAGACCCTCAGCCGTCATTCCCCTCTGTTTTTCCTTCTCTTCTCTCAAACCCCAGCTCTCTCTTTCTCCTTTCTGTTTTTGTTTTTCTTCATCCGAGACCCCCCTCCCCGATGAAGCTCTCCCTTTTGCGGCTGCCATTCCTCTTGCTATTTATATGGGAGCCTCTACCCTAAAACCTCAGCAATCTCCTTCTATATTTGCAGCCAAAGGGCTCCTGAGCCCTTACTTGCAAGCTGCGAAAAGAAAAAAAAAAAAACGCAGCTTGCCCGCGGCATATTCCCTTTTTTTTTTTTTTTTTTTTTTTTTTTTTTTTTTTTAACTTAATAAATACAGAAATGATAAAATATAAAAAATAATTATAATAACAAATTGACAAAAACCGAGTAATAATAATAATAACAATAATGAAAATAATTTAAAAAACTAAACAACTAAAAACAACAAAAATAGCCATTTTTCCATCTTTTTTGTTTCATTTTTCTTTTTCATAGTTTTTTTTCATTTTTCACCTTTTCTCTTTTTTCTAAATGAATCAAACAACAATAAAAGATAAATTAAGTAGAAATGGCTAAAATAAAGCTAAATAAAACAAAATTGCTATTTTTCTTTTCTTTTTCCCTTTTTTCCTTTTTTATGATTTTTCCTTTTTCTTCTTTTTTTTTTTTCAAGAAATTCTATGCTAAAAACTTACAAATAAAAATAAAACTATAAACTAAAAACTAAAAATCGAATAAAACTAACACGACAAATAAAAAACTAAAAATAAACAGTAAATGAAATTACACCAAAAATTTGGTGTCTACACTAGTAATATTTTTATTTCTTTTTTACAAAATTCTAGTAACTCAGAATTCATTTGTATTGGTCTAGCTTTTGTTGGAATATTTTTCTCATCAAAATCTTTTTCATAAGGTAATTCTATCATATGTTGCTTTCTATCCCAAAAAGCATTAGGAATATCTGCACAAATTTCTTTCTGTAATAATTTTTCTAATTCGGATATTCTTTTTTGTATTTTGATATCATTTAATTGTTCTTCAATTTTTAGATAACATTTTTCTTCTCTAATATAGCTTATTTGTTGCTGTACTTTGGTAATAGTGTTTATTGTTTTATATATCGAAGATGTTTGTAATGTATGTAATTCCTTTTGTTTAATTGGAGTTAAGAATTTAAAGATAACAATTTTTCCCATTATGTTTACTGAAATTCCTTCATTACTTACTAAAAAGGGATATATTTGAATTAAAAAGGGTGTTCCTAATATTACATCATGATTTATATTTTTAACAATTATGAAATTATGTCTAATACAATATTCATTGTTACATTTTGATCCTTTTGTAAATTTATAACTTACTTTCAAATCTTCTCCATTAGCTGCCATCAATTTTTCATTTGTTCTCTCACAATATTTAGTAGGGATTATTCCTTCTTTAATACAACTTGTGTCAGCTCCACTATCTATTAGAGCTACGAATGTTTCTTTGAAATCTTCTACTGTAATAGTTACTAAAGCAAACCATTTTTGAAATGTCATTCTTTCAATAGTATTTAAATATTGAGATTCTTCTACTAATTTTTCTGATAGTAATATTTCTTCTGTTTTAGAATTAGAAGTTGAAGGCTGATTACTTATTAATTCCATTTTTGATTCTATCTCTAAATCTTTTAGTTTTAATTCTATGATTTCTTGTTGTAATTGCTTTACTTGTATTTTAAGATTATTAATCTCTGTTTGAAGATCTTTAGTAGTTTCTTTCTTCATTACATTTATATTAGGATATTTGTCTATTAACTTTTTAGTCTTTCTAAATATTCTTTTTTAGCTATTGGATCATCAATTTTTTCTATTATATCTAACAAAAATTCTTTATCTTCTTTTTTAGTTATAACATTTATATATTTTGGAGTACAATTGCAATTTTCTTCACTATTAGAACTGGTAATATCATTGTAATAATCATCTTCAGAACTTTGTTCGTTTTCATTTATTAGTAAGTTTATTAATTTATTTTTAATTTCTTCTTCGTTAGAACAAATTTCTGTAATTTTCTCTTTTAATCTACATTTGTTTGCTTTATGTCCTATTTTTCCACATTTATAACAAACAATTTTCTTTTTAATGAATCTTCTATTTTTAGTTGGTTCATTTTCCTTAGGTTTCTTATATCTTATTTTCTTTGAATATTTTTTAATCTTCTTTCTGTATGCTGATGGTGATTTAATTCTTTTAATTCCAAATGCATCACAGAATGATCCTACTTCTTTTTGTTTTGATCCATATTTTATTTGTAATCTTAATTCTGAACATAATATTAATCCTTCTTTTTTCACAAATGCAAATAATTGTCCAAAAGTAATATTTTCAAATGAAATTACATCTGTTCCCATTTCTTTTTGTAAATTATCCATTATTCTTTGTGAAAATAAACTTGGTAATCCAGTTATGAATCTTTCTTTCCAAAATGAAGCATTACAATCTGGTCTTCTTAATACATTTGTTAAAAACATATCTTTGTACCATCTAAAATCTGATAATGTTGGACATCTTAAATTTGTTAAAAATGTTTTATTAGAATTTAATTCTTCTTTTGGATTTCCTATAAAATACATTACTATAGTTACAATTAGAAATTCTGCAGCATCTGATTGTATTTGAATATTTCCTTGATCATCTTCTAATTCTTGTGTATGATCTAATATTGATAATTTATCTTGTAATGTTAAGGCATTATCCCACCAATTCTTTAATTGTCCAGTAAATCCTGAAACTAATAATGTTGCAATATTTCTTTCTTGAATATTTTTAATTTTATAGGCTAATCTGGCCATTCCCATTTCTTGCAAATTATTTAGTACTTCATATTCAGCTTTGCCATCTATATTCCATTCATATATTGAATCTCCATCATATTTAGTAGTTCTAAAATTTGATCTTTCTTCATATTGAATGTCAGGAGGACTTGGTCTAGGATAATAATTTTTTGAACTTATCATTTTCCAATTATTTTTATTATTATTATAGTTTTTTCTTTTTATTCTATTTATTTGATTTCCTTCTGTTTCTTCAAATTGATTTTCTATGGGTAAAACTATATCTTCTTCTTGATTTGAATTTATTGATTCGTTACTTGAATTTTCTAATTCTTCAGTTGAATTTTCTTCTATAATCTGATCTAGAGTATTTATTTTAGGTGTTGAAGGTTTAGATATATTTTGTAATGATTGTGATATTTTATTTAATAGATTATCTGTATTACTTATTTTTTGATTATTAATGTTTTGAATTAACTCTTGTTCCTTTTCTCTTGTCAGACTTCTAGGTTGAAAATGAGGTGCTGATATATCATTCGGAAATTTTAATTCTGGTCTCTTTAATGTATCTATTTTTGTATTTAATACTTCCATATGTTGAGATATTGTATGAAGAATTTGATTTGTATAATTATTCTGTTGATATACTTTTTTAATATCTTCTAAATTTAGTGAATTATTTGTACTTGATTCAGCTTCCCTACCTTTTTTAAAAGGTGAGACTATTACTTCTCCTTGTCCTATATTAATCTTTACTTCTTGTAATGGAGGGTGTATTGAGGTTAATATTTGATCATCTTTTAACTTCCATTTTTTATATAAATTAGTTTGAACATTTATTTGGGGAGTATTATATATATCATTTATTCCTAATTTTGAAGTATAAAATGATAACCATGTAAAGAAAGGGAAATCAAACTTTTGTTTTTCTAATTCTTTTTTCCATTCTAAAATTAATTTGTCTTTATACTCTTTTTCTAATTTAAAAAACCAAATTCTCTTTTCTATATTTTCTTCATCATCAAAATCTTCCTGTAAATATTTATGATTTATTTTATATGGTTTATTTGTAACATTTATTTCTCCTTTCATTTGTGAATGAGTTGGGGAATAATCTGATTGATTTTGATTTACAACTTCTGGAATAGGAGTTTTATATTTAAAATTTGAGGTACTTTCCATAGGGAAATTAATTTCAGATGACTCATAATTTGAACGTCTAGCTGGTAACCATGAATAAGATGATTCTGGTCTTTCTCTTAATGATGAAAATCTTATTAAAGTACTTCCATCTGATTTTTCTATAATATCTTCTGCATTAGTTTGTTCTATATTTCTTGCTACTTGTGGATTTTTAATTTCAAATTCACTTGGTATAGTTATTTCATTCCACTTTAGTCTTTTTGGAATATATGTTGTAGGTCTATCTGCATCTACTTGTAATAAAGTTGTTTCGTCTTTAAGAGTTGGAGTCATAATAAATTTTGGATTCAAATGTGAAGATAAAGGTCTGTAATATATTCTATATATTATTGCAAAATTCTTTGTATGTTTTTCAAATTCATTTCCTTGTAGATGAATATCTAATATGACTGAATTTAAAATATGTGGGTCTGTAAGATCTATTGAAAAATTTGGAGCACAGTTAAAATATATTGGTCCATTACAAACATTGGTTTGAATCATAGAAAGTAAAGAAGTTTTATATCGTTTGAGTCTAGTATCTCTTAATGCTAAGTATATTGGAGCATCAACTCCTAAATGGAATAAAGGTTTTACAGCAATTTGTATTAATCCAATATGAATATAGCGATATCCTTTACTTAAATATTTTTGAATTGTACTATGATTTAATAATTGTATAGTTTGATATTCTTCTTGAATAGATATTGTTTCTTCATGAGTTTTAACTGATAAAGCTGTTTTGAAATCTAAAGGGCCAATTCTGTAAATGTGTTCAATTTTTTTCTTCTGGGATTGTCCAATCTGAATTGTTTATGGGCATATGATATTCATGACTTTGAACTACATTATCTTGCTTTGAATTAGATCCTATTTTTAATTGTCTAAGAAATGCAGCCATGTTTAATATTTAATTAAATTTTACTTAGACGGGAACAACCGAGCCTATGCCTGGAACATCCTATCTTGGACTTACCAACGGTCTAACAAAGCATCAAGTCTTACCAACGTTTTCAGTAAAAGTTTAATGAAATATGTAACATAAATGCATGAAATAGCCAAGTTAAAATAGAAACGTAATTCAAATAAAGTAAATGTAAATGCAAAGTTTAAATATGCGTATGCAATATAAACAGGGGTGTGGCTCTGATACCACTTCTAACCCAGGTTTGTTGATGAATATTGAAGCATTAAGTTTGAGCTTGCAATAAACATAAAATATGAGGACTTACAATGAATATTTGAGAGTTGCAATAAGTTCTACGGAAGCTTGCACAATTTCTTGAATCCTTGACTTTTATTAAGACTTTCGATACAAGAGTGATTGAGATATGTTGGAAAGAGGTTTGAAACTAAGGATGGTGTTTGAGAGTGTTTATAAAGGCTTTCTAATTTCTGAATTGCTAATTCACCGTAGTCTCTCCAATGGGAAGATGAAATGTATGAGTCTTGGGCCGCCATCGCTCCACTAAACTAGTGATCAAAACATGATCGAGCATCATATATCCACAGTCAAGCACCCCTTCAAAGCCAGCCAATTGAATATAATACCGAACAGTCTCAGGGATAGGTGTATGATCCCAAAAATGCCTATCACATCGTCTGACATCAAACTGATCACCTAGAATGTGCCCGTGAAATATAGAATGTGCCCGGTGTGCAGTGCCTGTTGAGATAATATCATACACAAATGGGCCCGGATGCAAGGCTGCTTGTGTAGGAATATCGGTCATACAGAAAATAATAGCTGCAAATACATTATGTAACATATAAGGCTACACACATTTGAATAGTGGAATATGAGTTTCTAAAACTAATGCAACACTTTAAATAGAGAACTGCTAAAAACGACACAAAAATATAACGAGTAAAATATTGATCAACAAAATGTATCTCATAAATCATATTAATTCCATAATCCAAAAAATGGCAGATATCGGAGTACACTGGTTCCTATCCCTAAAACGGATGATGTCAAGCTCTAAAATTTGGACAATTTCTTCTATTATGACCCGATTGATGACAATTTGTACATCTTCTTGGTTCCTCTGGGTCTCTCTCATCCATCTCATTCCGAATTCTTTTAGCTCGTACCCTTCCCGCCCGACGTGCAACATATTTACTACTATCTGCCCGTAGCTCCCAATCTGGTTGGAGCCAAGTATCCGGATGTGGCAAAGGGCTAAACTTTCCTGAATACTGCACCGCCCACCGTCTTTTTGTAAATTGGGGATCTACAAGTGCTCCAGGATTATCACCTCGGTGCCTGCACACGGCCGTCACGTGCGAACAGGGAAGTCTGTAGCACTACCACTTACCACAAGAGTATGTTTTATCAAAATACTTGACCGTTTGTGTATTACCCCATTTGCCATCCACACGTCGGCCAATCACAACTTTGTACACCCCCGATGAGCCATCGAACTCAACAACCCTGTGGATTCCCGCTTTCAGGTCTGAATTCTTAAACCGCCGCCATATCTTTGGAGGAAATGGATTACGGTAATGTCTAGCATCCTCTCTTCTGGTTTTAAACAACTCAACTGTCCGATGAAATGTCATATCAATACAAACTCGGATAGGCAAATGACGTGCTCCTCTAAGTACATTATTATAACTTTCGGATATGTTGGTTGTAAGAATATCTCAACGGTTCTCACCGTCATGTGTTAGACACCACTTTTCAGCTCCAATGTTAGACAAATAAGTCCATGCATCTGGAAACATGTTCCTCAATTCTCGTATGAATGCCCGCCACTTGCGCAATTGTCTGACTCTTCCCATTGCCCAACACAACCTTTTAAAGTGCAAGCCTTTGAAGTGAGTCATTAGGTTACTCCTAACGTGTCGTAGGCAAAATCTATGAAAGGCCAAAGGTTCTTACCAATAGTCAGAATGTGTCATGGCATGGATGATACCATTATGCCGATCCGAAATGACACAAATAGGATACCGATCACGGACCACATTGTATCTTAGTTGTTCCATAAACCAAGACCAACTAGAAATAGTTTCTTCGTCGACAATGGCATAGGCTATCGGAATAATCTTGTTGTTGGCATCTTGCGTAACTGCAACAAGTAGTTTGCCTTTATATTCGCCACGCAAATGAGTGCCATCAACACATATAACAGGTCGTCACATGTGAAATGCATCAATAGTCGGTCCAAAAGCCCAGAAGACATACTTAAATATCTTCACACGATTCGTACTATCAGAATGTTGCAACCACCTGATCACAGATCCCTGATTTGACTGCATAAGTGCATCAACATATTTTGGTAGTTCAGCAAAATTGGCATCCCAAGAACCAAATATAAGTTCAATAGCTTTGCGGCTGCCGTACCAAACCTTTTTATAAGAGACATCCACCTTCAAAACTCCCTTAACATGGCTTACTATATTCTTTACTTTAAACCCAGGATCATCTTCAATGCTACGAACTATGTGTCTAGCAATAACCGAAGATGTAAGGCTAGCATTGCTATTACTCATCAAATCACCAACACAATTATGGTCGTTGACCCATTTGGTTATTTGCCACAATCCATGAGTCTTTTTTTTCACTGCTCGGACACACCAGTCACATGGAGGATACGATACGTCGGCCGCAGTGGTAGTGCTCCTTTCAAATGCAGATTTACATTTGGCAACCCAAGTGTTACTCTTGCTCTCAACAACCCTGAACTCTCTATTATGATTGATAGACCACATTCTAATAGCCCTGCTCAGCTGTTGTTTGCTCTCAAATCTCATATGTAGACATATGTGATTATTATCCTCACTAAATGTCACAATGCGCTCCAACTCACTTTCATCAGTAAGTTGGTCGTCATCATCTATGTTTCCAAGGTTAGAGAAGAATTCGAATCCTCGTGGAGCATACGAAAGGTTGCCAGATGCAGCAAAAGGCTGTTGGTTCTCGAGATCCTGGTGGACTCCACGTCTTTCATTTTCGTCATCTGAGTCACTGCCTGACACATCTACCGACTCAGATTCTTCTACATCTTCTACATCATTTTCCAAATCATCATCTACCAATGTGTTACAATGACTTGGACCGGCAGTGGAATCGAAGCCATAAGAAGACACATGATTCGGTGATTCGGGATCTCTAAAACTTTGAATCGAGTCAAGGCCTTGAACATATTCAACATCCGTCCTTAAGCCTGACGTGAACCGTGGCTCTACCAAGTCCCTAACACAATCCCCATGTGGTAGTTGTGATACCAATGCTGTCTCTGGTACCACTGTACTAGAGTAGGATTGATACCTTGTTGGATCCATGCATGCATGGACAAGCGACATCATCAGACCAATATTGGTAGTTGGTGGAATGAATGTGCTACTGACTCGAGGATTTTGGACTATTTCCTCCTTCTCGATATAAAGTTCGGCGATGTATGGGACAATTTCGTTCCAAACATCATACATTATCTCCAGAGTTTCATCATCCACCACTGGGGAGACATTATAAGAAATGCGGCCACAAGGTTGGCGGAGAAATAAATTCAACTTGAACAGCCCCCTATCGACCCCCATGTATTGATAAATTCTATTCACCAGCTCATCATATCCAATTCTATGCCGTAATGAGAATGTACGGTTGGAGGTACGAGGCAAGTAACAAATTGACCCATCTTCATAGTGTATTTTACCTCCCCAATAAAGAGACACTCGCAGAGGTCTTTCTATAGACATATGAAAGAAAACAATCCCTATCTTGGAAAAAATAAATTAGAATTAGTAGTACAAAACTATGTAAAGTGTATTAATCTAGTAAGTCAACAATTTTTGTAAAGTGTATTAATCTAGTAATGCAATAATTTAAGTACCTATAAACTAATTAAGAATTCGTAGTTACTCAACTACTTATAATAAAAGCAACATATTATATACCACATAAAAAAGAAAAGTTAGCAATTATTATTTGTAGTGAAATAAAAAATAAGAATGAGCAACAATAGTAGTTTATTTTTTTGTTATTAATACTACTAATAATTGATTAATCAATTTCTCTATTTTGTTATTAAATATTTGAAAAGTTAAATTTCTTAAATGACATTGAATTCAACATTTGGGAAAAAAAAATTTTACTCACATAGATTTTTTGTATAAAATATTGACCTACGAAATTAAGAAATAAACAAATTTTGACTAATCTAGTCTACTTATTTAAACAATGTTTAAAGAAAAAAAGGAAGAATTTAAAAAGAAAATTAACAAATAGGATACATTAAAAGGGGTAAATTTGTCCAAACATATCATTCAAGAGGGCAAAATGCCTATTATTATAGTTTAGGGGATAAACTGCAACTGGGTATATAGTTTATAGGGGTTTTTTGCATTTAACCCTTTATCAAATGATTATTACGTGATTATTTATCTTATAGAGTACAAGATATAATTTGCTATAAATGCAAAAATAAAGATCCAACATAATAATCATTTCCAAATTTTATTTGTTTATTGTAATTTATTATGATTAATAAATATATATATTTTGAAAAAATTACTTTTTATTATATATATATTTTGAAAAATATATATTTATTATGATTAACAAATTTTATTGTAATTACTTTTTTAAAAAAAAAATTTTGACAAAATCTCCCCTTAAAAGTGGACTACACTCCCTGCCAGCACATAAAAATTGATCGGATGTCTGCCCAACTAGTAAATGCGACTGCCGAAAACATTAGGTATTAAGGGCTTGTCAGACTAAGCATGGCAAGCTAATACGAGACAAATCGAAAGAACAAGAACAATTAATAAATTGCCAAAGCAGAAAAGCCAGCTCAATTCAGCAAAACAAAAATCCCAGAAAACAACAAACAAACTGACAAACAAAAAAAAAGATAAATTCATACCTCTTATGGCAAATTGGGAGGGAGGGGGGAGATGCGCGGCTTGGTTTCAGCTTGGCAGAAATGGGACAGCTTGGTTTCAGCGGACAGCTTCCGACGACAAAGATGTGAGGGATTTCCTCTGCCGAGATGTGAGCGATTTCGTCTACAATGGCAATGGCGGAGAACTGAGATGCTTGGACTGGTGTCTACCTTAGCAAAAGAGAAGGGAAAGTGACCTCCAATTTCTGCTGGCTAGGAGACATATTTGAATTGGGTTTCAGACTGAGTACCTCGCATTCGAAAAATGCGAGGTACCTCACCTCGCATTCCACAAATGCGAGTTTTGTGTTGTCTTTTTTACTTTTTCCCAAAACATTTCTCATTTTTTCCGGAACAATAACCTCGTATTTGTGAAATGCGATGTCTATGAACTCGCATTTCACAAATGCGAAGACACTAATGCTAGAACTAAGTTCAAAAATTGCCCCCCTTGTAGAATAACTTTTTTTTTCCATCACAATTTTAGAATTTTCTCAAAGATAGGTGTTCAACTAGAGGCAAATTCGTTGGAACATACACTTGTCAACAGAAACAACACTCATTTTTCATATTACTTTCTCTGTTTAGTCAATAGTATTTTCCAATTAGTTTCTTTTTGTTCGAAGTTTTGAGTCTTATTTTAAGTCCTTTTGTTTATAGCCGATCAGCGATTGGAATAATACTTTGTTATTGATGCTCTTTATCAATTCATTATACATTTTTAACGCTTCTTTGGGTTCTTCCGTTGACTCTCTTATATGCTTCATGCTTAATGAATGTAGTAGATTCAATCTAGTACATTCATCAAGAATTAGAATTTAAAAAAAGGATACCAAATGATGTCACTGTAAAAGAATTTTAATCCATTTTCTATGGTTGTCTTTAGCATTTTCAAACAAAAGTAGCCTTTTAAAACTCATCATTGAAACACAAGTAAAAAATTGTTTTAGATGACAAAAGATCATTAGATGAGTTGATAAATATTTCAAATTTATTGTTTTAGGGAAAATTACTGTGTAAAAACTTTTGAAAAAAGATTCTGAAGATAGAAGAAGAGCACAAATTTAACATACACATCCAACTAGCTTAGTGGCAAAGACACTCCACGTAACATAATCTGTCTATCTAGGTCAAGTGGCTAATTGACCGGCCAGGTTTTAGTTTTTCAAGTGTTCTTTGGAATGTTAACCCATGCTTTGTGTTTTTCTTTTTTTAACATTATTTTCATTTAGCCAGTGTGGAGGAACTTACATTGCTTATTGATTATCAGTGCTGGAATGTTAATATGCATGATAAGTTTTTAAGTTTCTTCCAATTCTACGAAGCAAAATAATTTGTGTTAATATAGGATATAAAATGATCAACAGTTGTATACTAGAAATGATTCTTGAAACAAAATTAATTTCTTTCGTGGTATGTAGTCCTACAATTTTGTGTTTGTATTTTTCTATGAAGCAAGCTATCATGGACATTCTTGAACTTTTTGAGCTAATAAAGTTTTAGAATCCATCAAAATAATTAGTCCAAAACTACTTGAAATGCTTCTCCTAATTTTGGCCAAAAGTAATCTCACTTCTCGTCTAATACTGAACTGCAACATAAATAGCCCAATCTATATAGACTGATTGTGGTTTAGACCTGAGGTAATTACTGCTCATCTCCTAGAGATACTCAAGTTACCCTTTTCTATAAATTCATTAAGAAAAATTAGTCATAGAAGATAAAAATGGTGAATCTCATTAAGACATTCCAATATTGCTTTAAATTTCCTGGACCATATTCCAATCTCAAAAAGGAAAGACAATGAAGCAGGGAAGGATAAAGGGACAGAACAAGAAGACCTTTGAAGTCTTCCTTGTATGGTAGGGATAATCATGCATGGATTCTCTCTAAATTATCTCCATATTCCTTTTGATCCCACTTTTTCCATCATTTTCAAGACTTATAAAAGCAATTACCATTGATTAAAGTTATCATGACTGAGTCAATCACGAAATGTTTGAAAGATATTGATGGAGAGCAAGAAGGGAAAAGGGGAGACTTGAAGAAGGGGAAGTGTTGGCAACGAGTATGATGGGGGTGAGCGGGGCGGGGTTGGGAGAGCAGATATTGGACACTTACAAGACTAGTGAGGGCTAAGTTTGATTTTAAATATATTGTCAGTTGATAATACTTAAATCACTGGATATTCGAATCGAGTTTAACTCGGTAAGGATCCACTTGAAAAGCAACAATACACCAATAAAGACTAAAAAATCAACTAAACTACTTGATATTCGAATTAGCTTTGGGTCGGTAAGAGTTATTTGAATTTGGTTTCGCAAACTATTCAAATTAAAGTTAAATAGCATTTTGTGTTCGGTAAATTGTCAAATATGACTCAAACTTGACTCTATTAGCATACGAGTGAAATTTACGTGTAAAAAAGTTTAATCTACTCGAACTCGATTTGAGCCTTGGTTAGATAAAAACCCATCTATGTTGTAAATAAACAAACTAATGTTGAGCATAGTTTCAAATTCATTAAAATTAATAAAATAAGTTTAAATGCTAAAGTGTTCCATTAGATTAAATTCCTTTACTCCCCTAATTCCGGCCACCAATTTCCCCACGTTAGTACATCGTGATAAGAAAGATATGAGACAATACATGCTTAAACCTTAAGGACCAGGATTGGTCCTCATCTTGGCTTGCAAGTCTTTGGACCATTGGATCTCAAGCGTTCCAATCTAAAATAGAGAAGTCCAAGAAAAAGGGAAGGATGAAGGGACAGGACAAGAAGACCTTTCGTGCCAAATCCACCCAAACTACTTTTACCCCAAAAAAAAAAGAAGAAGAAGACCTATTGTCTTCCTTTTAGGTGGGGACAATCTTGGGCTCTCTATAAATAATTTCCATATTCCATTTAGTCCTACTTTTCCCATCATTTTCGAAGACTTATAAAAGAAGTTACCCTTGATTAAAGTCATGCTGACCGAGTCAATCGCGAAATGTTTGAAAGATGTTGATGGAGGACAAGGAAAGAGCGAGAATTGAAGAAGGAAGTCTTGACAATGAGTATGAGAATTTGGATGGATCCGAGGCATCACAAGTTCTATTTTACTCTATTTTGGGATAAAACAATCCTTTTATTTTGTATCACACCGTATTCTGATTTAGTTATACCATATATAATTTTTTACTACACCATTTTTTCAAATCAGTTACGCGAAAGGGCAAAATTGCCCAAAATTGAACTTTTAGCGGGTGGAGAAGCAAAACTTGGACACGTACAAGAATAGGGAGTGCCAAGTTTGACCTTAAACATATTGTCAGATGGCGCAAACTAAGATTGTTAAGGATTCACTTACTAATTTTGCTTAGGATTCACTTAATACTCCAATAAAAGATGAAAAATAAACCAAATTACTTGATATTCGAATCGATTTCGACTTAATAAGAACTTATTTGTGCTTAGTTTCACTAACCACTCAAAACAAATTTAAATAGCATTTTGTATTCGGTAAATTATCAAACCCAACTTGAACATGGTTCTATTAGCATAAAAGTGAAATTTACAAGTACAAAAGTTTAACCTACTCGACCTCAACTTTAGTTTGATTAGATTAAAACCCGTTTAAGTTTGGCTCTGTAAATCAATAATCCAATGTTAAGCACAATTCCAAATTCATTAAAAATAACAAAATAAACTTGAACATTATGATACTTGTCTTGATTAGATTCATTATTTTCTCCTAATTCCAATGTCAGGAAATAGGAATTTAAAAATCTGGAGTTTAAAAATCTTAGGGGTAAGTCATCCCACCCGCCACCCCCTTCTCTACCTTGGTACATCGTGATAAGAAAGAGACAAGGCAATATGTCCTTGTACATTATGAACTGGGATTGGTCCGCATCTTGACCTGCAAGTCCTTTGCACCTTTGCCAACAAAGGTACAGCCTTGAATTCGATTGAAAACAAGCAACTCCCGTATGACAAAATAATTTTATTTGATCCTTATATATCTAATAGTAGTATTATCATTACGTTTTTGATGTTGTATTGTGTCCTCTGGCATATAGAATAACTTTTTTTTAACGTTTTTTTAGTGTAGATGAGAGAATTCAAACTCGGGACTTTTTACTTATATTCCCCCGTGCTACTCAACCCATTCCCCTCATGTTTACATAATAACTTATTGACATGGTTACATAGAATTATCTTATATATATATATATGTATGTATATGTGTGTGTTGTCCTTGTTTTGATCAATAAATCGATATAATATAGATAAAAATCAAATATTTTTTTGATAGAAAAAGCCTATAATATTAATGGACTAGTGATTCAATATAAAGAACGGACAGTACAAAATGTGGAGGAGACTCTTACTTACATCTTTAAACTTCAAAGTGGGATATTTAACTCTCTAAACTATAAAATCCGTGTCACTTGAGTAGAATCCTTGACGGAATATACAAAACTAACAAAATAATTGGCATATTCCATTAACTAGTTATTGTAACTTAAAAAAACCAAATTTATTAGGACATAAATGTAAATTTAGAGATTCCAAAGAATATTCCCCTAAAATTTTTGAAATTAAGTTATATTTTCTATTGGGTTATTATCACTTTACCCCTTTAAACTATAGCACTACTATCAATTTACCCCCTAATATTATCTTTTAGTCACTTCACCTCATAGGTAATTCAACTCAGCATGTTAATAAATTTTTAACAAAAATACCCTTTTATTTTATAGTATTACTTCATTGTTATTTTCACTTTATCCTTTTAAATTAAAGTGATATAATCACTTTACTCTCTAACATTATTTTCTAGATATTTTACCCTATCATTAATCTAAAAAGTATGTTCATAAATTTTAAATGTATTTACCTTTTTATATATAATTAAAAATAAAAAGTTGGAATAATTATTCTTCCTTTTTTTCAATCTAAGATTCTAAAAACATAAAAATAACTAGGTTTTCTCAAATTTCTTTTTCATGCTTATTAATACTAGGGAAAGAAATGGAGATAGAATAGAAGGAGATAGAAAATTAGATTTTACAAAGAAAAACAGAAAAATCTAATATTACTGTATTATTTTAATGTCCTCAAGATTTGGATTGGAATTGGGTAGTAAACAGAAAAGTAAAATAATTTAAAAATAATAAATTATTAAATTATTTCTTATTTGTATTGTATATATAATATAAATATAATATGTATATTAATATATATTAATATACATATTATAAAATAAAATTGAAATATATATATAAATACATATAAATAAATATAGTTATATATTTATATATATAAATATATTTATCAATATATATAAATATATTTTAAACAAAATATTTATATTTATATATAAATATATATACTTATTTCAATTGATATAATATAAATAATATACATATTAATATATATAATTGAAATATATATTAATATTAATGTAATATATATATAATATAATATACATTATTGAAATATACATATTAATATATATATATTAATATACTTATTATAAAACAAAATTGAAATAAATATATTTATATAAATATATATAAATATATTTTAAAAAAATATTAATAATTCTATATAAATATATAATATTTATTTCAATTGATATAATATATACAATATACATATTAATATACATAATTGAAATATACATATTAATATATATTAATATGCATATTATAAAACAAAATTGAAATAAATATATTTATAAATTTCTGTAAGTATATATAAATATATATATATATATTTGTATGAATATATATATATAAATATATTTTAAACGAAATATTAATATTTATATATAAATAAGTATATTTATTTCAATTGATATAATACATATAATATACATAATAATATATATTAATATACATATTATAAAACAAAATTAAAATTAAAATATTATATATATAAATAAATAAATATTAATATATATATAATATAAAACGAAATTTAAATCGAAAATTCTGATTTCTATTTCCTATTTTAAAAACTCCATTACCGAATTCGAACCAAATTCGTATAATTTGAAATAAAAAATTTCGAATTTTTTTGTATATTTGGAGTTGTTTTTGATATATGAGATAATTTCAGAAACCTCCCCTGAGGTTTCTGACATTTACACTTACCTCCCCTGTGGTTTGAACAATTACACTGACCTCCCCTGAGGTTACTAATCCTTTACAAATTCAGTCCAAATGATTAAAATATTATTTTAGAGAGTGAAATTAGAATTTTGTACCTGATTTGTCCTTTGTGCCACATGTCCAATGAATGGCAAAGTATTACAAATTAATTAACAATTAATAAACTTTAACGAGCGTAGTTTATAGGCAAATACGTATTGTCTATTTAAAGTACCAGCTCTTTACATGTATTTTACTTTCAAACATTTACTTTATCACAAATATTTATTCTCAAATACAGATTTGTATTTACTCTCAAATATTTAATTTTTGTCAAACACAAAACCTACCAGTTTTTCTTTCATAGAAATATTAATATAACACTTTTTCAATTTTAGTTATAAATATTTATGTATTTAACATAAATTAAATGATTTAGGATAAAATATCTATAAAGAGCCAATACTTTACTCATGTAATGGATGAAAGTCATAAAAAATTAATAGTTTACGAGGCCATTTATTTTTTAAAAATATTTAATTTATATTAAATAGATAACCTACTGATTTTTTTTGCAAGAATATTACTTTAACACTTTTTAATTTTTAATTACAAATGTTAATATATTTATCATAAATTAAATATTTGAAAATAAAATATCTGTAAAGAGCCGATACTTTAAATAGGATATACGTATTTGCCTATAAACTACACTATTTAAAGTAAGGAGTATAGTTTATTGATTTAAGTTAAGGAGTGTAGTTTATTGATTTAAGTAAGGAGTGTAGTTTATAGGCAAATACGCATAACTTATTTAAAGTACCGGCTCTTTACAGGTATTTTATTTTTAAATATTTAATTTACAATAAATATATCAATATTTGTAATTAAAAATTAAAAGGTGTTACAATAATATTCTTGTAAAAAGAAAATCGATAGGTTATCTATTTAATATAAATTAAAATTTAAAAAAAAAGAAATGGCCTATAAAATGTTAATTTTTTATGGCTTTCATCCATTACATGAGTAAAGTATTAGCTTTTTATGAGTATTTTATTCTGAATCATTTAATTTATGTTAAATACATAAATATTAGTAACTGAAATTGAAAAAATGTTATATTAATATTTCTACGGAAGAAAAACTGGTAGGTTTTGTATTTAACAAAAATTAAATATTTGAGAGTAAATACAAATCTGTATTTGAGAATAAATATTTGTGATAAAGTAAATGTTTGAAAATAAAATTCATGTAAAGAGCTGGTACTTTAAATAGACAATACGTATTTGCCTATAAACTACGCTCGTTAAAGTTTATTAATTGTTAATTAATTTGTAATACTTTGCCATTCATTGGACATGTGGCACAAAGGACAAATCAGGTACAAAATTCTAATTTCACTCTCTAAAATAATATTTTAATTATTTAGACTGAATTTGTAAAGGATTAGTAACCTCAGAGGAGGTCAGTGTAATTGTTCAAACCACAGGGGAGGTAAGTGTAAATGTCAGAAACCTCAGGGGAGGTTTCTGAAATTATCCCTTGATATATTGTTTGGATATGGTGTTTTTGAAGTTGTTTTTGTTTGTGTATTACTGTAGCATTGTAGATGAAAAAATTGTTTTTGAAAAAATGCTGAATCCAATCAGAGGTAATTAGACGTTACTATTTTCTAACGTTTTTAAACTTACTAAATTGGTTTAATCGTAGGATGAATTAATAATAAGGTTATAGTTTATGTAGTAAAATGATAATAATTTTAAAAATTAAATATGTCATATCACTTGGATTAATAAACTTCGTTAAGTTTGACACTTTCCTTTTTTTTTTCTTTCCCTTTCTTTGTTCTCCATTTTTTCCTTTCCTTTTCTTCCTCTTCTCCAAATCCAGATCTACCAGAATTGCCAATAGCTTCAATCAATTAATCTAACACTAGAATGCATATGCAGATTTCTCCATCACTGCATACTAAACCCAAGAAATTATTTTGTCGCAAATTGCACCCGCAAGAAAATCAAAGACAAACTACTTTGATGCCACCCACTACATTGCCGACAATTATAACCCAGCTCCTCCCATCCCTACCTTCAAATCAACCAGCACCTGTTCTTCCCCTTGGGACCTTCAATTTTCAATTTTCGGCAAATAGTCCTAGTATTCACATAACCCAGTAATCCTATATAACATTATAATTTAAACACCTCTTCAACCCTGAAAATAGTGCTGGAATTGGCAATTCCGGTCGCTTTGAACCAGTACTTGTTGTTGCCTCGTCAAACCGGCTTCATCTTTGTGAATTGAACAAGAGCCTTCATGTCATCTCGGAACCCTGATGGCGGCAAAATTTCATCCTGTCAGGTCGGATCTCAAGAAGCTGTTCAGCAAATCAGACTTCAATAATTGCATAGTTATTAAACCCGGCCCGGAGAGGAACCCGGTGAAAGAGGTGGGTCAACGGATTACTGGTTCAACCAGCGGGTGAATGGTCCAACCGGTGGATCACTACATATATTTAAATATTATGTTTTATAATTTTTGATACAGTTAAAATTATGTTATAGTAAATACTCAATTAGTCCAATTTATTATAGAATCATTAATTCTTATAAGAATTAACAAAACCTAAATTTAATTAGTAATCCACCAAACTTCAAGTATAAAAATTTATCTAAGTGTAATTATCTAATTTATTTATGAATTTTAAGTGCAAAAGGTTATTAAGAATAATATTTTTTTAAAATGAATTGTGTAATATGTTATTTTTTAAATCCATTTCATAATTTATAGAATTTAGGGAATAATAAAATTTTATTAAAAGATTCCAAACAAATTTTGTTTTGAAGAAATAAAATAAGAATAAAAATCTAATATATAATATAGAATGAGTAAATAAGTACCAAGTAAGCTGTTGGGCTAGTGGTGAGTACACTTAACCTTTATATTTGAGGTTTGAGGTTTGAATTAGCATTGGAACATCTTTTTATCATTTTTATCCCAAAACTGGGTTCCTTACAAAATCGTCTGGCAATTGAACTGCCGGTCCGTTGAAAAGTCAACGGGCTTCTTGCACAAACGATCCAATTATAAACCCAACCCGATTTCATGGCCGGTTCACCGGGTTGACCGGTTGAACCATCGGGTCGGACCGGGTTTAATAACTATGAATAATTGTATTAAAAACTATAAGGCTTCCCCTTAAAGTCTCGGTCTATTATGGCTGGCAAGACACCACTTATGTCTTCAATTCCTAGAGATAAGAAATTTTATGTTACCTTTTAGAGATTGGAAAATGAAGCTGATAAGATGGTATAGCCAGATTTTTTTAAGTGGGTTCGTCATTCAATCTAAGAGTTTGGAGATTGGAGTCTGGATCTTTCTTTTGAGTTTGAGAGAAAGAAAATGAAGAAAGACGAAGAAAATGAAAAAAGGAGGAGGAAGAAGAAGAAACAGCAAAGAAAAAGGGAAAAAAAAAACTTATCTTTTTTGAAGAATTAAGTGGCTTTTTTCTATTCCTTTTCCTTTTTGGTCTCATGAATTTACAATTATGTCCTCAGTAAATTTAGATTATTTTGGTTATAATAATTAGTAAACAAAATGTGGCAACTTATTTGTTAGTTTTCTTTTCTACATTCTGTCAAATATTGTAGTTAAGTGGCATAGATTTTGTAATTAAGGGAGTTAATTAAGTGTCCCACTTTGAAGTTTAAGAATGCAAGTAGGAGCAGGGCCACAGTTAAAGGGTACAAAGGGGAATTAACGCTTAAGCTTACCAAAAAAAAAAGGAACAAAGCAATTTGACAACGATCAACTGACTTATAAACCAACCAAAAAATAGCCTTGGTTTTGTTCTCAATTTAAAATAATAACATTACTCATTTTTTGGCCATCACATCCAAAAAAAAAAAAAAAAAAAAACTTCACATACTTCAAAAACATGGAGTTCATATTACATGATGACTAATCCGGCTCTTATTTGTGTTTTCACTTCAAAATAGCCTTGGTTAAAGCTGGCTTTATTAGTTCTAAGGCTCAGCATCCACAGCTTGACCAGGATATCCACTTCCTCCATAGGCCCAACCTCCAAGGTTCCCTCCGTGGCCTCCTCCTCTTGGATCCCCACTTCCTCCATAGTGAGGAGTCCCAAGTTCCCTCCGTGTCTTGGCTGCATTGAGGATAATAAAGCAGGCACGTTCATTAACGTAATCTGGGAATGACCTTGTCAAATAAACTCACCTGGGCACTGGGATCATACAATTTGAAATTCATGTTTTTTGGACTAATGTGTTCCATGTTTTTTGTTTTAAAGAATACCAAACCAATAATATTATATTCAGGTCTAAAATTTGTCTTTCGACGTGCAAGTCAAAATCAGTGATTTTTAAATACTACCTATTAAATTTAGTACATAATTACAAATTTGAAATTTTGTGGTCTGAATTTAGGTTCATATATGTCAGACATAAACTCAGAGAAGTGAGGAGGATAAATGTCTTACGGTTGTTAACTGACGTGAAAGTCTCAGCCAATTCCCTACCAGCCGCCTGTGAGGTGATTGTTAGAACTACAGCCAAGGAGATGCAGAAGAAAAAAAGTGCCTTGGAACCCATTTTTGCTCGAGGAAAATTTATGTATTGAAAACTGATTTTGTGAAGGATGAGAAAGCTGGTATAGATTGAAAAGTTATGCATTGAAAACTGGTTTTGTGAAGGATGAGAAAGCTGGTATAGATTGATCTCTACTTATAGAAAAATCTATGCCACAAAGTATTTATATGACACCATTGATAGTCAAAATATTTAAACAGTAAGAGGCTCAACATGCATATTCATTGGCATGTTAATGAAGAGCTTTTCCTTTTTTTCTTCCTTCAATAAATTCTTTTTCTTTTATTTTCCAAATTCCTTCTATATTTCTTTTCTAAGATTCTTACTAGGGCATACAATTAATTAAGTTTTGTTAAAAAAACTACAAAAATCTTTTATATGTGTCATTAAATGTGAAGATTGTTATCAAAACAACACTTTTGAACAGTTAAATTTTCTTTTAATTAATCTCAAGAGAATGAAAAATTGAACAAGTATAAAAAGAATGTAGCACCTACAGTGTGCAACCCACATACTCCTATATTAGTTATCATAAAAGTGAAACTTACACTAAAATATTCAAATTACTCAAGTTTGACTCAATTAGCTCGACTTGAGTTTAATTCGACAAAAACTTATTTAAGTTCTAAAAAATTCAAACTACTCTAAATCGACTCGAGTTTGATTCGATAAAATTTGTTTAAATTTGACGTGATAAATAAATAAGTCAAAATTAAACAAAATTTATAAACAAATAAGTTTGAATATTAAAATATTCCAGTTGATTAGACTCATTTACGCCTAAACTCCATAAACTCCAATGTCAACAAGAAGTTCAAAATCTTAGAGGTAGGTGGCTCCACAATCCACCCCAATCCCTACGTTGAGGCATGGTGATAAGAACGAGGTAATTCGTCCTCATGTTTTGAAAGACTAGGACATTTCTTTATCTTGACTCAGAAGTCCATTGGACCTTTGTCAACAAGGGCCCACCTCAAATTTGTTTAAAAACAAGCATGGGTGCTGTATTCTAACAGTATTTTTACTCTTTTTTCTTTTGTCGATATGATAAATTTTACACTTACTTTTATTCCTACTCTACACTAAGAGAAGAGATGTATCCAAGGGGATCAATGGAGAACTCGAAGGGGACTGAACCGTCATCGGACCAAACGGGTGCTTTTGCACCCGTTGGTGAACTTTTCCAAGTGCAACTGCAATCACATATTATGGTTTTCCAACTTTATCTTGCAGAATTTGCCTATACAATGAAAGTTAACCAAAAATGTGATGTTTATAGTTTTGGGGTCCTGACAATGGAAATAATCAAAGGAAAGCATCCTGGAGACTTGACTGCTAATCTGATGTCTTCAAATCATGAAGATGTAGAACTGAAAGACTTGGTCGACCGAAGACTTCGATATCCCAATCAAGAAACTCAAAAGATCCTAATATCCATTTCAAGCTAGCAAGAGAATGTCTACACGCTGATCCTCAATGTAGGCCAACAATGCTCTTTATTTCCAGGTTGATATCAACTCGTGAACCATCTAAGTAATTTCTGTGTGATTAACTGTGGCCATACGAGTCTCTTTTCCATTTCTTTTCTTGTTAAATTAATAGATGCATCAGATATGTAGAACTTGGATGATGTTTCTTGCCTCCCGTTAAATGCAGACTGCAGTGCCTCACTTTTTTCCCCCTACATAGCACAATCAGGCATCAGCAGAAGATGATATGATGCAGAGCATGCATTCTATGTAAAAAATAAAATCTGCATAGGTAATAGAGTGTATGGAATTGAAACCAGAACTGGTATCATTATATTATCATAATATGCAAAGCAAGATTTTGGAAATGTATCCTAATATTATCATCCTGAAAGTAATAATTCTAGGACATTGTCTTCAGTCTTTTTTTTTCCAAGTAGTCCATAACATGGACTTTTTTTTCCAAGTAAACTCCTATACTTTGTCTAGTATTTTTTGAGTGCAGTTAGAATGGGTATGGTCTTTGGTAACATGATAAATTAAATACGCCAATACCACGTGAAGAAGCCCAATTTATCATTTCAACCAATCCACAAGATGAGGAGCGAGATCAGAGTCCTCCAGCTACATGATTTTGCCAGATGCCTCTAGCCAAACTGCTTTTGGAAGAGCTGCTTTCCTTAAAGTTTCCAGACTGCAAATGCCCAGTGCTCTTCAATCCTTGCTAACAGTTAGTTGATAAATGGGAGATAAATCAAATTTACACCTTTCGTTTTAGTACATTCCTTTAGGACCCAACCATTCATTGAATTGGAAATGTTATTGTGCTAATGAACACTGATTCAAAAGTAAGGCTAACCGTTATCAGGTTAATATTGACCCGTGATATCATAAATATGTCATAAATAATTAATATGTTATTTTTATTATCATATATACTGCTAAAATGAGTCCTATGAATCCATATGCAGTTCATCAGTGTGTTAGAATTAGAATACTTTGGTTTATCATCGATGAAAATAGCTTCAAATTTGAAACAACATGCAATATAGATTGAATAAATCTATTTTGACAATGACAACAAATCCAAAAGCAACGAAGACAATTACATTATACCAAACATGAGGCAAAAAGAAAAAGGAAAAAACAAATAAAAGAACTAACTTTAGTTTAGCATTATAACAAAAAAAAAATTGCTTCAAACAATAAGTGATAAGTTATTCACTTATCACTTAACGTGATATACATTCCAATGTATCAAATTTAGCTCTTAGCAATTCAATAATTTAATGAATTCAGAATTCAAATTTCAATTTTTAGACTTCAATATTATCAAATGCACCCTACGGGAAAAAGTGATTGATCGGTTAAGGAGTTTATGAGGAGATAATGTTTTCATCTCAAAAAAAAAAAAAAACAAAAGGCTAAGGATAGGCGTTCAACTGGAGGCAAATTCGTTGGAACATACGCTTGTCAATAGCAACAACACTCATTTTTCATATTACTTTCTCTATTTAGTCAATAGCAGTTTCCAATTAGTTTCTTTTTGTTCAAAGTTTTGAGTCTTATTTTAAGTCCTTTAATTTGTTCATAGCCAATCAGTGATGCTCTTTATCATTTTATTATACCTTTTAACGCTTCTTTGGATTCTTCCGTTAACTATCTTATATGCTTCATGCTTAATGAATGTGGCAGATTCAATCTATTACATTCATCAAGAATTAGAATTTAAAAAAAGGACACCAAATAATGTCACTGTGAAAGAATTTTAATCCATTTTCTATGGTTGTGTTTAGTATTTCAAACAAAAGTAGTCTTTTAAAACTCATCATTGAAACACAAGTAAAAAATTGTTTTAGATGACAAAACATCCTTAGATGAGTTGATAAATATTTCAATTTTATTGTTTGAGGGAAAAAATTACCGTGTAAAAACTTTTGAAAAATGATTTTGAAGATAAAAGAAGAAGAGCACAAATTTAACATACACATCCAACTAGCTTAGTAGCAAAGACACTCCATGTAACATAATCTATCTATCTAGGTCAAGTGGCTAATTGGCCGGCCAGATTTTAGTTTTACAAGTGTTCTTTGGAATGTTAATTTATGCTTTGTGTTTTTTTTTTTTTTTTTAGAGGAAGTGTAGAGGAACTTACGTTTCTCATTGATTATGAATGCTCGCATGTTATATGCGTGATAAGCTTTCAAGTTTCTTCCAATTTTGTGAAGCAAATATAATTTGTGTTAATATAGGATATAAAATGATCAACATTTGTATACTAGAAATGATTCTTGAAACAAAATTAATTTCTTTCATGGTATGTATTCCCACAATTTTGTGTTTGTATTTTTCTATGAACAATTTATCTTGGACATTCTTGAACTTTTTGGGCTAATAAAGTTTTTGAATCCATCAAAATAATTAGTCCAAAACTTCTTGAAATGCTTCTCCTAATTTTGGCCAAAATTAATCTCACTTCTCGTTTAATATTGAACTACAACATAAATAGCCCAATCTATAGAGACTGATTGTGATTTAGATATCAGGTAATTACTGCTCATCCCCTAGAGATACTCAAGTTACCCTTTTCTATAGATTCATTAAGAAAAATTAGCCATAGAAGATAAAAATGGTCAATAAAGGGGAGGATAAAGGAACAGAACAAGAAGACCTTTGAAGTCTTCCTTGTATAGTAGGGATAATCATGGATTCTCTCTAAATAATCTCTATGTTCCTTTTGATCCCACTTTTCCCATCATTTTCAAGACTTATAAAAGCAATTACCATTGATTAAAGTCAAGATGACAGAGTCAATCATGAAATGTTTGAGAGGGCAAGAAGGGAAAAGGGGAGAATTGAAGAAGGGGAAGTGTTGGCAATGAGTATGATGGGCTGAGTTGGGCGGCATTTGGGGGGGGGGGGGGGGGGGGGGGTGGTGGATGTTGGACACTTACAACACTAGTGAGAGCCAAGTTTGATTTTAAATATATTGCCAGTTGATAAAACTAAATCACTTAATATTTGAATCGAGTTTAGCTTAGTAAGTATTTACATGAAAAGCAATAATACACTAATAAAGACTAAAACATGAACTAGATTACTTGATATTCGAATTAATTTTGGATCAATAAGAATTATTTGAATTTGGTTTCACAAACTATTCAAACCAAACCTAAATAAAATTTTGTGTTTGGTAAATTATCAAATACGGCTCAAACTTAGTTCTATTAGCATACAAGTGAAATTTAAGTGTAAAAAAGTTTGATCTACTCGAACTCGATTTGAGCTTGATTAGATAAAAATCCATCTATAATATACTTGTAAATAAACAAGCCAATGTTAAGCATCGTTTCAAATTCATTAAAATTAATAAAATAAGTTTAAATATTAAAATGTTCCATTAGATTAAATTCGTTTAATCCCCTAATTCCCGCCGCCAATTTCCCCACCTTAGTGCATCGTGATAAGAAAGATACGAGACAAGACATCCTTATACGTTAAGGACTAGGATTGGTCCTCATCTTGACTTGCAAGTCTTTGGACCATTGGATCTCAAGCGTTCCAATCTAAAATAGAGAAGACTTGAAAAAGTGAAGGATGAAGACACAGGACAAGAAGACCTTTGTGCCAAATCCACCAAAACTGACTTTTACCAAAAAAAGGAAGACCTTTTGTCTTCCTTGCGGGTGGGTACTCTCTAAATAATTTCCACGTTCCATTTAGTTCTACTTTTCCCATTATTTTCGAAGACTTATAAAGAAGTTACCATTGATTAAAGTCATGCTGATTGAGTCAATCACAAAATGTTTGAAAGATATTGATGGAGGACAGGAAGGAAAAAAGCGAGAATTGAAAAAGGGGAGGGGTTGACAATGAGTATGAGAATTTGAATGGATTCGAGACATTACAAGTTGTATTTTACTCTATTTTGGAGATAAAATGATCCTTTTATTTTGTATTACACCATATTCTGATTTAGGTATACCATATATAATTTTTTTTACTTCACCATTTTTTCAAATCAGTTAAACCAAAGGGCAAAATTGCACGAAATTGAACTTTTAGAGCCCCATCAGCGGGTGGTAAGGCAAAACTTGGACACGTATATGAGGAGGGATATACGTGTCCAAGTTTGACCTTAAAACATATTGTTAGGTGGCGAAAACCAAGATTGAAAAGGATTCGCTTACTAATTTTGCTTAGGATTCACTTAGTACCCCAATAAAAGATAAAAAAAAAAACTAAATTACTTGATATTCGAATCGATTTCGACTCAGTAAGAACTTATTCGAGCTTAGCTTCACCAACCACTCAAAACAAACTTAAACAGCATGTTGTATTTGATAAATTGTCAAACCCAACTTGAACATGATTCTATTAGCATAAAAGTGAAATTTACAAGTAAAAAAGTTTAACCTACTCGACTTCAAATTTAGTTTGATTAGATTAAAACTCATTTAAGTTTGGCTCTGTAAATCAACAATCCAATGTTAAGCACAATTCCAAGTTCATTAAAAATAATAAAATAAATTTGAACATTATGGTATTTGTCTTGATTAATTCCTTATTTTCTCCTAATTACAATGCCAGGGAATAGGAATTTAAAAATCTTAGGGGTAAGTCATCCTACCTGCCACCCCCTTCTCCATGTTGGTACATCGTGATAAGAAAGAGGCGAGGCAATATATCCTTATACATTACTAGGAGGCGTTCACCGCACATATAATTCAAAGAGTGGCATGCCCAGTTTTGGTCAATAAGCTAAATTGAAATTGAAAAGTATAATAAAGGACCTAACAGGCCATTGATGTAGCAAAGTTATGAGTAAAAAAATATTGTAGCAAACATATAAGTAAGAAAATACAATATGTAGATTATCAGTCGTTAATGTTGAGATTGTTTATGTTGAGGTTGTCAATTAGACCTTCATCCATAGTGTAGGAAGTGATTATTTCATGAGTTGCATATCTGATGAGCCTAAATGTGGAAGGAGAAGGCTTGATGTAGCATATAAGCATCTTGCCATGCAGCAGAGTCATCAGATGATGAGTTAAATATATGTTTTGGTGGAGATAGAAAAAGAAAGTAATATAAGCTCCTGAAAAAATAGAAGGAAACAGTTGTTACACAAGAAGAAATGATAATTACCTTCATCTATAAATAATAGAGTTCAACAGTTGAAAAATTAGTCAGTCTTTCAGCTTCAAATGACATGGCATTAGCATATAAGGTTCCAGTTGAATCCGTGATCGCAATTAAAATGCAAGCCTTGGAATTAGTAAACAAATATAAATGTGATACCAGTCATAGACTGGTTAATTTAAATACAATATACTAGTTATAAGTACCTAGGTTGGAGATCAATGCTTGCTTGACAGTAGATGCATATAATTTCTGCTTACGTATATAATTGTTTGGATGATTACAATTTGGACAAGCTATATAGGTTAGTTTCTGAGGTTTACAGTGGAATTCGATGACACCTCTAATCCATGCAGTTTTTGGTTTCTATAAAATAAAAGAACAAAAAAAGAAGTTGGAAAAGACTATTTAGTAAATATAAAGACCTTTAGTTGTCTAGTTAAATTGCAGAATTAGAGTTTTACTGTACTAAGCAAAGTGGCTATGTCAAGGATTCGATTGTGATCAACACGGGGAAGAAAGATGCATGGATTAGTATAACTGTTGATAAGTGCATAACTTGTGTGTTTTTAGTGTCTTTTATTAGTTAGTTTTGGTGTGTTTTAACTACTTTTATAGCTAATTATCTAAGTTTCAAGTGAAAATATGCATTTTGTGGTTTAAAGTGTAAAAATTGCATTTCTATAGATTTTAATGGTAAAAACTTCATATTTTGTAGGTTTAATGATTCAATCATCAAATAGCATGAATTGAGAAGATAATTGGATTATTATTGATGATTTGAAGTAGTTTAAAGAAGACATGAAGTGCAAAGAGGAAATACAAGCAAGAACAAAAGAAAGGAAGTTTCATAGTTTTGATACCTTGTGGTAATTTGGCAATATCTTGATAGATTCGGGCATGTAAGAATCCTCCAAATCTGTTTGCCTAGCAAAGCTTTGTTAAACCCTTGGAGATCTTTAAAGCCTATTTCTCCAGTGTTCTTTGTAGTTGTCATTTTTTTCCATGAGCACCAATGCACTTTCCTCTTCCCGTTGTCCTCCCCCCACCAAAATCTTGCCATCAGAGAATTGATCTCTTTGCATAATCTCACTGGCAGCTTAAAACACGACATTGCATATGTTGGCATTGCCATAGTTATTGCTTTCAGCAAAACCTCTTTTCCTGCTTGACTTAGCAGTTTATTGCTCCAGTTGGAGATTGTTTTTTGGCATTTATCCCTGATGAAGCCAAAAATTTGGTGTTTGGTTCTTGTGACAACCATTGACAGCCCCAAGTACTTCCCTTGCTTCACCACCTGTATGCTTTCTAAGCTGCTGCAAATGTCTCTTTGTTCATTCATCTCCACATTTCTACTGAAAAACAGTGAAGACTTTTCCATATTAATCACTTGTCCGGATCCTTTTTCATAGGTCTTCAGGATTCCCATCACTTCTTGAGCTTGCTTCGTGTCTGCTTTGCAAAAAACTAATGCGTCATCTGCAAAAAAGAGATGAGTTATTAATGGACCGGTCCTACTTATCTTCAAACCAGTCAGCCTTTTGCTCCTTTCCGCTTGATCCAGCAAATTTGAGAACCCTTCTGATACTAGAAGAAAAAGATAGGGTGACAAGGGATCTCCTTGTTGAATCCCTCTTGAAGGTATCACATATCCTTTAGGCTCTCCATTTATGTTGAAAGAGAAAGAAGTTGTTGTGATGCACTCCATTATCCAGTTAATCCATTTATCACAAAATCCCAATTTGAGCATGATTGCTTTCAGATATCCCCACTCAACTCTGTCGTAAGCTTTCGACATATCCAACTTTATAGCCATGAACCCATGAGATCCTTCCCTTTTATTTGTGAGGTAGTGCAAGTACTCATGAGAGATGATAACATTATCCAAAATCTGTCGTCCAGGCATGAAAGCAGCCTGGTTTTTACTAATACAGTTGTTCAAAACTTTTTTCAATCTATTTGATAAGATTTTGGAAATGATTTTATAGAGCACATTACACAAGCTTATAGGCCTAAACTGCTTAACCTCAGTGGGGTTATCAACCTTGGGGATGAGGGATATGTTTGTATGATTCATGGCTTTCAGCATATGGCCAGAATGAAAGAAACTTTTGGTTGCTCGTATGCTATCATTTTTGAGAATGTACCAAAATTTCTGAAAGAAAAGAGGTATCATGCCATCAGGTCCAGGGGCTTTGGTTGGGTTCATGGAAAAAAGTGCATCTTTAATTTCTTTTTCCTTGACTGGTTGGGTTAGTTGTATGTTCATGTGATCGGTTATTGACTGTGATATTCCCTCCAGGACCATATCAGCTTGAGTCACTTCCTTACTCACGAGGAGCTCCTTGAATTGCTTGACAACTTCATCTCCAATTTCCTCTTCTGATGTAGTCCATGTACTGTCCTCTCTTTGTATCCTTTGCATGGTGTTTCTCTTTCTCCTGCCTTTCACCTTAGAGTGGAAAAATTGAGTATTTTTATCCCTCTCCTTCAACCACTGCACTCTAGATTTTTGGCTCCAAAATAGTTCCTCTTCATCATAGGCCTCCTTTAATTGTCTTCTAAGGTCCTTGTTGCTTCCCTTTTTGTCTTCACACTCACTGACTTGGAGCTGTTCCAGTTGTTTTTTTAGATTGTCAATCTTTTTCCTAGCATTTCCTTGGAAATTATTTCTCCATTTTAGTAGAGCCCTTCTACAGTTAGCTACTTTCTTGTGCACTTTGTACATATTAGAACCTATTTGTTCCTCCTCCCATGCCGTCTTTATCACTTGTTCCACTCTCTCTTTTTTGAGCCATCTTTTATCAGAAAAGAAACGTTTCTTCTGTCTCTCCTTGATAGGTATGGAATCTATTAGCAACATACTGTGATCTGAACCAAGGTTTTCTATATGTTTAACTATTGTTTTATCAAAACTTTGACTCCAATCATTACTTACCAAAGCTCTATCAAGCCTTTGCTTAATTTCACCTTCTTGAGACCAATGGTTACTCTAAGTCCAGGGGTTACCTTCGAAACCAATATCAATAAGTCCATTTTGTTCAATGAAGTTCCTAAAATCTTTAAATGTTCCTTCCTCTCTCTTTCTACCTCCCCATTTCTCCTCATTTGATGTAATGTCATTGAAATCACCTGTGATCATCCATCTAGTACCCCATAGTACCTTCCTTCGTTCTATAACTTCCCACTGTTTCCTCCTGATTTGATCATCAGTACTCGCATAAATGCCTATGAACCACCGGGACATAGCCTATCTGTATCAGTTGACTATAAAATGGTCCCTAACTCTTTGACGCCTCTTCCAATTTCTTTTCTTTTTTGGTGGCCTGGAAAGTGGAAAGTTTGGGGGGATGAAGCACAATTACATTTATAGCCATTTGCAAACTCGTGAGAATAACTACTAATGTCAAAAGCTCGTCGGCAATATTATTGTTTACCTAATCAAAGGATTCATATGTCGATTCATGTGTTTACCTAATTGAAATTGGCTTTGAAGATTAAATGCATCGGTGCAAATATCATCGACAAATATCTCAACTTAGCTGTCCAAAGACATATGGTTGGCTGATGCATCTCTAAAGTCTTAACCAGAAAGGAATAGTTCTTGAAAGAATATTATGTTTATACACTCATTTCCTTGATTTTCTTACCAATTTCAATTAGGATTTGACTTGTGGGATTATCCCACAATGCAATTAAGTCAGAGAATATAGAATTTTACATCTATGAATTTTAACTTACAACCAAGTCAATCCTTGCCGAAAATCCTAATTGAAATTAAAATTTCAATTAGGATTTTTGCCCGACAGTCCAAGTTAGAATTGGGCCTAGGATCTGACTTGGGTGTAGATCCAAAGGGCCCAAGCCAGATGCTGGGCCCAATTCACATTGGATCTGTGTGAAGTTTTTAATAATTTTATTTTCTTCCAAGTAATTTTTATATTTTATTGCTTTCCTTTCTTTTGCACTTTTCTAATGCTCATATATATGTACAATTAAGTATTATTCTAATAACTTATTCTCAACAATTTTATCACTTTAAACATTATTTTGCTTAAGTTATTCACCATTTTCTTGAGTGCGCTAAAGGTTTTCTCCTAAAATTTATTAATTCTTGCTTAGAATACGGTCATGTATATTTTTCTTAGAACAGTTGCTTCCGCGTCAATTCATATAACAATTTCCATTGTGGAAGCAAAATGTTTTCCCTGCCAAAGTTTTTGAAATCTGGTAAAACTAAGCTGAATAAGAGCGTCTTGAATTCTTTTGTCTCTAAAATTATAGGTTTTGTTTTTCTTTTCCATGAAATGATTTTTAGTTGTTATTTTCTTCTACAGAGAGGAGTTTAGTTGTTAAGTTCTTTCTCAGTTTGTCATGAGACCAAATGCAGAACGACAATGCATTTCTTTGGATATCATTTCTCGTTTCATTAGATTTTTGAGCTCAACACAAACCCAATGCTAGCTTTTACTAAGGTAAAAAGCTAAAATGATGTCAAATATATTTTGGAGAAGATATTCAGACAAACTTTATTAAAGCTGCATCAAAGATGAGTAGTGTTCACAGCAGTTTGCATGCACTAATTAATGAAAGCAAAGCAAAGGAAATAAGCTTGTTCAAGTTCCTGCTCACAAGGATGATTCTAGTGATGAAGATGAGAAGTGTATATGGAGCTTGACCTCCTGCAGTAATACCCTGTTATAGCTGTTTCAAGTTTCCTACAAATCCTCTGTTCTAAGGTAATGCCCCCCGGAATCTCTTTCTAGCTGTTCCCTTGTGTGGCTCTTGTGCTGTCCGGAAGCTGAAAATCTGGAGGAATTTGATGACTCATGTACTTCATATATTTCTAAACTATGAATTACCAATAGTTTCCTGCGGTTTAACTAAATTTTTCACTCTCCGATGGTTTTGCAAAATTTCTCCTCCCTCCCTACGTAAACTAATAACAAGAAGGATTTCTATCATGCTACAAGAGAGTCATAAAAATGAGCAAATAAATTTAGTCTTTAGACGGACTATTGCGACTGTCAGGGATTGATTGAAAGCAGTGTTTTGAAAACCGGACCGGACCGGCTGGTTCGACCGGTCGAACCGCGAACCGGCCATGGCACCGGTCCGGTTCCATGCTTAGGTTGACTTTGGCAAAAAATAGGTCAAACCCGATAAAAAACCGTGAAACCCGTTGAACCGTATTGAACCGGTTTTCGAGTTTTCCTTTTTTTTTTTTTTTTGCAAAATGCTTCTATCAAGATTCGAACTCAAGATCTTGCAATAAAAGACCAATGTAATAACCATTGCACCATCACATCTTATTTGTTTTTTTTGATAATTTATTTATATAAAACAAACATCTATATTTCATTTTTTCATTTTTCTTACAAAATCTCATTCTCTCATGACTCTTTCTTTTTAATTTTCAACTCTCTCTTTCTCTCTCATCTTTTCTTTTGTCACTCCCTTTTTTAATCAAACCTCTTTAGTTTTAATTTATTGATGTTTTCTTCTATCTTTTAATTTTGTTTTTGTCCATTAAATTGAAAAAAGTTAAAAAAGAATTATTTTTCTTTAACCCAAATTATTTAATGCCACAATCACTCACTTTTATCTCATTTTTTGTTTCTTATCAAGTTTGCATTTTTATTTTCAATTCTCTTGACTTCTTTCGAATTCCAAACTTTCTTTTTTAAATTACAATATTTAAATCTCAAATATGTAAATTAAAATTTAAGTTCACAATGTCAAATTCTCATAGACGTGAATTTTGTATAATTTCAAAATATTGTGATATTTTTGGGTTGGATTTGAGATTTTTTTGGTAGATATAATTAAAATTGAGGTGAAATTTATTTATTTTAACTTATAATTTAAAAAATTTATTTTTGAAAATCCAAATTATTCAAAAATAGTGAACTTTTCATCATATAAAGTTTTAAATTAATCCATTGCATGTCTTATTTTGTGCATATATATATTTATATAAATTATTTTTAAAAAAAATCATTGAATCGAGGTTGAACCGGTCCGACCGATTGAACCTCGACTCTTTCACCTCACCGGTTCAATTGACGGTCCGGGTTTTAAAACATTGATTGAAAGCCCACACAAAGTCTGCAAAGTCCAGCAGTAGTTAAATCTCTTTTTCGTTTGAAAATTTTGCTGTTCAAAATGAAGTACATCAGGCTACGTGGTAACTTCCTTAAAACTTCTGCTTGTTTGGAATAATTATGACTATGTACCTTGATGATGTGTCACTGCAAAAGAATATATTATTATCGTCTATTCACTCGTTTTAGCTTTAATAAAATAAATAAATAAACGTGAACGTTCATATACAGTTTATGCACTGCTGAAAAAAAAGGAAAATTTATTATGAACTTCTAATCTTTTCCCCCTTGCACCATGTAATTTTTCTTTAGTTCTTTCATAATATTGGGTAGGAAATAATCCTTCTAAAAGACAATTTTGATCTGCTCCAAAATCTAATAATGCTATTATATATAAATATTTTTGTTTATTTATAACAATTTTAACTAAAATATACCATCTTTGAAATTTTATTTCTGAAATAGAGGCAATCAAATATCCTTTGCTATTTTTCTCAACTTGTATACTATTATTTGTTTCTGAAAATTGTAATTGTTCTTCTTTTTGCTTAGATTCTTTTAAGATTTGAATTTCTATTTGTAATGCCAAGAGTTGATACTTTATGTCATAATTTACAATTTTTAACAATTTTAATTCATCCTCTAGTTTTTTAATTTTGACCTATTAAAAAATATTTTAAATTAGAAGTTCTATATTTTTAAAATTTTCTTCTCGAATTACTATATCCTTTAATTTCAATAGATAATCTTGTTTTACGTCATTATACTAATGTTACATCATTTTAATAGATAATCTAGTTTAATTTTACTTCTAGAAAGAATTTTTTATCACTACTGGAATACCTACATTCACAAATTATATATAAATTTTAACATGTTGTATCTTTTTAGTTGTCAAGCCATCGATTTAGACAAAAAATATTTTAAATTTCAAAAATATGTAAATGATTTATGAATTAACTCGAAACACTTTACAATAAAGAAAATATTATCTATGTAACTTGTAAAACTTTCAATAAGATTTTAAATATATACTCTTGGCATTTAAAAAAACTATATTTTGTTAGCAAAATATATTATTTTGACTATATTTAAAACTTTATATAGTTTTTTGAAATGCCAAGAGTATATGTTTAAAACTGTATTGAAGTTTTTACAAGTTGCAAAGATAATATTTTCTTTATTGTAAAGTGTTTCGAGTTAATTTATAAATCATTTACATATTTTTGAATTTTTGAATTTCTTTTTGTCTAAATCGATGGCTTGACAACTAAAAAGATACAACATGTTAAAATTTATATATAAATTTTTTTAGTTAGTCCAAAAAGTTATTCTTATGGTTATAAATTATTGCAAGTTATTTTTAAGAGTACTGTAATCATTCATAATTTTAAGTAATTTACATTTTTTGTCCGAACCAATGACACAAAAATTGTTAAAGAGTTTTTTATCATGTTATCAAATATTAAATTTCATTAAAGAACTATATCGATCAACTTATAAAATTTAAGCAATAAATTTGGTGTATTATGACAATTAAGAAATGACAAGAAAAAAGCAAATTTGAAATGAAATTGTATTCTCTCTCCCAAAATGAGATTTTTAATATAATATTTTGAAATGAATTTTAAATATTACAAAAAAGTTTAAAGTGGGAGAACCAAGTGGGATTTTTTTTAATTTGAGGATGCTAAGTGAAACAATCAGAAACCTCAAGTGAGGTTTCTGAAATTATCCCATAAAAATTTCTAACTTTGATTATTTGATATTGGAAGCAAGCTAATTGTATTTTGGGGGCAGTAGAATGTTGACAGGTTTCTAACTGGCTGCCAAGCACACTAAGCCTGGCAGCCCAACAATTTTAAAATTTTTTTTTTGAGCCGCTGATAGTCCGGCAGCTTTTCAGGAATATTTCTAGCTAGCTGTCGGGCCTAATCAGCCGGGCAACCCAATAGTTTTTAAAAAAAAGAAAATTTTGGCCTTGCCTGCCGGACTAATTAATATCAGCCCGACAGACATAATTTTACACCACTTCCCTGTCTAGTCAAAATTTTTGTGATTTTTTTTCAGCAATAAAAAAAGAAATTAGCCCATTTTATTTTGCTTGCGTCTATAAAAATCCAGTCGAGTTGTTTCTAGCTTAATGCACATGTCCACGACAAATTCCTGGAGCAGTCTTCTAGCAAGAAGAAGAATAGATTGGCTTCCACATCTTATTTGTAACTTGTAGGCATAGTATTCTTGACATGAAACTTTTTTCATGTATTCTTCAGTAACATCTGTATGGTTATTATGATACTTAGTTAATATACTATGATTGAGCAAAATAGAAATACAATATATTTTAGAATTGGTGAAATACCTGGTTCTTCATTAGCATGAACATCATCAGGAGACATAGATGTTGAAAATTTTGGGGATGAATTATCATGTCTGGTTGAAGCATCGAGATCAATCTTATGGCCCGTCGTGCCATAGATTGATACGCGGATTCTAAGGAGCAACATTGGATGGATTTTTTTTTGAAAGCAGTCATAGTCTAAGGAATTGGCCAATAAAATGAGGGCAGAACTTCTACTAAGGAGTTGTTGACAGTGTATTGGCTGGGTGAAGGCGGTCACTTCGGATCGCCTTATCCGAAGTGGTGTCTCATGGCCGTGGTTCTTTCTGCCACCTCGGCTTGGCCTCTGCGACATCTTGTGGGCCTCGGCCTTTATGACCCAGATGGCCGTCTTATCTCGGTCGCACGTGGGTAATGTCTGCTGGCCTGACATATCATTAAGAGCCACCACTTTAATTGAGGCCACAAGGACCCTTTATTGGGAATATGCAGGACCACCTGACAAAGTGTCTGAACCACTGCCCCCTGTCAGGAACAGAGGCCGCAGGTGCAGAGCAGAGCCGTAATCCTTAGGAAGCGGGACCTAGTGGTTTAAACCCACTGTCCTCTCCTCCAACTCTCGCCTATAAATATCCTTACCCACACAGCAAGTAAGACTACTGTTGCATTCCTATTGTTCATTACTCTTTATTCTCTCTCTATACTGACTTGACCGTCGGAATGATCCCAGGGAACAAAGCCTCGCCTCTCACTTCGGAAAAGCCCTCCTGTCTCTAAATTTCACTTCACCAAGAGGGAGAGCTGGATTAGGTCAGCTCGGCTATCTAACCAGAAATTAGCTCCTCATGGGGAAACAAGAGCAAGTGAAGTAGGACAGCATGTTATTCTCCCAGCATCTTTCATAGGAGGACCAAGAGATATGCGCCGGAGATACCTTGACTCCATGGCATTAGTTCAAAGATTTGGCAAACCTATCTCTCATGTCACAACGCTGGAGATCGATCCCATTTGCAAAGAAGCAAAAGGTTTGTAAAAATGGTAAGTCAAAACTATTTATACAATAATACATAACCTAATAAGTTTAAGCTTCTCATACTATTTTTCCCATAGGTTGAAAAGCTCACCAGAAGCAAAAAACTTGGAATACCTATCAATGAAAAAACAAATTCAACAAACCACAGAAGTTGCCCTCCATGACATCATACAGAAAAGAGAAACACTAGAGGAGGTAAAAAAATATTTCATCATGAATTCAGATCTAATACATAAATACCTAAACCTATGCACTTGTAGAATATGAATTATTATTTCAAAGCAACTGTGGATTCAATTGAAAATAAATCAAGACCATGGCATGATGCATGTTAGCAATGTACAAGATCAGTCCTTAAAACACAAGATGGTGTAGAATGCCTCAATTGCACAAATGTCACATCAATTCCCAAGTAATATTTTCTATGACACAAAAAAATCAATTAAATGACAAAATTATTTTCCATCAACATGAAGACAAAGAAGAAAGCCAAAATTTCAACAAAAAGAAAAACAAACACTGTAGAGGATGATGAAGATGAAGTATCAATCATAGAAGATGACACAAAATTATCTCAATATCTCAAAAACTCAACTGTCAAAAAAAAATGCAACCAATGACAACAATCTCAAGAAGAAGATAAAAATGGATAATCGTTAGATACATTTTCATATCATTATGTATTTAATTACTAGTTTCATATTGGTGATTGTTTTCAGCATGTTTCAAGACATTTCCTTAATTAAGAAAAAATTGATAGCAGTTTGTAGTTCAATTTTATTTATGTCCATATACAACAAAACATTCCAAATTTATAGAGAAAAGGCAAATATGAAGACCGCAAAATTACAAGTGCAACACACATGCACCTATCTAGTCATTAAAAATGGCTTTACCAAATGTTCAACGGTTCAAACCTTTCTCAATGAAATCTATTTTGAATACACAAAATTGATGCAAAAGAAAGAAAGAAAAAAAAAAAGGAAACCAATGGAACACACAAAGTTGACTAATGGTTCGGATCTTAACATATTCAGACGTGTGTGATAACAAAAATAAAGTATTTTAATTAATTAAGTGATATTAAATTTTCTAAATAAAACTTATTCCAAGTTATCACATAATGTGATATACACTCAAATGGATTAGACTTAATACTTAACGATTTAGTAACTTAACATATTCATATTTTAGCGTAAGTAACTTAACGATTCAGTTTTCATACTTCAATTTATCAAACATGCCCTAAGTTCTATGCCTTTAGCAACCTATTTATCCATTGACGGTTAGCCGCTGGTTCGAATATATGCCAGCCCATGCCTGATTTAGCATAATATCAAGGTCTATAATATTGTATTGGAAAAGCCGACTTCTTGGATCGAGACCTAAAACTTTACGCCGTTCAACTTTAATTATGATCATTTGTCGTGCATAAGACTCTTCGTTTTCTTAAATATTTTCTCATTTTGTTGTATTGAAACATAAACAACAGTAAGTTGCACCCTACTATTGTAATTGCTGGGGAATGGGGAGGGCTCAATTTGGCCACGTAAAATTTGGAAGGAAAGAACCCATCTCTAGGCCAGTGAACTATTGCATCCTGTAAGTATTAACCTTTTACGAAGACTACTAAGACCGAAGTAAATGCTATAGAATTGTTACTTTCAGGACAAATTTACCATACATTTCCAAACGCTCGATTTTAACCCTATACTAGTTTTGGTATCAATTCCATAAACTCTATTGGCAAGGCAGAGTTTATTTTTCTCTGCATCATATCATCTTCTGCTAATGCCTGGTAGTGCTATGTAAGGGGGTAGGGGAATGAGCCAGTGCAGCCTGTATTTAATAGGAGGCAAGATATCTGCAAAAACCAAAAACATCATCCAAGTTCAACATATTTGATGGATCTAAAGATTTAACAAGAAAAGAAATGGAAAAGAGATTCATATGGCCTACATATATGATCAGCATGCCAACCTGGAAATAAAGAGCATTGTTGGCCTGCATTGAGGTCAACATGTAGACATTCTCTTGCTAGTTTGTGAATGGATATCAGAATCTTTTCAATTTCTCGATTGGGATACAGAAGTCTTTGTCTAGCATGTCTCTCAGTTCTATCTCTTTAGGCTTTGAAGACATTAGGTGAGCAATCAAGTCAGCAGGATGCTTTCCTTTGATTACTTCCATTGTTAGCACCCCAAAGCTATAAACGTCACACTTTTCGTTAACTTTCATTGTGTAGGCAAATTCTGCAAGAGAAAGTAGGAAAATAATTTTTCATGATATGTGATCAGACTTGAATTTACTAGTTAACCGGTTAATGAAAGGAAAAAAAAAAGCTTTATTAGCTGGTGCAACATATCCATATGTGCCTACAAGAGAACTCCAATTAGAAGTCTTTTTGCAGACACTTGGAAGTGCCAAAATCTGAAACGTGAGCCTCGTATTCTGGATCAAGCAAAATGTTGTTGCTTGTTATGTCCCGATGCACAATTGCTGGTGAACAATCATGATGCATGTAAGATAAAGCATGAGCGACTCCTTGGATGATTTTCAACCTCTTTTGCCAGTCTAGTTTCTTAGCTCCTTCTTCCATGCTCAAGATTTTGGCCAAGCTTCCTCTTTCAAAGTATTCATAAACCAAAATCGAATGCTGAGCATTTGAGCAGAAGCCAAAGAGTTTCACAATGTTGCGATGCTTGATTTCTGTCAAGGCCCTGATTTCATTCAAGAAACGTCTATCCTTTGCCACATTAGGCATGTTGTGAAGTCTCTTTACAGCTACTACATCACCTGATGGAAGCTGTGCTCTGTAAACACTTCCATAACCTCCTTTCCCAATAGAAAATATTTCACTGAACTCTTCTGTAGACTTCAAGATTTCTTTATACAATTCTTTGCCATCAAAAGCACATATGGCAAATAATCCGCCCTTCTTCACCTCTATGTCTTCCGCTCTTGAATATTTTTTTATTTGATCATGCAATATAACAATGCCAGAGAATGCACCTAGAAGTATGAAAGATCCCAGTAGAGGTATTACAATTATGAGAACAAGTTCCTTCCTTTTATCCTTGACGTGCTTTCTAATCAAAGGGAAACTTTCACACGCTCGTAACCCTGTAATATTGCCACACAAAGCTTCATTTCCCTTTACTTCTTCTAATGTTAAATTCACAAAGGCTCTACCACTCGGAACATTGCCACACAAAGCTTCATTTTGTCTTGGATCCAGATAATTAGTTAATTTGGTAATCTATTGTCAATTAGAGCATTAAATCCGTAATTGTTTAATTACCTTGATATAGTGACAACTGACATGATTGGCTTTGTATCAGGGAAATACGCGAGCTAATCTAAAATAACTCTGGTAGTGTGTTATTTGGTTAGAATAGGGTCCTCTAAATGTAAGGCGATTGGAGAATTAAATCTTACGGGCGTACCTAGGATTATTTTCCAATTAGGGCAGTGGTTAACGGGCGTACCTTAATCACCGACACAGTAAGGAGGGGTTGACTGTCATCGCTTGTTTGACAGTTATAACCTATTTATTAGTAAATAATTGGAATTAGTTTTACATTGATGATCAATTAGGTGAACCATTGCTGAAGTTATTTCTTGGTTAGATTCTTAATTATCACTCATTTGATTTTAGTAGATTGTTATTTAATTTTTAGTTGCTTCTTAGATTTTCTTTGTTTGTCATTTTCTGCACAAAAACACCCCCTCGTTACTGTGAATTTGAAAAGAAACAGTTACACCCAATCCCTGTGGATTCGACCTTGCTTACCACTATTTACAAAAATTAACTTTAGTTGAGCAGGTTTTTATTATTGCACAGGCCAGACAACCTATCAATTTTTGGCGCCGTTGCCGGGGACTGGTGCCAAATTAATTTATTTCTTTTTGAGTTCATCTTGTTTTTATTTTTTATTTATTTTTCTCTTATTTTTTTATATAGTTTATGGCTGCTAACATTCCGTATTTTGATGATAGACTGGACTTTATTCCTGATTGGGGTTATGAGACACGTGTTTTTCCTAATAATCGATTGGCTGCTGCAAATTGTGAAACTTATTTTGCCTCAGTTTATTCAACCGACACATGCCTCGTATTTCAAGATAACCTAAGTGTTCCAACAGATACTTTTAGAGATTTTTCACCTCGATTTCAAACGTGGTATAACCTTTATTCAAACAGGTATGATCAAGGATGGTGAAAAATTTTCAATTTTAATTATGCAACCGGGCCAATGAATTTTCAACAAGAAGAGTCTCAACAACCATCATCCGTGTCAGGTATGTCTCTTGAAGAAATGATTGAATTACTAGCCGCTAATACATATCGAACTCAGCAGGAGACACAAGCGATGGCGAATCAAGTGCAACTATTGATATCCGGGATGGCAGATCAAATACATTTATTGACATCTAGAATAACGCGATTAGTTTCTAACCTTGAAGAATTACCCTCACAAACCAATATCAACCTTGAAGAAGATGAGAGTGCAATTATCCGGTCAAATGACATGGAACTGCAAGAGTTTCAAGGAAACGGATCTAAAGATGCAGTTGAAAAGGAAGCTGAAGTGCAAGAAATGAGACCCCAGTATCAACTCGTCCAAGTGAATGAATCCAGTGAACAATCTCCAAATGCGGTGACATCTCCTCCAGTCCTTAATCAATGTTCTCTTGACTCTTATTCTTCAATTCATGTTAATAAAATTGACTTTATTATACCAGAAAATTTTGAATTCAATGATAGGAATGAATTAAGGGTAGCGATGGCAAGATATCTTGGACCAATAAATGCACGTGAGGGGGGAGTGAATGGAGAATGGAAATTATTGTTGACTTGTTTGGCGCCATTTACTAGTCCATGGAAGCCCGTAACTCGTGTGCTCAAGGATTATTCTATTTACGAGGATTATCAGGACTATATAAAGGATGAAACATTAAGACGAGCCACAAGATTTTATTCTCCATGAATAAAACATGATAATGTCTAACTAAAGACGTTAAAGAAAGGCGCTCATTGGGAGGTAACCCAATTTCTCTTAGTTATTTGTTCATTTTTTGTTTGTTAGTTTAAATATGTTTTTCCTTGGATTTGACTGATTTATGGTTTCAATTTTCGTTTTTGATGATTCGTAGGTGTCTCTCCGACTTGACGCGCCCGCGCCAAATCGTATGGAGAACTCACGGTCAGAACGGTTCTTACCCTCATGACGTGCCCGTATCAAGTCACCTGGAGAGCTCCTTATTCCTTGCCCTCATGACATGCCCACGTCATGTTCGCGGGAAAAGTAAGTATTCAAAAAGCTCAAGAACGGTTATTGATTTTCTGTTAATCTCTACTTTTGAATTTTAGAAATAAAATTTGCCAATAATAATGAAACAAAAAAACTTTCAAAAAAAAAGAATAAATAAAAATTAATTTAAAAAATTTTTTGTTTCACCGTAGCTTAGATTTTCAAAGTACAAATTTTTAACCAAAGAAAAAAAATTTCTCTTTCTTTTTTTTCTTCTTTTCTTCTTTCTTTCCTTCTTTTCTTTCTTTCTTTCTATCTTTCTTTCCTTTCTTCCTTCTTCCCCGCTGCTTTCCCTTTTCCCCTTTTGCTTTCTTCTTCGCTCGACATCCCTAGCAACCGTCGTGTCTCGCCATCCGCCTCCTTCACACCACCAACGCATCACTCCGCCTTGCGCAGCCATGGACCTCCGTCAGCTCACCTCGATTCGCACGCCGCCCCTCCAGTCCAACCCACCTCGACGACACGCGCTCAAGACCAGGTCACGTGCCACCAGCTTCACTTCGCCAACGCCGCCGCCGTCCAGCCCCGAGCTCCACCTCACGATCGTGCCCACCACTGCAGTAGCTCTAGCTACACTGCTGCCCCTCCTTTTTCCCTCACTCTGCCTCTCAGCCACACGCTGCGCACAGCCGCAGCCAGACAGCCACGCTGCTTTTGAGCTCAGCCCCCTGCCCACGCCGCCACCAACTCGCTCCCACTTCTCTGCAACAGCCCCTGTGCACCACCAGTCACCGCCTTCGCCATACCCACACTCCACCCACGGTCACGTCTCTCTCTCTCCTTCTCTCTATCACCACGGTGGAGGTACCATTACGCCTATTACCTGCCTGTTTTGAATATCCTTTGCTGGGTTTCCTTATTGGCCTCACTAAAGGACTCCTCTGCTGGAATTTAGTGGCGTCAGTTTCTTGGGTTGTCCGTTTGATTTAACTCCTCCCTGTGAGTACACCAGAGGTACTGATTGCGGTGTTGCTTTAAATTTCTTAATCCTATGTGCTTGACTGCGTATTTGACTTTTGAGTTTTAGTACTTGAATTGTTTCTCGAATTCTAAATGGTGGTTGCTGGAATTGCCTGTTGCTTGGCTCTATTGCTAATTTTGGTCGTTTGAATTGGGTAATTGATTGTCCACTTGGTGACATTTGTTGAGTTTCACTTGCTTAAATTGGTTGAATTCACTACTCTGTTGGGGTCCCTGTGGATATCACTTGAGTTCTGTTTTGTTAGTTTCTGTCTTGTGCCCCTTGAAGTTCCGTTAGTTGGGTATTTTTTTGTGCCTGTTTGTTGAATTGGGGGGCTACTGTGCCCCTTCCTTTGCTTTTTGGTGATCAGTTGTGTCAAATTCATTTGCTTGGGGTAATCTGCCCATCAATTTTAATTACTCAAGTCTTTGGAGTAGTTGTTGCACATTTGGACTGCTTTGTTTCTACATCTGACTGAATTGGGACCACAAGTGCTTATCTATTGCATTTGCTACATGTGTTGGAGTATTTGTATAACCTGTGGGTGATTGAATTGTGCATTTTGTTCATTGAGCTGGCTTTTTATTTGTTATTGCTTTGAATTGCCTGCTTCCATTATTTGTTGGCACCTGTAGTCTCTTGTTGTTTGGAGTGATAACTGCCACCCATGGTGAAGCCACGATCCTCCTCTGGTATTGCTTGACTTTTCTAATTTTTGGTTAACTTTTTTAGGTATGGGGAATGATTGTTGGCATTTTTCATGTGAATTGGTCCGGTTATTAACCTTAGTTCTCCATGTTTGAAAATGAGGGTAGTTGATGCAAATTTTCTTTTGGTTTTTGTGTTATATTGAGTTTTTGTGTTATTTGGTTGTTAATAAGAGTGACTGTACTCCTCTAGTTGTTACTACTGAGTAACCAGGGATTTTCACCAAAAGTGTCGATTCTCGCGTCAAGAGATAGTGATTTCTATGAGTACGTGGTCACCTAGCGATAGGAGTTGAGTAACAGGGCTCCTTCATCTGACAAATGTTGGAGTTCGCGTCAAAAGGCTCTAATGGCTAGAGACTAAGTCTTTTGCTATTCTCAAAAGAAGAAAAGAAAGAGAGAAAATAGAAAAGTGTGATAATTTTCCCTATTACCTGACTCGATGTGGATTAATTGTTGGATTCTACTCACTTTTAGTATTTTGCATTTATTTCAGGAAGTAGAACGAAAATATGATAACAAGTGCCGATTTGACAGAAGAGGAATCCAAATAATAGAACTTATCCCAGGGGTATTTTTGGAAAAGGGAAACTTATCCCCATTTTAGTAATTACTGCAAAGGCATGGATGAAGGCAAGGCTTCCTTTTTGCTGGTGGGGGCCGCCGCACAATAGTTAGGCATTAGAGAGGATTGCAATTAGATAGGAATGGAAACGGATGCTTTTGAGTAGGACTCCTCCTGCGCATGGCAGGAGCAACTAAGAGTTGTTTTCTTTAACTTTTTGCTGGGATCTCTTTTTTATATTTTTCTTTCCTACGCATGTCAGAGGAGGGCAGCTTAGCCTTTGACTTTTCTTTTCGTCTTTAGTTGCTCTTCCGTAGGAGTAGACAAGGGATGAGTTAAATCCCTTTGTCTAGTCAAGGAACAACGGAAGTTTTGATTTACCTAAAAATTATGAGATCGATTTAATTTTATCTTTTCTTTTATTTATTGGTATTCGCATATTCTTTAATTTCAGTACTTATGGTTTTTTAATTAATCGGTTGTCTTGGATCCAGATAATTAGTTAATTTGGTAATCTATTATCAATTAGATCATTAAATCCGTAATTGTTTAATTGCCTTGATATAGTGACAACTGACATGATTGGCTTTGTGTCAGGAAAATACGCGGGCTAATCTAAAATAACCCTGGTAGTGTGTTATTTGGTTAGAATAGGGCTCCTCTAAACGTAAGGCAATTGGAGAATTAAATCTTACAGACATACCTAGGATTATTTTCCAATTAGGGCAGTGATTAACGGGCGTACCTTAATCACTGACACAGTAAGGAGAGATTGACTGTCATCGCTTGTTTGACAGTTATAACCTATTTATTAGTAAATAATTGGAATTAGCTTTGCATCGATGATCAATTAGGTGAACCATTGCTGAAGTTATTTCTTGGCTAGATTCTTAATTATCACTCATTTGATTTTAGTAGATTGTTATTTAATTTTTAGTAGCTTCTTAGATTTTCTTTGTTTGTCATCTTCTGCACAAAAACACCCCCCGGTTACTGTAAATTTGAAAAGAAACAGTTATACCCAGTCCCTGTGGATTCGACCTTGCTTACCACTATTTACAAAATTAACTTTAGTTGAGCAGGTTTTTATTATTACACAAGCCTGACAACCTGTCAGCCTCTAGGCAAATTCAGCATTTTTACATTCTACTGATTTAGGGCATCTTCAATTATCAGTTTCAACTCCATGGTATAATATAGATATTACCTCTAATAGTTGTACGCACTTACACAACAAATACGGATTGTGAAATTAATTGTATAAGTTTGATATTTTGTAGGTTTTGGGATATAATTTTCACGTTTAGGAAAAAAAAAATATGTTAGTAAGTAATAATGTGATGCCCCTTGTCCCACGTTGGAAGTGGGAGAGGAAAAGGATTGATATTATATAAGATTTGGTCTCATAAGTTACTAGTTATTTGGAATAACCATTTTGGGACAGTGAATTTCGATACAAAAATTATTTGGGCCAACCATGGGCTTGGATGGTGACAAATAACTTACTAGAAGCTAGGTATATTTATGTTTAGAAGTCCTGAAAGCAGAGCAGTTCAGAATCTTGATAATGGTAAACTTTTTTAAATCTTAGTTTTTTTGTCTTAAATTTTTTCAAATAAAGGAAGGATGGAATTTAAGCAGTATAGGGGTTGAAGAGGAATTTGAATTCAAAATCTCTAATTTCTAAACTTTTCACTAAGCAATCGTCAAAACCAAAAAAAAAATAATAATAATAAGTTAAAAAAAAATTGAGCACCTTGTGGTCAATGCTAGGTCCTGTTCGAAGATTTATTCCTTTGGTTTGTCATCATCTCCCTCTATTGAAATCTAAGTACCCTTGGTTGACAATTTGTTTCCCTGAGCAGCCATCAACGCTTTTATATAGTATTAGATTAGATTAGATTGTCAATGCACCATCAATATCCTTAAATATAATAGCTTAAGTATAGTAATCAAAATACTTTTAGTAATCTGTATGATTATTTTTCATCCTTTAATGTTTTAGTTTTAGGAAGATCACAAATGCTGCGTATAAAGCACGCCATAGGCTAAATTAAGGTAAATTAAGTACATTGCTAAAATGGAGAGCATTGCTAAATTAAGTACTTTAAGATAAAGACTTAGTGTCTGTTTGATAACATAAAAAAGTGCTGAAACTGAATTCATTCAGACATTCAGATATTTTGAGTGTTTGATAAATAAAAATTTTTCTGCTGAACTTATTAAGTGGTGCTGAATTTGTATGTATTTTTTTCAGCACAAGAATTGTAACTGAATGCTTAATTTGATAAGAAACAAGAGATTTACTTCAACTACTTTATCTTATCTACCAAATCTATCATTGTTTGTTAATTACATTCAAAATCCTTATTGAATTAAATAATTTAATATTTTCTATCCAAAATCCTTATCTAATTAAACAACCTGACATTCTCTATCTAATGACTTTCTACTTCTATTTTCTTTCTATTTAATGATTTTTTTTTACAATTTTTCCATGCTCCTCACATTTGTCTACTCCTTATCTTTTTCCATCTTTCTACTCTTTCATAATTTTGTCATTTTTTTACTCCCAATTTTTTTTATTGCTACGTACTCACCGATCTCAAATTCATTTTTTCCAAGGTAAGTGACATTGATTATTTGTTGTTTTGCTTCAACATTTTTCCATTGAAGTAATTAAATTTCTATATAATTTGGTGTGAATTTAAAACTTGTTTATTGCAGCTTCCTTTTGCTTATATTTAGACTTTTCTTATCAAACTCTGATTTAAAAATATATTTGCACCGATATTTGGACTTTTCCATAATATATTTCTTCTTTTATATTACTTTGATTTAAAAATAAATATTGGCATTTTCATACCTAACAATTTTAAGCTAATTAAATCATATGTTCTATTTCCTTTTTGGATTGAAAGATAGAAGGGCAAAATTGTACAATTTAGTTTATTAAGCATTAAGTTATAAATGTTTATCAAACAGTATAAATATGTTCAGCATTAAGATTCAGATATTCATATATCTCTTTTCAGTGCTTAATATTCAGCAAATTAATTATTTCAGTATTCAGAATTCAGAATTCAGAATTCAGAGTTCAGATTCAGTTTTATCAAACGGAGCCTTAAGCAGCAAGATCCATTTGATGTCAGCTGCTTCAATATCCACCTCAAAATAAATTAGCCTTTGTTCTAGATTTGACTTAATGCTAAGTCCCTTCACCATTCTTAGTAATAATTCAATTCTGCCTCAATTTTCTTCTGATCTTCAAGGTAAATGTACGATAAATTTCAAAATATATCCCAAATATATGAATTTCTTGAAACCATCCTTCAATCTCACTAGCTGCTCAACAAAATGTTCCAAAAACACAAATATATTAATGAATTTGGAGTTTATTCGAAGAATTGACGAGAACAACAGGGCTCCTTAGATTTAACAATTTCAAATAACCCCAAGCTAGAATTTTTCATATATTCAAACAAGAAATTGGAAAAATGTGACTAGCTTGCAACGAGTACTACATCTCAAGACAAGGGATCTTTTCAGTCACTCTTTTATTGTATCGAAGACCTACTTGCATCTATGAATAAGCAATACTGAGTGATTTTAGATGTGAAGTTGATTCCATGTGGTAGGACAACTTTGGTTTTCAAAAATAAGGGCAGTCCAATTCACTCAATACAAAAAAAAAATTTAAATGATAATATTCAAAGGAACGTCTATCTTACCTAAAAAAACAAACAAACAAAAAAAAAATAAAAAGGAGATTGATATCCTATCCAGTATCCAGAGATTGAACAATAGCCACATTATCTTATAATTCTTAATGATCATTAGCTGAACTATCAACTTTATCAGTCAAGAAAGGCTGTAACTTGTACAAGGACAATAAATTCTTTATTCCGGCGTCCGGAGACTTGAGATGTGGACGCTTCATTAGTCAATAATAAAGTGTGGAATTCGACGAATTCTTAGCTCGTTCAAGATAACAGAGAAGATTCACTCTTGTACAAGCAACAGGAACAGCTACTTAAACTATTGGATAATTTCATAAACCTTGGCTGAAGTTTTGGACAATTTCAGTATCCCTCTTATTTTCAATATTACGCTGACCATTCTTACTTTAACTAATGTAGTAACCAATTCAGCCCATATCAGTAAAAGAAATGGAATAAATTGACAAGAAATGGTGTCATCACATTTTGTTCCACATTTACCCTTATAGACCCTAAAAGAAATATTGTAACATAGGACAAATTTTACTTCGTACCTTCGAACTTGAATCACTTTTCTATTCTCTTACTCTAAACTTTAATTTTGGACGCTTTCCATGTGATTGGTGGCAACAGCACAACAGAGCTCTTCTTAAGTCTCTGATCGTTAGTGTCACATGACCATTGCTAATTATGCTATTGCTTTTGAATGGAAATAGCATAAAAATCTTGGTGAATGAACAAATTGAATAGACCATTTTGCAGAGCCAGTGAAATATTCCGAAGCCGTGAAGCACAGTGATAAGCTACAAATTATAGTAATTTATATTTTGCGCAGCTGGCTAGCTTGGCAGAAATGGGTTCCGAACAGGGGTCCAAGCTCTACAATGGCGCAGAGCTTCCGACGAGAAAGATGTGAGGGATTTCGTCTGCCGATCCTGGAAGCTTGGACTGGTCTCTAGCTCAGCAAAAGAGAAGAGAGAGTGAGCTCCAATTTCTGCAGGTTAGGAGACAGATTTGAATGCCGTAATTAGGAGCTCTGCCTTTTTTTCAGATTGAGTACCTCGCATTCGAGAAATGCGAGGTACCTCGGCTCGCATTTGGCGCATACGAGCTTACTTCGTTGTTTTTACTTTTTCCCAAAACCTTTCTCTTTTTTCCTGAAACACTGACCTCGCATTTGTGAAATGCGAAGTCTTTGAACTCGCGTTTCACAAATGTGAAGACCATAATCCTAGAATTAGTTTCAAAAATTACCCCCTTGTAGAACAACTTTTTTTTTCCATCACAATTTAAGAATTTACTCTGATTTTTGAGCATCGAAACAAGTTCGCGGCTAGAGTTAGAGCCGGTCTTCGGGCCGAACTTTATTGGAAATCCCATTCAAACTCGATTTTTGGTAAGTTTTCAAGACCTATTCCTACCACATTTCGGATGCAACTTTGAGAGACTATAAATAGGACATTCTAGGATATTTTTAGGTTAGAAAGCATTTAGATTACATTAGTTCATCCTTTTTATATCTTCTTTTCTTGAGAGATTACAAAGGAAGTGTTGAAGAATCAAAGAGAAAGTTCAAGATGGAGATTGGAGCAGGGAAAAATTGAGAAGTTTTCTTTACTTTTAACTTCTTATTTTGTCTTTCATTTGAATTCTTGGATTTATCTATGAATATGTTGAACTAATTTATATCTAGACTTAAGATTTTGTGAAGGAGATTTGATTATTTGTTCTAGATAAATTATTCAATTTTTCTTTGATTTATCTATCTTGCCTTTATTACATATTTATGTTTGGCCACTATAGATATGCTTTTAGGGTTTGTATTGAATTGAGAAGCGATATACAACCATATATTAGATAAATAAACTTACTTAACCTAATTATGAATGTGGGTTAGGATTTGTATGGCATAATCGTATCACCTAAAATCTTAAAGGGTTTAATTAAATACCTATGATCTCGAGAGCAATGTGAGATTTCATTAGACACAATTTAGATGTATCGAGAGATAATTAAAATACCTTTACGTGATACGTCTTTGACTTGTTAAGAAAATAATTGGATAATGATTCCAATTATGAATCAAAATTTGAAACTCTTGTCTTTTGCTAATTGTTTTCTCACCTATATCTTATTTGATTTGATTATTGATAAGTGCATAGTTTACGTGTTTTTAGTGTATTTTATTAGTTAGTTTTGGTGTGTTTTAATTAGTTTTATAGTTAATTAACTAAGATTCTAGTGAAAATATGCATTTAGGGGTTTAAGTGTTAAAAATTGCATTTCGATGGATTTTTATGGTGAAAACTTCATGTTTTTGTAGGTTTAATGATTCAATCATCAAATGACATAAATTGAGAAGAGAATTGGATGATTGATGATGGTTTTAAGTGATAAAAAGAGAATATGAAGTGCAAGAGATGAAATGCAATCAAGTTCTAAAGAAAAGGAGTTTCACAGCTTTGACACCTTGTGGTATTTTGGCGATATCTTGGGCGACAATGATCGGATTGAGGTGATTCTTATACCATTTTGAAGACAAGAGAAAGATCTACAATTGGTATGAAGACATTGAAGTCCAGTTCGGTGGTTTTCATAGTCAAAAGGTCGAAATATTGAAGTACATTTTCTATGGTTGAAGCTGAAACAAGTTTCTGACCAATCAAGGGTAATTTCCTCATTTATCAGTCCACGGAGCTCCAAATTAGGTGATTTTTGATGCATTGGAAAGCTAATTCAAAGAGATAAAACTTTAATGTTTTACATAAGAGCTAGTTCAGCCTCTAACATTGAGAAAATATCAGTTGAAGTGGATAAAAAATAGAGCAATCGATCCGAACCCGGATCCAATACGATCCGAGCCCTCGTCTGATCTTCTGGACAAGTGGATCCGAGGCGATAGGATACAGGCTCAGATCCACTGTAGCAGGGCTCGGATCCCAATGAATAGTGAAAATAAAAATGAAGAAAAATGCGATCCGAGGGGCTATTTTGAGCGATCTGAGCTCGGATCGCTACTTTCGGCTCCGTAACTGGCTCTGCAATTTGTGCTCTTTTCACACAAGCATTTTGACCAATTTATCTGCAAGAAATCCGGCTGAAACTGAGCATGCAAGTATGGAGAAGTCAAGAAACATCTTTTGGTGATTCCATGAAGCAATTACATCAACTTTAACAGCTCACCATAAACTAGAATTCCTCTATAAAGAGAAGCCTTGAAGAACATTTTCATAACTTTGGGAGGTTAGAGAAACTCCACAAAAATGTAGTTCTCACTAGTTTTTCTTAGTTCAATTAGTTTAGTAGTTGAGTATAGAGTAGTATAGTTCATCCTACTTGTTTATTAGCTAGGCAAAGATGTAGATGGAGATGAAGAAGGCAAGGGAAGAGCACATGTGACAAGGGTTACTTTTCTTTCCAACTCTTTATCTTTTGTACTTGATTCCAAGTTTAGTTAATATACAAGTTCTAGATTTTATGTTTTTTATGTGTCTTTAAAGTTTATGCCTTGGGTTTGGTTGAACTTTCTATGATTGTTAGTGTTTATTATTTGGTTATTTGATTGCTATTATTTGAGCAAGTTATTTAGCACTTTAACTCTTTAAATCATGATTAATCTGGTACTATTAATTGTGATTATATAAGGTGTTGTTTCTGCAATGAAAATTGAGATTTAACACTAGTTCAAGAAGTGCTAAACATAGGAAGTATACTCACGAAAGTAGAGGTTCACCTATGTGGTTTTGGTGATTAATTTCATGTAATTTCACTGAAGAAATGAACTTGTAACTAATTTCATAACCATGAGAGCAGGTATGGATTAGTTATGAGTATAATTGATTCACTACGAAAGTAGGTTTCATATGCATGAGAAAATTACACCATAACTAGCCTAGATAGCAGTATTCAATGATCCAAGTATAGCACTTGTATGAGTAGTTAGCGATACCACAACCTAAGGAGCTTTCATTTGTTATTTTCTTGCATAAGTTCAGTAGGTTTTACTTGTTATAATTCATTAATAGTCTAAATAATAAAAAAGCTTTAGTAATACCAGTAATTGTTCGCTCTTCCTTGTGGGATCGACCCGATATACCCTAAACTACTAGTTGACTTGTATATTTGCAGTGAACGGGTGTAATTCGGTTTTTTTTTTAAACTTGCACGTATATAAAATACCCATCAATTATTTATTTAATTTCGTAATTAGTGATTAAAAACCCTCTAAATTTAAATTTTATTATTTTTATTAGAGTAATTAAAGTAGGAAAAATTAACTCATTCCTATATGTTTGACCCTGGAGTACTCCAAGTGAATTATTATTTCGATCAACCTTATACAGTTATAGAAATTCATCGACCACATAGCAACTAAAAAAAAATTAACGCACAATAATGTCATGAGCACAGTTCCCATCTTAGTTGTTCAACATTCACGGTGGATTTCAATTAGTGGTAAACAGATAAAGGCATCGAAAATAGTAATCTAATTACTAGATAATTGAATTTGTACTACAGCATATTTCTATTTTCTACTGCAAAAACTTAACTAATTTAAGACAATGTAGTCCAAGCTAATTGAAGATTAATTTCCCTAAAAAATGTTCATGATAAAAACTCGACAAAGAGATAATACAACAACTTACTTTTGGAGGTGATCTTATAAGGTCCTTATTAACAAACTAATTAGCCAGCCTTTTTTTTTTGGGATAGTACATGACAAAATGAGGAGTGAATCAGTCACTTAGCATCTAAAATTTTCCCTCCATATAATTAGTTCAACCTGATTTAAGACTAAAATTTTTACTATAGGAATGTTCGTGATTCAGCAATGAAACACCATATAAACTTATTTTGGGAGATTTGTCCTAGAAGACAAAAAATGAGCAACCAATCAGAGAGTCGTACTTACATATCAAAATCGATACAGTCTACTTAATTCACCAGCTATGTATATTTCATCCATTTTCACATAATAGAAAGAACAATAATGCATGGCATTATCCATCATAAATTGCTCATATAACATCAAGATATCATGGTGTGGACCTCAAATGACTCGTCATGTCCACTGGCTACATTTTAAACATTTCTTATGGCCAGAATGTTCATCTTATCAACTTAACGAGTTTATTCATGGTACCATACCATTCAATTAAAAAAGTTTCCACCTTTTACCTTTTATAGATGTCAAGGAATATAGCTGATAACGCACTTTTGGCAGCAATCTTCCTTCACCCAATTAAAGATTTTCGGAGCTTAAAGTTCAGCTCCGAAAGCTCGTCTCCAAGGCTTACCAACCAACAGAGAAATTACTTTTAGTAAAGTTGTTAAATTTTGGCACCAGGTTTTGATGGTATCTTGGTAAGATTGGAAGATTATATTGTGCTTCTAAAAATCTTGAAAAAAGCTATTTTAGTGAGGGCATTATGGTCAATTTGCCCCTGATGAGATTAACATTAGGTCCGATCAACATCAGAAGGGAGCTCAATGTATTATTGGATATAACAAGGGTGCTAGTGAAATTATGAAAACCCTCAAGGGAGGTTTTTGAAATTAACCCTAAAATATTCATTCCACGCAAGGCATGGTGTTCCCCTCCTAGTTCCTATAAATAGGGCTGCAACTCAATGCACTTATCACTCGATATCAATAATTTAGCACATTATTTACATTTTGAGTGAGGTTGTGATCAAATGGCATCTTCAAAAAATTTGCTCTTTCTTATTGGTGTTCTCTTTGCACTTGTGCTCCATATTTCCTCTGATGCAACAGCTGCAGGTGCCTAGTCCTTTTTTTTTTTTTTTTTTCCTTTCTTCCTTTTTTTTTTTGGCTGCACCTAAATACTTAAATGAATGGAGATTTGGAGACTCATTATTGGGATGTGAATTTTTATGGAAGGCTATTTGTATATTATCAAGCAAGTCATATTAATGTGCTAATATCTTTTTCAGTGTTTAGCAAAAGTAAATTGGGTTGCTTCTATCAATGGTTAGTGGCACATCTAATTTTTCATGCATCCTTATAGTATTGCTGTAAGGATACACGTTCCATAGTGTCGCACCAAAGGTTAAACTAACGTCGAAAACCAAACTAAATGCTTCTAATTATAATTTAAAGCAAAATAATTCATATCCAAGTCGCACCATCTTATATGCCTAGACTGTTTTGTTTAATCCATAGTATTCTTTTCTTTGCATATATCTTGCAAATTTTCAGCCTAGCCAGTCACCTAACGTTCGCAGCTTAAGATAAAGCTCCAAATATTTATGTCTCCTTGTGTCTTGAAACAGATCAGAAGAGCGTGAATACCACTGGTGTCCACGATGCCAGTTCAGGCGAGGTTCATCAGGATAGCATAAGCGAAGATCGTTGCAGACATGGTTGCTGCCACTGGTACCATGGACGCTGCCAAAGATGCTGTCAAACTGCCGAGGAGACCCCTGAAGCCACATCTGGAGATGAGGATACCGTAACCGCAGATCGTTGCAGACATGGTTGCTGCCGCTGGTACCATGGACATTGCCAAAGATGCTGTCCACCTGCTGAGGAGACCCCTGAACATCGTTGCAGACATGGTTGCTGCCGCTGGTACCATGGACATTGCCAAAGATGCTGTCCACCTGCTGAGGAGACCCCTGAACATCGGTGCAGACATGGTTGCTGCCACTGGTACCATGGACATTGCCAAAGATGCTGTCCACCTGCTGAGGAGACTTGCAGACATGGTTGCTGCCACTGGTACCATGGACATTGCCAAAGATGCTGTCAACCTACTGAAGCTACATCCGGAGATGAGGTCAAAAATTAATGCTAAATAAATAAGGGCGTGACACAGGATCCATGACACCTATATTATTACCTTAATATGTTATGTTGTGTTTGCTTTTAATGGTTGATTTCCTATGTGTGTAAAAGACTTATGCGGCTTCTCTTTGAATTGGTGTAGAATCAACAGGGGAAGCATGTAATGAGTACTCAGTTCGAGTGCTCTCTTCTTATGTTGTTGTCGTGTTGAATAAATAAATCTATTTGATCATCTACTACAATTGATGATCTCTATCTCAGTTACATCATAAACTTCTGTACCTTGGACCTGCTAGAATTAGTGTGATTGATACAAGACGTGCAGAATGTTCAATATATGTATATATGTGCTTCTTCATCGTGCCATGCCATTACAATGTGAAAGAATTCAGCATCGACGGAGTGAAACGTACCCAATCCTGCTCCTGAGAAAGGAAACAAAGTCCCTCAAAAATGGATATTTTGGATGCCATCAAGATTTTGAATTGAATGCCATTTGGAGATCTGAATGTTGTTTTTTTTTTTTTTATACGAATTTTATCTTCGTTCAAGATTTTTTTGGTGGAAATGCTTCATTTATACGAATTTTCCTAGTTAGTAAAGGCTTCTATTACACTTGTACAATACACATTTAAAAGTATACCACAATAAAAGCTTGTGTAGTTCATATATTTCAAAAATATTCATACTTTTCAACTAAACTATAAAAATACGTAATAAATTCTTGATACATTATACTTTACGAACTATACTTTAAATTTTAAAAATATTTAATACTATCACTTATTAATAACTCCACATGTTAATTTGTCTCCCAATTCAATAAATTATAGTAGCTAATTCTCAAAGCTATTCGACACCAAAATTCCCTTACTTGTTCACCTCCTAGTGGATTATTATTAATTACATTGCATTTATTTCCTAAGCAAGAGTTTTGTAACCCCTCATATTAAATCTCAATGATTGATTTTAACGGTTACCAAGGCGTCTAGTAATTGGTTTGCTATTAATTTGAACTAGACATTTATTAGGTCTAGTAGAATTTATTCCTTCTTATCACTTAGTTCATAAACCTTATGAATCGTTAAAACCAGCCCTAACATTAGCTAACAAGACTTCTAGCATTTCGGGTTTTGCTTAGAAATCAGTCTGATAGTTTAACTTGCTTCGTCCAGCTTTATGAGTTGCTTTTTTTTTTTTTCCATATTTGACATTTCATCTGACTTTAATATGGGGACCAAGTTAGTATTGTTGACATTTCATATCTAAGACCAAGTTAGTATTGTTGACATTTCATCTGACTTAATTAGTATTGTTGACATTTCATATCTAAGACTTCTTAATTAATTGATTTGTTATAAGAACTATAACGTATGCGTGTTTTGTAAGCTTTCATGTTTTTTTTTTTTAATTCTTGTGGACCAGCAACGGATAGTTTCTTCTAGTACCAAGCTTCCTTTGAAGTTCTTTATTATTATTAGTTTTTTTGCGTGTCCAAATGTAAATTAAAAGAACCAACAACATTGAACAAGTCTATATCTAGTAAAGATAGATATAAAGAGGGATACTATATCACTGCAACAGAAAAGGGATTTGGCGAGGAGCAAAAGTCCACGCCAAAAGTTTTGACTTCCTTGCCAATTAATTTCAGCGAGAAAAATGCTTCCTCGCCAAGTTTCTTGCTAGATGCTCGTCGCTAAAAGTTATTAGTGAGGATGTTGCTGCTTTTCTCGCTAATGAAACAGATCAATAGCAAGGGTTGACCTCCTCACTAATAGCTCAAATACTATGGCGAGAAAACTTTTCTCACCACTAAAGTTAAAAACTCCCCACAAAAACCAGTAGTTCCTTGCAAATAGTCAAGGTGTTTTGCTAGGAAAAATGGCGCTTCCTCGCCAATAGTATAGAATTAGCAAGGAGTCTTTTGACAAATCTGCAATGCCCCGCGTACCAGGAAAACATTTTAGGCCAGGAAAGTTTTCTCTCTAATAAGTGATAATTGATTATTGCCTAACTGTTTGGTGGGAAAATGTTCCTCTCCAATGCTGTTATGAACATTTCTTAATCCCATTTTAGCATGCTAATCTTAATTCTCTGAGCAAAATACTGGGTGGTTTTATTAGAAAATTTAGCTGTAAATAGCTTCAATTTGGCTTCTCATGTGTCTGTTGTACATTTTTCAGGTTCTTATAGGTATCAAATTGTTTGGCAAAATTTTTTTTTTTAATGAATCATGACCAACGTAGCTACTCATTAAATTTAAACTCATAAGCCCTGCTATTTGATAGCTTTTTGGAATATCACTTGGTGCCAACAAACCCCATTTTGCTACTTTGATAAACATTCAATAGAAAACATACAAAAGCTTTGGTTAGCTAAAAATAATTGCTAGCAAAGTAATACATTAACATCCAGCTCTTTCAACATCTTGAGCCATACAATAGGAAGTGCTTGAAATCAATTGGCAATTCAAATTTTTTTTAGCTCATTAACCATCCAAGAAATCGCAACTTCAATAAGTCATTACAAAAGAAGATTTCATCAAGAGAACACCACAAAAAGGAGAAGCAGAAAAAAAATATAAGAGAGAGAGAGAGAGTTAAACTAGTCATATGGACACATATTTGTCACCTCAGTATTTCCGATTCCTTAATTCAGTCTAGTTATCTTGGAACTCTATCGGCAATCCATGGAACATTTTTTGAATGACAATATGCTGTTGCAACCTTCTGATGAAAACTTCAAAGGTTCTATGATAGGTTGTATTTTTGTCATTAATTCTATGATTATTTTCCTCGTTTATATTACCAAATATTATATTAATTGCTTGATTCTACTTATATTTGGTATTTTGTGTCAATTGTAGGAAGGTGGAGCAAAAAGTAATAAAAGAGGTGATTTTTCAAGAGTTTTTCAATTCAAGATGGAGTTTACGAGGAGTATTGGATGAAAATTAGGAAACTACCACTTTTTATTAGATGTCTTATTAGGGAACAATTAGCATTAGTTGGAGAAGTTTCCTTTTGCAATTAGAATTCTATTTTTAGTTGGCCAATGGACAGCCGAAGTAGTAGACTTCAATTAGGAAACAAAGAGAGAAAAAAAGGCCGGAATCCCTCGTGATTACTACCTTGGAGGGAACAAGTAAAAGGAGACGGCCGCTGGTCTCTTATTTAGTGAGTCTTTAGGGAAAAACCAATGGTTATCGATGGAGTCATGCGGATATCCCCTGAGAATGTGTAGCTAAATCTTTGTTTTCTAGTCGAATGTCAATTTGAGGACTTTGTTCCAAACATCTGTGAGATCGAATTATTTTACTTATTTCTTTTATTCATTGGTATTTGTGCATTTTCTGATTTAACTTCTTATGCTTGTTATGTTATTTGAATGTCAAGTGCTTGATATTCGAATTAATCTAATAATCTTCTGCCAGATTAATTGATTGAATCCGTAATTGTTCAATTGATTAATACCAGTGGCAACTAGCATAATTGGTTTCATGTTAGGAAAACGTATGATCTAACTTAAACGAACCGTCATAGCGTGTTTGTTAGTTAGGGTTGGGTTTTTCTAATTCTTATTGCAATCGAGAAATTAAATCCTATAGTCGTACCTAGGATTATTTCTCGATTAGGGAAATAGTTAATGGTCGTACCTTAACTATCGAAAAAAAAAGTAAGGAAACACTGGTTGTTTATCGCGTGTATGATAACTATAACCAATCTATTAATTAGTAATTGAATTATCTTTGCATTGATGATCAGTTGAATGGACCGTGTCTGAAAAGTTGCACATTTGGCTAGAGTTGTATTGGTTATTGATTAATTCCTGTTTATTTCTATTAGTTGTTTCATTAGTTGATTAATTAATTATTTTATATTTTCCAAAAATCCCCCATACTTCAGACTCTGGAAGAAATGAATTATCTCCAGTCCCTATGGATTCGACCCTGCTCACCGCTATGTACAAATTTGTATTTTTTTTGAGTAGGTAATTATTATTACACAGGTACGACACCTGTCATTCTATAACTGTATACAGAGTCATCTTTTCAAAGATTTCCCATGCTGCAAAATGTCTATGAGCTTTATTTCATCTTCCTCCCCTATAAATTTTCTGATTCCAATCTGCCTAAGATGTTCAACAAAGTGTATTGGGAAAACTGTTTGGAAAAGTAGATTCCAAGTCCTTGTATATGCAAAGTCCTCCTTACACAACTTTACATATTGAGAAGATAAAAAATTGCAAAACATAATAATACTTGAAATTAGTGAGAATATATCCAAAAAAAACAAAATATTAATACCTGAAATCAAGTTTTACAATCAGTGCACAAAAAGCACCTAAACCCAAATGGCCCATGTTTTGGAATAGACCAAGTTTAGTTCAACTGCAGAAATTCCTAGTACAATGGAATAGCAACTTCAACTTCAGTAAATTGCAAGCTGGTATTATGATTCTATGAATCCTGAAATCTCCCCCAAGTCCTCTTGCCTCCAACACTAAGTATGTACACAGACGCTGACCTGTTCTATATACTTGTAGGTAAATTCAGATCAGACAGCATTCAATAGAACTGCCTTGATTTGGCTCCATATCAGCACTACTGCTCTTTAAATGTAACTTGATTAAGCTGCACAAAAGGGAAGATTAAATTAGATGGAGAAATTTTACTGATTGCATATGAAATAGGGGCTAAAACCGACTAGGAAAAGCAGAGAAGTTTCTTAAATAAATAGGTATTTCTGGGCGTCTGTGGCTATGTTCTTTTGCTATTCAAGTAGAAATAAGGAAATGAAGATTTGAAATCAGAGTTCTTCACCTGCTTCCCGTATTGTTTTTATCTCTTTCACATTAGTTGCTTTAAAGAATTAAAGAAAAGTAGCATAAACATTACTCTTGCGTATATATTTTTTCCTTGTTTCACTCTTACATGACAAGGGTACAAAACCTAATTGAGGGTAAAGGATAAACATGTCCAAATGGAACACTATTGGAAGGACTGTCCTCAATGCCTAAACATTGAGGTAGTTTGCTAGGAGTTCTAGAGTCTAGACATAAGATTTGTAGCAAACCGAAAAAAGCAACCAAATGAACGTGTTTCTCGATCTTCGGGCATCATTTAGCATTCGGATCCTAGCTAGCAAAGACAGTAGTAAATCAACTAATATATCTTGTTGATTGCACTGCATTGGACATGCGCCAAGCTAAAAGTTTTTTTCTTTTATTTAGCTTCTTCAATCAAATGAATGAGTATCTGATTTGCAATTTGATTTCAGCACTATTCAGGTTGTGGATCATCATCGAATGTGGAACTACAGAAAAGTAATTCAAGCAGTTGACTATTGAACCACACCGCTCTCTGCTCAAAAGTCTTCGGTGCTCTATTTTGAACATGAAGCAGTAATTGGTCCAATAAAGAAACTTCCTCGCCAGATCTGCCAAATAACCCCCCCCCCCAAAAAAAACACACTCCGACTTCCCCTTCCGGCCATCAACGCCTCCATTGCTCATTCCCACCACATGCTCTAATGTCATTCCCTTCCTAGAAAGTTGTTCACAGGGAAAAGAGTGAGAAGAAAAAATACTATCTATCTTAATAAAAGGTCGAAAGCAGGTACTACTAGTTTTTTGTTTTTACACCAAACCAGCAATTGGTGGATTGGAGAATCAATAATAGCGTGTGTGGATCCACCGAGTTTCTTATAGCTGATAATAATTAATAAAAGAAAGAAAATCCAAGCTCAGAAGCTGCTCCTCATTATCTTTCTCACATGAGGGTATCTTAACCTCCCCCAGACCCAGACCATTTTCATCCCCATCCAATTGATTTCAGAAACCAATATATTACACATACCCACTAACCCTACTTAAGTACTAGTGTGATGTATATCACTCAAACCCCCACCTAAAATTGACGGCACCACCAAATCCTCCCCCCACGCGAACTCCGCAGGACACCCAGATCCGTGATAAAAAGGGAGGAGAGAATTTAGTTGCCGATCATTTGAGTCAATTGCCTATTGTCAAGGATGATTTTATATTGAGGAAAACTTTTGTGAATGAGCAACTATTTTCTATTAATCCCTCTCTTCCTTGGTATGCGGATATTATTCCTTTCTTTTTTTTTTTTTACAGAAACGTTAGGAAATATATTAATTTCAAACCAAGCTATACAAACTTGAGCAACGGCCCAAAAGGATATTATTCATTTCTTGACCACTAATCAATTACTTGCACATTGGTCAAAAACAAAATGAGATAAGCTCAGACGTGATGCTAAGTATTACTTATGGAAAGACCCCTATTTATAGAGGCAATGTGCAGATCAAATACTGCGCAGATGTGTAAGTAAGAGTGAATTTAATTCTATTTTAATATTTTATCACTCTTATGCATGTGGAGGCCATTTTAGATCACAAAGAGTAGCTTGTAAAGTAGTGGAAAGCGATTTTTATTAGCCCACAATTTTCAAAGATACATACTTGTTTTGTAAGTCATGTGATAGATGCCAAAGGATAAGAAATATTTGTCATAAAAATTAGATACTAAAAACCCTTATGATTTTTTGTGAAATTTTTTATGCATGGGGTATTGATTTTATGGGTCCATTTCCTTCGTCTTTTGGTTTCCTTTACATCTTGTTGGCCATAGATTATGTGTCCAAGTAGATAAAAATAAAAGCCACCCGAACTAATGATTCTAAAGTGGTTGTAGATTTCATTCAATCACATATTTTTGTTCATTTTGGGGTATCACGAATTATAGTAAGTCATCGAGAAAAACACTTTTGCAATAAAATGATGGCGGCTATATTTCGTAAATATGGAGTGACTCATAAGGTATTTAGTTCTTATCACCCCCAAACGAATGGTCAAGCGGAGATTTTGAATAGGGAAATTAAATAAATATTGGAGAAGATGGTTCGCTCCGATAGGAAGGATTGGAGTTCACAATTGAACGATGTACTCTAGATTGATAGGACAGTCTATAAGAATCCTATAGGTATATCTCCCTATAGGTTGGTATTTGAGAAGTCGTGTCATTTACCGGTTGAGCTCGAGCACAAAGCATATTGGGGGATCAAGAAATGCAACATGGATCTTGATGAGGTTGCAGTCCACAGAAAACTTCAATTACAAGAATTGGAAGAGTTGAGGAATGAAACTTACGAGAATGCAACACTATATAAAGAGAAGATTAAGGTTTTTCGTGACCAATAAGTTGCAAGGAAATCATTTGTAGTTGGGCAAAGAGTTCTTCTCTATCAATCTCATCTAAAGCTCTTTCTAGGTAAGTTGCGCTCTCGTTGGGCTGGTCCATTTGTTGTGATTAATATTTTTCACTATAGTGCAGTGGAAATTCAGAGTATGCAGATAGATAAGAAATTTGTGGTTAATGGTCAATGTTTTAAATCCTATTATGAAAGTGTTTCAATGGAGAAGGTGGAGATAATAAATCTTGAAGATCCCACTTATGCTACTTGAACAATATTCGACCATCTCTAATCAAAGACGTTAAACCAAGACGCTTATTGGGAGGCAATCAAATTCTTTTTTTATTGTTTGTTCACTAATATTATGTGTTTCACTATGTTTATCTTATGTTTTTCAAATTTGGCATTTATTTTTTGTTTTTAATGTTTTTTTGGTTAGAAGACTTTTTCCCAACAAAACGTGCCCACGCGTTAAGGGTATGTGGTAATGCACAACTATCCAATTCCATCATCAGAAAACTATGGACCAACATGACGTGCCCACGTCTTGAGGGTATGTTGTAACTCATAATTAGCCAACTTTATCATAAAAAGTCAATAAGACGTGCCCACGTCTTGTCCTAGCAAGGGAAAAAAAACAAATTGAACCCAAAAGAATTTTTTTTCTCTTCTTTTTTTTTTCTTTCCTTTTTTTTTATTCTTTCCTTTGTCTTTTCCCTTTTCTATTTCTTTTCCTTTCCTTCTTTCTTTCTTTCTTCTTTCTTTTTTTCTTTCTTTATTTCGCTCTTTCTTTTCCTTAGCTGCACCGCCAAAACTCTACTTGCTGCTTGCCCGCAGTTCATCGCCCACCGTCCACTGTTGTCGCAGTTCGCTAGTTTGTCTCTACTACCGTTGCTGTCATCGCCGTTCGTCAAAGCCTATCACTGGTTTTGCCATCGCCCGTCTCTAGTTTTGCCGTCGCTCGCTACTGTGCCATTCACCGCTGCTCGCGCCGCCATGAACGTCTATCCTCTGCCTACGATAGCCATCGTTCCGCACTTGAAGGACAAGAAGGGGAAAGGATACAATTGAAGAAAGAGAAGCTTTTACACTGAATATGAAGAGTTGGGGTAGGGTGGGATGGGGTGGAGGAGCAAAACTTGGACACATACAAGGCTAGAGAGGGCCAATTTTGATTTTAAACATATCATTAGGTGGCAAAAAATAATTTTGGTAAGGATCCGCTTCAAAACATAATAATGTTCCAATGAGAGCTGAAAAATAAATCAAATTACTTGAAACTCAAATCGAGTTCGATTTAATAAGAATTCATTTGAACTAAGTTTTATCAATTACTCAAACCAAACTTAAGTAGCATTTTGTGTTCGGTAAATTATCAAACTCGGTTTGAACTCGACTCTATTAGCATAAAAGTGAAATTTAAACATAATAAAGTTTAACATACTCGACCTCAACTTGAATTTGATTCGATAAAAGTTCGTTTAAATTTAGTTATGTAAATAAACAAGTCAATGTTCATCACGATTTCAAATTATTTAAAAATAATAAAATAAACTTGAACATTAAGATGTTGATTTGATTATGCTAATTCATTTCCCTAATTCCAATGTCAAGAATTAAGAGTTTCAAAATCTTAGGGTTGACCGGCCCACCCACCACCCCATTCCCCACGTTGGTGCATCGTGATGAGAAAGAGACGAGGCAATACATCTTTATACCTTAAAGGCTGGGATAAGGTCCTCACCGTGACTTAAAAAGTCCTTTGGACCTTTGCCAACCAGGACACAACCTCAAATTTGATTGAAAACAAACACATTGCCGTATCCCAAAAACCTTTTTTCCTTGATCCTTATCTAACAGTATTATCATTAACTTTTTGAGGTTGTTGTGCGTCCTTGCTTATATAATAACTTATTGATATGGTTACATCGAATTATTTAAAGTATATAATAGTTTTCCTTATTTTGATCAATAGATCAATGTGGATAAAGTTAAATCAATTAGAAAATGTGTTATCATTCAATTTGCAGGGTTTACAATGACAAAATTATGAAAGTTTGTACAAATGGAGGAACATGGTCCATTTTTGTTTTTGTCTTTGTTTTTCTTTTTGTATATAACTAAAATAAATTCTAGTGGCTAAGGTTGAGGTATCAAGAATTAAAAATTTTAGGTTAGAGTCCCACTACCTCCTCCCTACTTCTTATGTACCACCCTTCCCCTTCTAGAAAATAATGTTTGGAAGATATTGATGGAGGACAAGAAGGGAAAATGAGACAATTGAACAGAGGGAAGCTTTGGCAATGAATATGATGGGGTGGGATAGGGAAGAGGAGCAATACTTGGATGCATGCACGACTAGTGAGGGCCAATTTTGATTTTAAACATAATGTCAAGTAGCAAAAACCAATTTTGCTAACAATCCACTTGAAAAGAAATACTGTTGCAATAAGGGTTAAAAGACAAATCAAGTTATTTGATGTTCAAATTGAATTGGATTTGGTAAGAACTCATTCGAACTTGATTTTATTAATTACTCAAACCAAACTTAAATGATATTTTTTATTTGGTAAATTGTCAAACTCGAATTGAACCTAACTTTATCATAAAAAGTTTAGCTTACCTAAACTTAACTTAAGTCTGATTCGATAAAAATTCATTTAAGTTCAATTTCGTTAATAAACAAGCTAATGTTAGTGCAATTTCAAATATATCAAAAATAATAAAATAAACTTGAACATTAGAATATATGCTTGATTAATTAGATTCATTTATCCCCTAATTTCACTGTCAAGAAATAAGGTTTTCAAAAGTTTAGCAGATGGTTGCCCACCCACCACCCTGTTCCCCTCGTTAGCATATCATGATATGAAAGAGACGAGGCAATATATCTTTATATCTTAAAGACTAGGATAGGTTCTCATCTTGACCAAAAGTCCTTGGCACCTCTAAAAATTATATGGGTAAAATATCAAAAAACTCCTTTTGTTTTGTTGAATGTTCATTTAGCTTTATTTTGGAAACCTATATTGTAACTCCTTATGGTTTCAACTACATAGAAAATTGAATGGTAAGCATCCAATCTAAAAGTTGTATATGAAATATCAATATTGCCCTTGCTATATGTGAAATGCTTTTTATTCAATTTTCAATTTAGCCAAAATCACAGAAAATTATAATAGAGTTTTGTAAATTCGAGGGAGTTAAATTGAACATTCAGCAAATCATAGGACTTCATTTATAGGATGACGATATTGACATTTCACATTGAACCGTTAGACTGGATGCTTTCTGTTCAATTTGCAATTTAGCTGAAACCACAGGGAGCTAGTGTAGATTTCTAAATTAGAGGGAGTTATATTAAACATTTGACAAATCACAGGGAGTTTTTTTATATTTTACCCAAAATATATGTATATGTTATTCTTATTTTGATCAGTAGAACAATAGATAAAAATCAAATGTATTTTTTTGATAGAAACGGGCCTATAATAAAATTAATGAATTGATGAGTCCATATAAAGAGTGGACAGTACAAAATGTGGGCAAGAAATGAAGAATCCCCCTAGATGATAGAATCATCAATTGAACTAGCATGCTTTGCATCTCAAGGGCAACAATGTTAATAACCCCAGCCACCCAACTAACTTTCCAGGTGGAAAAATTTTGCAATGCATTTGTTACATGAGCAATTGATTGCTGAAACTTCTATGTCTTGGACATACTTCAATATTTCGGTTGAGTTTTTGACTGCAATGTAAAATTTTAGATTTCATCAATATCATCAGCCCTAAACTTTCTCTTAAACCGCGGCAGCTATGGTTTGAGAGAAATTGCTAGGTCGTGAATCTAAGTTACATAAACAAAATTTTCTGTAGCTTTTGACCATTAATTTTTTATGTTTAGATTTAATATTTGGTTTTATTAGTTTTTTTCAGCTTATTCAACAGACAGGTATATAGGAGTGACGGCCTTATTGAAAATCAATAATAAACCAAACGAATAACGAACCAAATAGAAGATTGTATTGCTTAATATTTGTATTGCTTAATTAAGCTTGCCCAAAAACAGAAAAAGGGCACAACGTCATTTGATAATGATCAACTGATTTATAAACCAACCAAAAACTGCCCTTGGTTTTGCTGTCAATTTGAACTAATAACATTACTCATTTTTTGGCCATCACATCCAAAAAAAAAAAAGAAAAGAAAAAATCACATACTTGGAATAGTGAACACTGCTTGATGACTAATCCTGCTTTTATTTGTATTTCACACTACAAAGTATGCATGTTATTATAGTAAGCCTATTTAAGCATTATTAGTTCTAAGGCTTAGCATCCACAGCCTGACCAGGATATCCACCATAGTCGCCGCCGCCACTTCCTCCATAGCTTCCATACCAACCTCCTCCAAGGTTCCCTCCTTGGCCTCCTCCTCCAGGATCCCCATAGTCAGGAGGAGTCACAAATGACTTGGCTGCATTGAGGATAATAAACCTTGTCAAATAAACTAGGAAAGACCTTGTCAAATAAACTCATCTGGGGACTGGGATCACACAATTGGAAATTTTAGATTTTGGACTAATGTGTTGCATGCTTTTTGTTTTAAAGAATACTAAATCGATTTTATTATATTCAGGTCAAAAAATTGTCTTTTGACGTGTAAGTCAAAATCAGTGATTTTTTAGATGTCCCTAAAATTGTTTAAACACTGCCTATTAATAGGTAACTTAATCCCAACCAGAATTAGTAACGATCACAACCTATTAATAGGTAACATAAGAGCAGTTAGGAGCAAAGAAAAACAAATTGAGGACATTGGATAAGAGAATAAATGGCTTACAATTGCTAGCTGACGTGGAAGTCTCAGCCAATTCCCTAGCAGCCACCTGTGAGGTCATTGTTAGAACTATAGCCAAGGAGATGCAAAAGAAAAGAAGTTTCTTGGAACCCATTTTTGCTCAAGAAAAATTTATGCACTGAAAACTGGTTTTGTGAAGGATGAGAAAGCTGGTAAAGATTGATCCCTACTTGTAGGAAAATCTATGCCACATTGCTATCAAAATTGTCCCGAAGTCGGCCCACAATGCAGTTGAATCTGGCACAAAGCCCGCCCCTTTATGGAAAGTAAAGGAATAGAGATGTATACAAAGAGCATTATGAAGAAAAATAAGATCCATGTGTTACATCCATCAATACGTCCTTAATCTAATTTATTCATTGAATTTGAAGTTAAAGATTTGAAAGTCTTTGATCTCTAAATAAGAAGAATAACTGCATTAGTTATCAAACGTGACGATTGTTATCAAAACAACACTTTTAAACAGTTAAATTTTCTTTTAATTAATCTTAAGAGAATGAACAATTGAAAAAGTATAAAAAGAGGGTAGCACCTACAACTTGCAATCCACATACTCCTATATTAGTTATCATAAAAGTAAAACTTACATCTAAAATATTCAAAATAATCGAGTTGACTCAAGTAGCTCGACTTGAGTTTAATTTGATAAAAACTTATTTAAGTTTTAAAAAATTCAAACTACTTTAACTCAACTCGAGTTTGATTCGATAAAAACTTATTTAAATTTGAAGTGACAAATAAATAAGTCAAAATTAAACACGATTTATAAACAAATAAATTTGAATATTAAAATATTCTAGTTGATTAGACTCATTTACGCCTAAACTCCAATGTCAAGGGGAATTTCAAAATCTTAGGGGCATCCCTACGTTGAGGCATAGTGATAAGAACGAGGTAATGCGTCCTCATGTCTTGAAAGACTAGGACATTTCCGTATCTTGATGCAGAAGTCCACTGGACCTTTGCCAACAAGGCCGAACCTCAAATTTGTTTAAAAACAAGCATGGGTACTGTATCCTAACATTATTTTTGCTACCTTTTTTTTGGTCGACACGATAAATTTTACATTTACTTTTACTCCTACTCTACATTAAGGAGGAGAGGCGGATTTAAGGGGGTTAAAGGAGAACTCGAAGGGACTGAACTACCACCGGATCAAGACACCCATTGGTGAATTTTTTCAAGTGCAACTGCAATCACACATTATGATTTTCCAACTTATTTTGCAGAATTTGTCTACACAATCAAAGTTAACGAAAAGTGTGATGTTTATAGTTTTGGGGTCCTGACAATGGAAATAATCAAAGGAAAGCATCCTGGAGACTTGACTGCTAATCTGATGTCTTCAAATCTTGAAGATGTAGAACTGAAAGACTTGCTTGACCAAAGACTTCTATATCCCAATCAAGAAACTGAAAAGATCCTAATATCCATTTTCAAACTAGCAAGAGAATGTCTACATGCTGATCCTCAATGTAGGCCAACAATGCTCTTTATTTCCAGGCTGATATCAACTCGCGAACCATCTAAGTAACTTCTTTGTGATTAACCGTGGCCATATGAGTCTCTTTTCCATTTCTTTTCTTGTTAAATTAATAGATGCATCAGATATGTAGAACTTGGGTGATGTTTTCAAGTTTTTGTAGGTTTCTTGCCTCCCATTAAATGCAGACTGCAGGGCCTCACTTTTTTTCCCCTACATAGCACAATCAGGCATCAGAAGAAGATGATATGATGCAGAGCATGTATTCTATGTAAAAATAAAATGTGCATAGCTAATAGAGTTTATGGAATTGAAACTAGAACTAGTATAGGGGGCAAAGCAAGGATTTGGAAATGTATCGTAATATTATCATCCTTGAAAGTAATAATTCCATGACATTGTCTTCAGTCTTAATGGACTTTTTTTTCCAAGTAAACTCCTTTAGTTTGTCTATTGTTTTTTGAGTGCAGTTATTGACGAAAAGACTGTATTTCCATATGAGGTTAGAATGAGTACGGTTTTTGGTAGTATGATAAATTAAATACGCCAATACTACAACCAGATCAATATCACGCGAAGAAGCCGAATTTATCCATTCAACCAATCCACAAGATGAGAAGCGAGATCAGAGTCCTCCAGCTACATGATTTTGCCAGATGCCTCTAGCCCAACTGCAAACGCCCAGTGCTCTTCAATCCTTGTCAACAATTAGTTTAAAAATGGGAGATAAATCAAATTCAAACCTTTGGTTTTAGTACATTCCAAATCAAATTCAAACCTTTGGTTTTAGTACATTCCTTCAGGACCATGGTTTTACAATGACATCATAAATATGTCATAAATAATTAATATGTTATTTTTAGTATCATATAGGCTACTAAAATGAATCTTGTGAATCCATATGCAGTTCATCAGTGTGTTAGAATTAGAATACTTTGGTTCATCATCGATGAACCTAGCTTAAAATTTGAAACAACATGAAATATAGATTGAATAAATCTATTTTGACAATGACAACAAATCCAAAAGCAATGAAGACAATTACATTGTACCAAACATGAGGCAAAAAGAAAAAGAAAAAACAAATAAAAGAACCAACTTTAGTTTAACACTATAAACAAAAATAATAATAATCGTTCAAAACATCCCTCATATATTGTAAAATGATTTTTTTTCATCTCTCACTTTTAAAATATAATTTTATGTTCCTTACAAATTCACATTGATCAAATTTGATTCCTAACTAAATTTCCGACTAGTTTATGTTCCTAGTTTTTTGCATGTGATTATTTTTTAGGGCTAAAATTATCATATCAAAATTTACATAATCCGATCTATAGTCCCTTACATTTCACAAAATGAAATATTCCGTCCCTTACATTTCACAAAATAAATTTTTTCATCCTTCATTGACCATGTGTATGAATAGTTTTTTTTTTTTTTTTAAATCCATGTATATATCTATTTGATTTTACCTGAACAGTACGACTAGCATGTAATATATTGTCACGCCCCGAGCCCGCACGTGCTCGTCATATGACATCCGCCGTACTCCCAAGTCTCACTCAGGAATACAAGGCTACATTAACTAATTTAACTTGACAATACTAAATAATTTAAACAATTAAAGTGCGGTTCGAATTACATATAAAAGGAAGTCCACGAATGTTCAAGGCGTTCGTACATTTATTCTCCAATTAAAACAGCGGAAACAAAAAGAAATAGCATAACATGAGAAGTAGCTAGACTGCCAACTTCTATGCACCTAAACTAGTAAAAGTTATCCTCAGGGTCTTCTATGTAAACCAATTCATACTCTTCCGAATCTGCAAAAATGGTAAGAAGTGGGTTGAGCGACACATCGCTCAGTAGGTAATATTTACCCCTCTGTTGGACCATGCCCTCTTAACTTTATAAATACATAATATATATAAGTACAACTCAAATCGTTTGCATATCATTCACATCCATAATTTTGAAAGTAACATCATTTATAAAACAATCAATAATAAAGAATGACAAGGAATATAAAAGCACTTCATTGATAACCATACTTGGAAAATCATAACGTCATAAATCACTTTGCAACAATTTATATGCATCTTCATATCTAATCATGTATCATCCATAAAACATCACATATCCTGTGACGACCCCACTTTCCCCTAAGGCGAACCAGAGGGTTGGCGGGCCGTCTGCCTAGCTCTCGCCAGGACTCACACAAGCAATCTAGCCCAAATCCTTCCGAAGAATAAACTAAATCCTCATTTAACTTCAAAGATAACAACATTTATAAGATAGCCAATCGACGGCTCTTAAACACTTCGTGCGTTACTTACAAGGATTAAAGCCATACCACACAAATACGTTCATACAAGCAGGATACCAGACTTAGGGTTACACTTTTCCAGCTTCAAGTGGCAACCAAAAATAAAAGGTACAGTGCTTAACGTAGAATTCATTACAAACCGAAATTTAAATTCAAGTTGTTCAAGTACATTCATAGGAAATATAAGCTGCTCAAATGCTTTCAAACTTCCCATCCTGTAAGGAAAGCAAATAAACGTGGAGTGAGCTAAAGCTCAGTGGTGCCCAGACATGCAATCATATAAACGAATAGCAAATAATAGCTTCAAACTTATATTCACAAGTAGGAAAGCGTATAACAGCACAGGGTAGGATACAGGGGCTCTCAGGAGCCATTTTCCTCGCTTGATCAAAATTACCCGCAGTTGACCCTCCATCAACTTTCACCATCTAAAGTCCATGTAGATTCATTATTTTTTTTTTATATATATAGACTAGTCGAGGGATTCACCCAGCGACGTGGCGTCCAGCATGAGGTTATTATAGACTAGTCGAGGGATTCACCCAGCGACGTGGCGTCCAGCATGAGGTTATTATAGACTAGTCGAGGGATTCACCCAGCGACGTGGCGTCCAGCATGAGCTAGTGCGATAATATTTCAAGTAAGTCACCACTCGAAAGAGCTAGTGCGATAAAGTACACACTGCCCACTTCGATGGATCAGAAAACCATTTTTCCAATTATCACATATCAAATCAAGAAAGCACTTTAATCAAGTAGGCATAGAACAAGCAGGGACACTCACCAAGAGTGAAGTTCAAAGGTCAAGCCGGGAATCGTAGTCCAAGTCCTCGCTAAATCCTAGAAATCCAAGTTTTAAGAGCTATAAGTTTTACTAAGCAAACTCTTGACTTCAAACATATAAAAGATTATCTTGTATTAAACTAGTTTATTTCCCTGAAACAAATCAATAAATTTCTTAAACATCAAGACTAGTAAGGAATAAAGTGCTTCATGTGGTTTCTTTAAAGATATTTTCTTTCAAGGGTGCAAACTAGAACCAAAGTGGTTCAGACGGGTTTTCCTTGTCGAATAAGTTTTCTATGCCTTTTATTTGCAATTACTTAAATCCAGTATATTTTTTTTCCCAAATTTCCTTTAAAACAACTGGTCAAGAATAGTTTTAAGAAAACTTAAGGTTTAAGAGTTGGATACAAATACTCCCTAAAGGTAATAAAGCTAGTTTAAGCAAAATAAAAGAATTAACTAGTCGGCAAGGTTTTGAAAGTCCCAATATCTAACGTTCTAATAATACTACACTAAACTCGAATTCTATCACTTGATATTAAAGCGGAATATTTCCACAAAATTTGATTTTGAAAGTATTCAAGTTCAAGAATAATCAAAACGGTCTTCACAAATTCAGCTCATTTGCACAATGGATTCCCAAGTCACCAAGATAGAAACATTACAAACCAAATATCAATTTCACTAGGGTTTCGTCAATCATTAGCCCTAGGTCTCAACAACTCCAGTACAATTAAAATTCAACAAAGTAAGTCCAAGGTACCAAAGCAATCCCAATCATACACCATGGACCTTTCAAATACACTTCAACCAACCTCTTGAACAAATTCACCAAAAATTAAATTATTGCAAAACTACTCAAATGGTCAAGAGTTTCATCAATCATTAGCTCTTGACAACCAATACACACTTTCAAATACCAATTCATTCAAAACAAGAACAAAAACTACAACCAACTTGAGATCCAAATGATTCCAAGAATCTAAAATATCCATTAAACTTTCCACTTTTACTTGCTAGAATCTCTATACATATAAATTATAATCTGTCCAAACCAAGTTAAAGTAAATAATACACAAATCCAGCAAATAAACTCACCAAAAGTCCCAACCAGTTCGGTCATGCTGGAAAATATTTTCCTTCAAAAATTGCTTTAGTTCATGTTCCACAAATCAAACAATTATGAAAATTATACTGTTGTAGAATAGATTTTTAATACTATCACATCCCAGAAGACACTTTTCAGAGATTCAAATCACAAATAGGCCAAATATTCGATCCAAGTCAAGAATTCAGTTTCCTGAGGAAACAGGACAAACAGGACAGCCTACTTTGAGGAATCACGGACAGCAGTACACATGGAGGAAAAATATGAAATTTCTACAAAACAAAGGCCCATGACTCTAGTTTCAAATGCCACTGACGGCACCTCAATCGGATTTTCCTACACCAAGATATAAGCATTTTACTGAGACTGGTCAGAGAAATCCGAAAATCTGGAAACTCATTTTTCACTTGTGAAAAACTCCTTTTTCTCTTTTAAAACCATAAGACTCTTATTCAAACCATCCATACATTTAAGTATGACATTCATACCAGCATATACCAAAGCAAATAACGCTTAATTCCAATAAATTATTCCACCAAAAAGTCCCCATAAATCTGTCATCAGCTAAGATAAAATTTTCCAGCAATTGATAGTTTAATTATATAGCTTTTGTTCCTAGTTTTCTTCAATTCTTACCTCAGCTCAACATGCAAAAGGTGATTAGCAAGCCTCAAGCAAATCTTAAACATCCAATACGAAAATCTGAATTGAAATTCGAAAACAAAACTAATTAAATGCTCACTTCCTTCTCTCGACCAAGCTGGAATATTTTGCAGCAGAAAATTTCCCTCGGTTTCAATCCACAATTCAACTTTTCCTCAGATTTTCTTCCATTAAGCTTCACTTAATACTTAAAGCTAACAATCTATATGCAATTCATAACAAAATTTTCCATTTGACAGCAATTACAAATGCAAACAAACATGAAGTCTCTCGGCTATTCCAGAAAATTTCCAGCAGCTAAGTTAGACGCAAATCTGGATTTTTTTCCAGCTAGAACTTTATATATTTTTCTCTCAAAGCTAACATGCATGACCAATCCATGTATTTACTATCACTCCTAGTTCAATTTAAGTTCGGACATCAACAACATTCAACCACAAATCCAGAATTTTGTTCACTACTCTCGGATGAGCTTGCATGCAGCAAATTCCTGTTTCATTTTTTTTTTATCTTCTAGCATAATCCGGCTAATTAGCTTCATGCATGGTTCAAACATCTTGTTTTCAGTTAATTAAACACATTTTTAATCTCAGATTACCTCAGATGAACTAATTAAAAGCTGACATTTCTAGATTAAGCTCTCGGCAACTTCAATTCTTTCCAAACCAGATTTCTTAAGTCTCAATTCCTCATCTAACCTCACAAACCCACATGCATGCGTATAGACAGCTTCATCAACCCGTAAACAATTTATCTAAGTCCAGAATTTACCTTAGCCTGAAGCCTAAAACACACAGCTAGCAGCTGCAACAATTCTCTCTCTCGGCTGTCCAGAAAAAAAATGCAGACCGCTAGTTCTCTCTTCCTCTCTCCCTTGCTCTGGCTTGCGGCTGGATGAAGGAACTCTGGTCTCAAGCTCTGCACCAGCTCACAGATGGAAGACAGACCGAATCACAAGTCCCTCTCTTCCCTCTCTGGTTTACGGACAGAAAAGAAAAGAAACAGGAAGCTCGGCTCACTCTCTCTCCCGTCGTTAATTCCTATGTAGCTGCTCTCTCTCTTGCTCTCGGTCTAAGGTAAAGGAAGAGGTGAGGTGCGGTTGTGGAGAGGGATTGCAGTGGTTTCGGTGGAGTTGTGCAGAGAAGGAATTTGGAAATTGCGGTTTGTGTTGGTGAAATAGAATGAATGGTATTGTGGTGCCGTGGTTTGTGAGAATGGTTTGCGTGTAAGAATTGGTTGCGTACAGAATTGGTAATAGCAAATGTGATTTGATTTGCGGTCAGACGTCTTGTTTGGTTTGCATGGAAAGGTAAGGGTATTTTAGTCTTTTCACTTTGCTCCCTAATCTCAACTTAATTTCTCAATTCCAACTTAATTCTAAAAATTATCCCCAAGTGTGATTTGAACGCCTAATTATATCCTAATATACCTAAACCATTTTTATCGAATAATTATCAATTACACTTTAATAGTAAAGTTCCTAACATTATTTAGCGATTAAATTAGTTATTAGAATTTCCAATTATTATTCCTCAAGAATTAGAGTTATTTTAACTCGAAATTTATTGGTTTAGTAATATAAAGTCAAGTGAAATAATAATTTAATCCAAGGGTGTCAATTTGTACTTAAAATCATTTTTACGCACTTATTATGAAAACAAAGAAAGATAAGGATATATTTATCGAAATTTTCACACCTTAAGTATGTTTAGTATATTAGTATCATATTTATCTAAAATTCATTGGTTTTTATCTTAACGCGGAAATTCTTATTAACATTTAACATTAGCAACTAATTAGAATTAATCATAGGAATTTAAACAATTTATTTTAAGATAGTAACTCTATCGACTCAAGTACCATTAATTTAGTATAAAGGAATTAAGTATTCTTACATTTTATATTAAGGCGAAAAAATTTAATCTAACTCTAAAGATATTAATTTAGTCTAGCAAAACCAAGAAATTTCATAACTTAGGAAAATTTTATTATTTTTCACATAAACTTGTTTTTACGTACTTAATTGCAAACAAGTAAAAATAATGCTAGAAATTATTAAGGAATAAAAGAAATGAAATTAAAATATGCACTGGCTTATATATATTTTTCAGGGTTCTCACATATCCATTCATAGATCATTTCAAAATAGTTCATAAATCATTTCATATCGTTCATAAATCTTCTTTCAGTTCAGCTCATAACAAGTAAATATAATGACCGACTACTGAGTACTCAGCCTAGAGATTTTACCCCTTCTAGGTGGGCGACCAATAAGTTTCATGACTACCGATTGGTCTTATTTCAATCTTGGGTCAATCGGCTGGGCTTTATACCAGGCTACCATGACTTTCTCAATTAGTCAATCGGCTGGGCTTTATACCAGGCTACCATGACTTTATCCATTGGTCAATCGGCTGGACTCTATATCAGGCTACCATGACCTCACCAATCGGCTGGGCTTTATACCAGGCTACCATGGTGATTAGACAGAACTATAGTCCCTACCGTCTATTCCATGACTGCTCTGAGCTTTACTTGTCAAAATTCATTTCATATATTGTATACATAAATCTTTGCTTTCATAAAAGATTCATCTCATTTTGTATATAAGAAACATATCAAACATTTCAAATAATTCACATGGTCCATTTTGTATAGTGAAGTATAGCTTTCATAAATATCCAAGTAAAACATTTAATCAAATACCTTTCAAGTCAATACAGCAAAATGTGACTGAAAATAAGAATTTCATTTTTGCACATTTGAAATCTCAGAAGGGTAAGTACCACCTACCTCGGTTTGGCTGCTCGAGTGGAACTACCTTCGGTCCTTATATTGCACCTATTAAACGCATAGGTTCCCTAATTAGTTGCTACTTCCTATAAATGCATAAATATACAACCTCTAAATAAGCATAAGATTCATACCTAGACCATTAAATGGACTCTAATAGCATCTCCCTCAAATTGGGTGATTTCCATTTTTAGAAAAGTTTCTATTTTTAGAAAGTTACTTAATTTGGAAAGTTTGCCTTTTGTAAAGCTTTATACTTAAAGGAAAATAATTATTCCTAATCACGTTTATTATCTTGACTATTATCTTAACATACATATTTATAATGTATAATTATTCATTATTATTATCGTCCTCGTCGTCGCTACTTTATTTTATTACCATATATATATGTATTTGTCAATTAGTTACTATTGTCTTTCGCTATTTCTACCTTTGTGCGTGTATAGGTGTTATTATTATTTATGTATACACGTACATATATATATATATCTATATTGGCCTATTACAATTAGTATTGACTTAGTTTATTTCACTTGTATTTATATTTTTATCTTCGTTTACATCCTTAATTTATTTCTTCCATGTCCATATTGTTATTACCCTTACTAATATTGCTTGTTAATTATTATTTTATTATTATTAGCATTATTATTAGCATTACTATTATTATGATTTTAAGCATTTCGTTTAGCAATTTAGAATTTATCTTACCTTATCTACTTGACTTAATACGGCTAGATTAAGATATTTTAGATTTTCATTTAAGTATATTGGACGTAATTAATCAAGTATAAGTTTAATAACTGAACTTTACTTCGAAAGCTATCTTTAAGTTGGGTTTTGAAATTTAGTTCCTATGCTAGTCCAAAAAGATAGTGCTAGTTTTATCTAATATTCAACTATTGGGCAACAATTAAACCTATACCATATATATATACCTATATATATATATCTATATTTTCCAATTCTTAAAAAAACAAAAATTCTTTTCTCTTTTTTTTTTTCCTCCTTTTGGGTTGGACCCATCGGCCAACCATCTTTGACCATTTCTTTCATTGGTTGACCGATGGTCAATCCTTTCATTGATGTCATTTGTGACTCCAGGACTTTATGCAGACTTTCTGCCGTCTCTTGTTGCTGGCCTATTGTCGCCAGCACATGCTGGCATATTTTTATTATTATTATTTTTTGTTTTCTGGTCTTGGGTTGGCCAAAAGGCCAACCTTTGTAATCCTTTTTCCCTGCCGCTAGTGATGGCGGCCTGCACGCCCCCTTCCTTTCCTTTTTTGTGTGCGGCGTTGCTACTGCAACGTCTAGCCAAGACAGAGCAGCAGCGGCTGCTGCTCTTCCCTTTTCCTTCTTCTTCTTCTTTTATTTTATTTTATATATTTTTTTTAAACAGATTCAATCACCCTATAATCTCAAGATTGAAATCAACCCCCTATTTCTATTAACCCAGATACGAATCTTATTAAACATATCTATCTACACCTACATAGCAATAATACATGTCCATAAAATTTCTAGAACAATTAATACATCTACTAAAACTCAAAAGAGAGGTTTTCTTGCGTGAACTCGAGACTTACAGGTTTAGGTGTCTAGTCGTCGGATCGATTGACGATGATGCTTGCTTCTCCTTCTCTACTCTCTGACGGCTCTTACTCTAAGGAGGCAGACGAAAGGAAGGTAAGGTTGGGGTTATTTTTCTGTCTAGGGTTTTAATAAAATCCTAAACCTAGCACTATTTATATTAGAACCCCTTATCCCATCCTACAGTTATTTTATTTTTTTATTTTTCCTTTTTACATGGTAACTTTATCTTTTTAATTAATTGATAAAATAATAAAATTGGTGCCAAAAGTCGTGGGTTTCACATTCTACCACCCTTACAAGAAGTTTCATCCCCGAAACTTGCATACCTTGATCAAAAAGATATGGGTGCCTATTCCGCACGTCTTCTTCTAACTCCTACGTTGCCTCTCGTGGTGTATGGTTCGTCCATTGTACCTTGACGTAGGGTATGATCCTTCTCCTCAGGACTTGATCCTTTCGATCTACGATTCTTAAAGGAACTTCGTCCACTGATAGGTTCTCCTTCACCTCGATAGGTTGGTCCTCCAAAATATGACTTGGGTTTGATACATACTTCCTCAGTTGGGAAACATGGAACACATTATGTATTCTTGACAAAACAGGTGGGAGAGCCAGTCGATATGCCAGAGGTCCAACTTTATCCAGTATTTCGTAAGGCCCTACATACCTCGAATTTAACTTGCGACTTCTTTCAAATCTCATCACTCCCTTGGTAGGGGATACCTTCAAATATACACATTTTCTCTTGGTTGAAACTCTAAAGGTCTCCTTTTGGAATTTGCCCAACTCTTATTTCGGTCCTGAGCTACTTTCAACCTTTCTCGAATGATCTTAATTTTCTCCAAAGTTCGTTCCTCCAAATCAGGACCAGTGATCAGCTTCTCACCTATTTCATCCCAATATAAGGGAAATCCACACTTTCGTCCATACAATGCCTCGAATGGTGCCATGCCGGTCTCGCTATGATAGCTATTGTTATATGAGAATTCCATTAGTTTTACTAACCTATCCCAATTATCCGAGAAGTCTAGAGCACAAGTTCTTAGCATATCTTCCAATGTCTGTACGATCCTTTCCGACTATCTATCCTTTTGGGGGTGTAAGGCGGTACTTAATCTCAGGTCAGTCCCCATAATATCTTGGTAGGTCGATCAAAAAAATCTAGACATGAATTTAGGGTCCTAATTCGACACTACTTTCACAATTCATTTTTAGACTAGATATCACATTCTCTCCCCCTTTTAAAGGTTTCGTCCTCGAAACCTACAAGACATAAACATTAAAATAAATTAACAATATTTCCAATGTTCTTGCAGTACATCTTGGAAATTATTCTTACAATGTCTAAATTGGATTTCATTAGGGTCAAGTAAAAATCAAAATAAAGAGTAGAGTATACCACCCTTGAATTGGTGACCTAATGAAATGAAATTTTTCTTATTTACCCTCCAAAACAAAGAAAAAGGTCAAGACATCACTTTAATTAATAAATAATCACAAGAAAATGAAAATAGACATGAGATTAAATCAATCAAAGCATTTAAATAAAAGTAAACAATCCATAGTCAACAAATTAAAACAAACAATGACTCAATTGAAAGAATTAAAAAAGTTTGAGGGGTCAAATCATTATTATTATAAATATTAAGATTCTAAATTAAAATAAATAAAATTAAAGGCTTAAGATGAAGTATACTAAAACCAAATGCTAAACTTCATAAAATGAATGAAAACCCATTAGCCAAAATTTCACTAAAAATCCAAATCAAAACTATAAATCTATCAAAAATTATTACACCTTCAAATTTATCCCCAAAATTCACTAAAAATCTATCCAAAAATCACATTAAGACATACCAAAGAAAAATAACATTTTGAAGGGGCAAAATTGATTAAATTTTCCAATTTTCTGGGCCATAGTCGAAAAGGGAAAAATTGAGGGGTTAGCATGCAATTTGTCTGAAATTTTCATGCAACTGATCTGAAGAATTCATCTTCTTCTTCACTGGTTTCTTGAGTTCCCATAGCAGGTCATCCAGGGTCGTCATATCATAAAGGGAAAGGAACCAAAACATTTATTTTAAGAGTACTAAAACCCATGTCAAAATCATTCTCACCCTCATAAAGGAAACCAAACATCAGATCGATTAACAGATTTTGGAACCAAAATGATAAGGGAAGAAAGAAAAAAGCAACAAAGAAGAAACAGAGATTCGTAGCCATAAGAAACATGGTTCTAGTTAAATTATTTACACCCATTGTTCTCCCCTTTTTGCACCAAAATCCAACAACACAGAAAAGACACCAGTTTCATGGCTCAGAACTCCCACCCAGATTCGTGAATAGAAAATACAAGGAGGAAGAAAAACAGAAGAACGCGACAACAAGCAAAGCAACAACGATTTTAATGCCTTTGCTGTAAACCCCATAATCTAGAAAAGATAGAAAGACTACCTTTAGCCTTTGTCGCTTATAAGGTTGAACAATCACGAGAACTCCTAGGCGAGACGTACAAACGCAAATGGATGAAGAGAATTTTGCCACAGAGATGCCCAGCGCTGGAAAAATTGCAAGTTGGAGCTCCAATCTAGCCACGTTGTAGGTGTTGTCAAGGAGTAATCACTGAACAAAAGTTGCTGCCTGACGTCCAAAAAAGGTGCAGAAGAAGGAATCTTGCTTTAAGGGTTGGAAGTTGGGTCGGAATTTGACCGGAAAATGGGCTGCCTCGCCAACCTGATCCCTGAAAATTTTCCTTTTTCCCTCGGTTTTCTCTTTTTTCCTTTGTTTCCTTTATTGCTCCGCTGCCCTCCTACTCTTCCTCAAACTCTCCCCAGATCCTCTTTCTTCCTTTTGTTTTTTTCCTCTTTCTTTCGCTCTTTCTTTCTTTTCTTTTCTTCCTTTCCCTCAACCCGTAGCCTCCCTCAATCTCTTTTTTTTTCCTTGTTTTTTTCTGTTCAGCCCGTCCCCTTCCTTTTTTTCTTTTCCTTGCTTCCTTTCCTTCTTTTTTCTTCTTTTTCTCTTTCTCTTCTTCCTCTCTTCCTCCTATTCTTTCTCCCGTTCCTCTCTTCTTCCCCTATCCCAGAAAACCCTCTTTTCTGTTTCTTTTCCTTGCCTTTCTTTTGTTTCTTATTTCTTCCCTGCCAACCCGAAGCCTCTCCTTGGCTTTTTTGTTTGTTTCTCCTACTCTCCACGGTCTCTTCCTCCTCCTTACCCTTCTTTGTTTTCTCTTTTTTCCCCGCCTGAAACCCTTCCGTTCCTTTCTTTCTCTTTTCTTTGCTGCTTTTTTTTCTCTTGCCCGTAACTCTCCCTTTCTTTGCTTTCTTTCTGTTTTTTTCTTTTTCCTTCCCAGATTTTCCCAAACTCCTGGTTTTTTCCCCCCGAAGCTTTCCTTCTAGTTTTCCTCCTTTCTTCCCCCTATTGCCCGAGCTTCCTTCTTCCCTTTCCCATGTTTTTTTTTGTTTTTCCCAATTCCTCTCCTTCCTTCCTCTCCCTCTTTTCCTTCTTTGTTTTCCCAGCCGAAACCTTCCCTTGTTTCTGAAAACCCTCTCTCGATTTTTTCTTCCCTTTTTCCCGTAGCTACTCCTTTTTTGTTCCTTAGCCCCGTAGCTTCCTTTTCCTTTCTTTTTTGCTCTTTCTTTTAGCCTGTTGTTCTTTTCTTTTTCTTGCTTGGTTTCTCTTCCCCCTTCCCGTAGCTTCCTTTGTTTTTTCTTTTCCCTTTTGTTTTTTTTTTTTTCAAATTTTTCCTAAACTTTCAAGTATCCTATCCACCTATCCTTTAAATGATGTGGTGTCAAAGAAATAAAGAAACACTTGTCCATTGTCTCCCCCCATCTAGCTAATTTGCATGGCCTCCACTTGACCCTATTGCATGTGTGCCACATATTTTATATTTTATAATTTTCTTTTCAAAACTAATTTTTGACAAATAAAATGCTAATCTCTAATTACCTTACAAAATGTCATTTTATTTAGAAAAAAACTGAGTTTGAACAAGATAAAAATGAATTTTTACTGAGAATTTTCTTCTTCTTCTTCTTCTTCTTTTAGAAATTTCATAACAATAATAATAATAATGTTTTAAAAAGAATAATCAACCTAATTTGCTACTACCAAATAACCAACTAAAATATAGTAAAATAACATAAGAATAAGAATAAGAATAAACAAATAAATAAAAAAATAAAGCTAAAATTTAACTAAACCAAATTGAAAATTTGGTGTCTACAGTTTGCCCCTCTTTGTCTGAGTTTCGAAGAGATTCGAGACAAAAACGTAGACACCAAATACTTACCTGTAATTATTCTGTCGTGAGCTGAAATAAGCAAACATAAAAAAGTCCGTGGGATAAAAATCCTAACCTGCCATAACCTCGGTCAGTGGGATAAAAACTCGAGCCTGCCGAGGTTGGTGGAATAAAATTCAAACCTAACAAGATAAAAGTGATTAGTGGGATAAACCCAAACCTGCCGCAAAATTGATCAGTGAGATAATATCCAATCCTGCCATAATATCGATCAGTGGAATAATACCCGAGCCTGCCGTCAAATTAATCAGTGGAATAAAATCCGATCTTGCCATACCATCGGTCAGTGGGATAATACCCAATCCTGCCGTCAAATTGGTTAGTGGGATAATACGCGAGCCTGCTATCAAATTAGTCAGTGAAATAAAATCTAATCCTGCCATACCATCGGTCAGTGGGATAATACCCGATCCTGCCATCAAATTGATCAGTGGGATAATATCTGATCCTGCTATACCATCGGTCAGTGGGATAATACTTGATCCTACCGTCAAATTGGTCAGTGGGATAATGCCCGATCATGCCATCAAATTGGTCAGTAGGATAAAATTCGATCCTGCCATAACATCGATCAGTAGGATAATACCCGATCATGCCGTAAAATTGAACATCGGTAGAAATTATATTGCCAAGAATGGGGTAGAAGGGTGCGCGATAGACGCTGAGACTTCACCAATAAGAAATTAAATTTGATCTGTTAAGAAGAGGGTAGAAGGGTGCGCGGCGGACGTGGCAGACGCTGAGACTTCACTAACAAGAAATTAGATTTGATCTGTCAAGAAGGAGGTAGAATGGTGCGCGGCGGACGCTGAGACTCCACCAACAAGAAATTAAATTTGACTTTTTTATTTGGTGAATCTTTTCAAAAAATTTTGTCCCAATTTCAACCGATTATTATGCAACCGATCATTCGCCTTGCATTATGGCATTATTGCTCCTCTTTAAGATTTTGATTCACATCTCTTTCTCGGTCTGAATCATGAATATTCAATTCTTGGGTGACATTCCAAAAATTTTGCTCTAATTTTGTTATTTGAAACACGGTTGGACCTGCAAGAGAAAGAACAAATAATGCCACCACTATTCGACCCGTCTAGCTTTCAAAGAAACGTGCAAATATGAGTATTTTGATATTTTCCCCTCGATGCTGTAAAACTCAACTTTTTTCTATGAACTATATCAAGTTTTGTTGATTTCCAACACTAATAAAGTATGACATTTGATATCCTGGGACTTTTAACAAATCATAGGGATTGCCATTTGATAAATTCAACGGGATAAATGAGACTATGAAATAAAAATATTTTATTTACACAAAAATGATAAAAATTCAAATAACATGAAAGCAACAATTTACCTTTATTGATAGAAAATTAATTTTAGATAAATGAACATGTATATTCAAAAGTTTATGTTTGATGAATCAAAAGACTTTGATTCTTGAACAAAATATCACGTTTGACCCTTTAGATATCATTCCTCCGGAGTTCAATGTTTGGCAACAGAACCACAATATAAAAAGAAATTTCAATGAACTGAGTGTCCAGCCATTCAATTCCATGCTCACTTTTCTTCATAAAATCCTACCTTAGCGCCCTTTCGGGTTTTCACTAAGGCTACCCCCATCTTTTATTTTTTTTCTTTTCATTTTCCTTTTTTTCTTCTTCGTTTTCTCTTTTTTTCTTGTAAGGTGCCTTTTCGGGTTTTCACCTGATGAACAGATCCCGCTGATAGCCTTTATCAACTCAAAAATGTGTTTTAAGAAATGATGGCATCAATGCGACAATCCTTTCCTTGTAAAATTGGTGAAGGTATATTGATATCATTTGCCATTTGATTAGAAAATTTTCTGAAAGAGGTGATGCAAAGAACGAAAGTCAGGACTTGCAGTTTTTCGTAATGTGATCAAGTGAGGTGTTAAGAAAAGGTTAAGTTTTGAAGGCAGATTTTATAAGTATTTAAATCACTCGAGGTCGCATCTTCATATTAACCCTATTTAGGACAATGCTAAAATTGACCCAATTTATTATCAACTGAGGTTCTTTTCTTTAATTTTTCTTTCCTTTTGTTCTTTTAACACTGTAGACACCAAAATTTTAGTCTTTCTTTATTTTTTTTTTCATTTAGTCGATTTTGTTTTAATTATTATTTATTTTTATTTTATTTTCATTTGGTTAAGAAAATTATTTATTATTATTAATTAATTCATTTTAAAAAAGAAAAAAAGAAAGAAAAGAAAATTCATCAATCAAACACAAAAAATTTTAGCATTTTTATTTTTACTTAAATTGTTATTTTCGTTTATTTTGTTTTATTTCCATTTTGTTAAGAAAATTATTTTAGTGATTAATTCATTGGAAAGAAAAATTCATCAATCAAATTCTGTTTGCACAAAAAAAAAAACGAAGAAGCTCTTCCACGCCCGCGTGCTGTTCACGCACGTGTTTTCTTCCCACTTTGCAAACCCAGATGCAGGAACCAGCAAAAAGAGTATAAAATGGCAACCCGTCTTGGTTTTCGAATTTTCTTGTTTTCCAAGCTGGGATCGTACAAGATAACATCATTACCAGCTGTCCAAAAATTCAATGAACCCAAGAACATTCACATAATCTCTTTCCCTTTCAATCTTAACCTTCCTCTCAGGTTAAGACTTGGGGTTCCATATAAATAGAAAAACACGAAGCCTTTAAGGGGATAGAGATAGGAGTTGGCGGCTAGGGTTGAAGAAAGACTTCGGGGAGTTGGCTGAGGGAGCAAAGGAAGAACAAACAGGGGGCAACAAGAGAGTAAAGGAGGTGGAGGTTGAGTAGAGGGAGCTACGAAAAATCAGAAAAAGGGAGGTTGCGAGAGATGTTGATCTTAATCCCTAACTTTTGATGTTTATAAAATAAATGGATGATACTAATATCTCTTCAAGATATACTTTCAGTTATGAAGCAAATCAGATTTAAAGATCAAGTGCAATTGAAAGAAACAAAGTATGCTGAAGCTGTCGGACGTTCAAGAAGACATGATCGGATGTCCGATAGTCATTGCGCAACTTCGGACACATGAAGAACACCATCACCGGACGTCCGAAGAAATTAAGACATTTCACCTAACTCACTGACCTCTTTCGAACGCAAGCATCGGACGTTCGATAGGATCCTTCAAACTCGACGAAAGCTGTCGGACGCATGATTCGGACATCCGATAGAGTTTGCCTGCTGTCGGACGCATGATTCGGACGTCCGATAGAATTGAAGAAGATTTTTCAAACTCACTGCCTGCTGTCGGACGCATGCTTGGGTAGTACCGGACGTCCGATACTCCAACAGATAGTTGACTCTTCAATTACTTTCTATCCATTGAAAGCATTAATAAGACACTTTCTTGGTCCTATATAAATAGTGATTGGTCAGATACTTCAAATAACTTTTGCACACTGAAAATACAAAAGATTTAGAGTAGTTTTAGTAAGAAAACACTCTCCAAAGAAGATTTGTAGTTTTAGTGGTATGAGATTCATTATTAACTTTTCATTTGTGAATGAATATTTCATGAGTGTAGCTTTGTGAGTATTGTTCTGAGGGATAGTAAAACTTCCTAACTTGACCAAGTGGAGCTTAGAGTAAGGAGGAAGTGAGCCTTTCTTTGTACACAAGAGTGATTGTAATTCATCAATTTGAAGAAACTTGTTTGAATTGATCTACAAACTCAAGAGGAGCTGGATAGTCAATTGGTTTGTAATTCTTTCCTTCTTATTTACTTATTGTTACGTTTGTGATCTTTAAATTGCTTATCTCTTCTATTTCTCTCAAGTGATTTTGTTCATTCATTGATTGATTCATTGTGTGATCACTTAGAAAAGAGGGTAAATTTCATATTGAGCAAAAAGGTATCTTATAACCTGATTAAGTTTTAATCAACCTAATTCACCCCCTCTTATGTTGTCTTCGGGCCTTACAATTGGTATCAGAATTTAGTCTCCTTGAAATTAAGTTCAATTGGTTTAGGAGTAAAGATGACAACCAATAATGCCATGTTTTTTGAAAGACATTCTATCATTAGACCACCTATGTTTAATGGATCAAATTATGTGAATTGGAAAGAAAGAATGATTATTTTTTTGCAATCAATTGATATTGAATTGTGGTTTATTATTAGTAAAGGTCCATATAATGCCTTTCTTATAGATGAAAATACTCATAGATCTAGACCAAAAATAAGAAGTGAACTGACTGCTGTAGATAGATCTCATCTCACCTTAAAGTAAAAGTCATGAATGTGTTATATTATGTTTTAAACTCAAATGAATATATTAGAATCAAGGGTTGTAAGTCGGCTAAAGAAATCTGGGACAAATTTAGAGAAATCTATGAAGGAAGTGAGAATGTGAGAAAACAAAAGAAGTCTATTTTGATTACCAAGTATGAATCGTTCAAGATGAAATCTCATGAAAATATTGATAAGATGTATTGTAGATTCAATGACCTCATTAAGGACTTAGAAGTGCTGGAAAAGGAATACTCTCTAGGTGAGAAAAACAGAAAAATTTTGAATGCCTTATCCAAGGATTGGGAGAGTAAAGTGACTGTCATTGAAAAAGTTAGAAATCTAAATTTCTTGTCTATTGAATCTCTTATTAATTCTCTAATCTCTTATGAGCTAAAGTTTAAGTCCAAAGTACAAGAGAAAGAGGATGCAAAAGTAAGAAGGAACATTGCTCTAAAAGTATCTCAAGATGAAGAAAATTCGACCTCCTTGGATGGAGAAGACATGCAAATTGATGACAATGATTTTACTGTTATAACAAGAAGTTTCAAAAAGATCCTCAACAGAAGGAGATTTAGAAGAGGAGGACCTAGCAATTCAGATTCTAATCAATTCAACAATGCAAGAAACAAAGAAAACTATGAAACCAACAAAAAGTAAAGTGACAAATGCTATGAATGCGGCCAACTTAGACACTACATGAGTGAGTGTCCAATGAAGAAAAGGAAAGTTGAAAGAAAATCAAGATTCAACAACTTTCAATTCACATGGAATGGGTGCAACTCTGATGGTGAAATTGAAGAGGAAGAAAAATCTGCTCAATTGGCTTTCATGGCCATTGGAGATGATGAGGTAACAACTTGTAACTCTCAATCTGATAGTGATGATGAAACTGATGATGATCTTGAATCTTTCATTATAAAATTGCATGATACTTTGAAAGAATCTTATGTTAGAAACAAAGAGGTAAAACAGAAAACTATTTTTTTGCTTTATGATAATACACGTCTTTTTCAAGAAAATAAGAAACTGAAAACTGAAAATGATTTCTTGAAAAAGAATTAGATTGATTTACAAAATAAACTTGATAGAAAAACAAGTCTTTGTGAAACACTAAAAAATGAATAAGGTGATTTAAAAAGAAGAATGAATGGTTTAAATGAGTTGCTCCAATATAAGAAACAAAACTGCTTTCAAGGAAATAAATCCAAGTCTCATCTAGGCACTTATGAGAAGAAGATAAATTTTGGTGCAAATGATTTTGCTGTTTATAAGAGAAGACAAGTAAGATTTATTAAATCTATTCATGTAAATAATTCTTTGATTATGTGTAATTTTTGTTGTCAAAAAGGTCACATGAAAAGTAATTGCTATGTGATGAAGAACATGAGAAGAGGCATGAAATGTATGTGGTTAGTTAAAATGATGCTAACTCTCAAGGATCCAAAAATTAAAGGGTACCAAGTATTAGTTCTTGAACTCTTGAGTAGGTAAATCTGGTGAACATCATTAAGAAATCAAAGTGATTCATAGACAGTGATTGCTCAAGACACATGACTGATGATCCATCACTATTCAAACCAAAATCTAGTAGTATAGTGACATTTGGGGATGACATGAAAACTAAAATAATTGGAGTAGGAGATATTGGTAAGATCGGTGAGATTCTTGTTCATAATGTTCTTTTGTAATTTTCTTTTGATGTTTCTGATGTGTTGAACTGAGTTTTCTTTGATCTTTTTTGAATATTACTAAATTTTTATGATGATAAAAAGAGGAAGAAATGAATAATGCTTATCGAATGCTACTGATCTAATGATGATTTGTTTTGATAATTATTTTGATTATTATTTCTCTGTTTGATACTTCTTTTGATATCAATTCTCTGTGATATGTTGGTAAATATTAGTATGTTGGTGATTACTAAATTCTAGTATCATTTCTCTGGAATACTGTATTCTCTATTATTATTGCTGGATTATGATTACTGATTTTTACTCTCTTTTTATGATGACAAACTTGGGAAAAAATGGATGTTATGTATTAGGAGGAGTTATTCTGAGTTCTGAGATTATACGTTTGGTATTATTCTAAGTTCTGAGATTATAAGTTTGGTAGGGGGAGCTTATGCTCAATCTTTTTTCTTTCTTCTATCCATTGTTTTATCATCATCAAAAAAGGAGAGAATGTTGATCTTAATCCCTAACTTTTGATGTTTACAAAATAAATAGATGATACTAATACCTCTTCAAGATATACTTTCAGTTATGAAGCAAATCAGATTTAAAGATCAAGTACAATTGAAAGAAACAAAGTATGCTGAAACTATCGGACGCTCAAGAATACATGATCGGACGTCCGATAGTCATTGCGTAACTTCGGACGCATGAAAAACTCCATCACCGGACGTCCGAAGAAATTAAGACATTCCACCTAGCTCACTGACCTCTTTCGGACGCAAGTATCGGACATCCAATAGGATCCTTCAAACTCGACGAAAGCTGTCGGACGCATGGTTCAGACGTCCGATAGAGTTTGCCTGCTGTCGGATGCATGGTTCGAACGTTCGATAGAATTGAAGAAGATTTTTCAAACTCACTGCCTACTGTCGGACGCATGCTTGGGTAGTACCGGACGACCGATACTCCAACGGATAGTTGACTCTTCAGTTACTTTATGTCGATTGAAAACATTAATAAGGCACTTTCTTGGTCCTATATAAATAGTCATTGGTCAGATACTTCAAACAACTTTTGCACACTGAAGATACAAAAGATCTAGAGTAGTTTTAGTGAGAAAACACTCTCCAAAGAAGATTTGTAGTCTTAGTGGTGTGAGATTCATTGTAAGTTTTTCATTTGTGAGTGAATACTTCATGAGTGTAGCTTTGTGAGAGTTGTCCTGAATGATAGTAAAACTTCATAACTTGACCAAGTAGAGTTTGGGGTAAGGAGGAAGTGATCCTTCCTTTGTACACAAGAGTGATTGTAATTCATCAACTTGAAAAAGTTTGTTTGCATTGATCTACAAGCTCAAGAGGAGTTGGGTAGTCAATTGGTTTGCAATTCTTTCCTTCTTATTTACTTATTGTTACGTTTGTGATCTTTAAATTGTTTATCTCTTCTACTTCTCTCAAGTGATTTTGTTCATTCATTGATTGACTCATTGTGTGATCACTTAGAAAAGAGAGTAAATTTCATATTGAGCAAAAAGGTGTCTTATAACCTGATTAAGTTTTAATCAACCTAATTCACCCCTTCTTAGGTTGTCTTCGGGCCTTACAAGAGAGTCTGGGGCTGGCTGAAAAAAAAAGAAGAAGAGGAAACCTGAGGTAGAAGTTCCGGAAGCAAGGAGGGAAGATTTGCGGCTGGGGAAAGAGAAAAAACTAGGGTTTTAGGAAGAACCGTGAGCAAAAGAGAATAGGGAGATAGAGTGAGATTCAACGGCAAGAAAACAAAGCAAGAAAAGAGTGTTTCGGCCGTGAGTTTGAGACGAAAAAAGAAAGGAGAAACTAGAAAAAGAAAACAAAAAGAGGGAGCTGGCAGTGGACGAAAGGGAAGGGAAACCCAGAAAGAAAAAAAGCAAGAAAAGCTACGGAGCTGAGGAGGAAACTAAGGGTTTCGGGCTGTAAAAAGAATGAAGCAAGAAAAAATAAGAGTTACGGATGGAGAGAAAAAGGAAGAATCCGAGAGAGCTTTGAGGGAGGCATTCGGCTGAACAGGAGGAGAAATTATGGAAGGAAGTGAAGAGGGTTTTAGGCCAAATCGAAAGAGAGAGGGGGGCTGCAGGGGAGAAGAAAGAAAGAGAGAAAAGGAAGAGATCCGAAAGAGAGAAAAGAAAAGAAGGAAAAGCTGCAATTTTTTCAACAAAGGCTGATTATCAGCTATGTTTCAGCTCGAATTTCTCTTGTGTCTTTGGTTATTTTAAGCAAATCTCAAGTTCTGCACCAACTAGGAAGTAAGGGGAGAAGGTTTCGTTTAGAAATTGTTGGCAGAAAACATCGAAAGAGCCTTCGAATTTGCCCCCAACGACCGCTGACTGGCTTCGCTGGTGCGGGTTCGAAGCGGCGACGGAGCAACTCCGGCACCTCGTTCACGGCGTTTCCTGTCTAGATTTGATTCAGAAAGCTTCTTCAGGTACTCTCCTAGATTGATGCCTTGGTTCCTTCATTTTCGTTCGTTGCTGGGTCATGTTTCTTGGGTTTCTTTGTCGTTGCTATTGTTTGGTTTTGCTATTTCTGTTCATGAATAATGGGATGAAAATTTCCCTTGCTGGTTTGTGATTAAATGTGATGTTTGAATAAAGGGGACGTGGATGTTGTTGGGGGTTTCATTAGTTTCTTAGTTTTGCTTCTGGACTTGCATATGTGGTAGAGATTTTTGCCGAAAAATGAAAACCAAACAAAAGGTGTCTGCTTTCCTTTCTATCTGCAAATCTCGGATGAGGAATTTTGAGCTTTAATTTCATGTTTTGTGTTAGTTCCTTGTTGGGTTAGGATTCTTGTTGGGTTTAGTTGACAAAATTCGTGGATTCTATTTGAGTTTCCATGAATACCTGTATTCAATAAGCTGCTAAGAAAGCTGCAGCAAGAAAAAGGCTACAGATGCAGATGAAGAAAGCTTCTTCGCAAACCTGCATGGGATTTTCCCAAAAATTGCACTTTAGCCCCTCATGTTCCCTATAATTCTGTTATGGCCTAAAGACTTTGGAAATTTGATCAATTTTGTCCCTTTAAGAAGTTATTTTTTCTTTGATATAATTTAATGGGATTTTTGGGTAGATATTTAGTGAATTTTAGGATGAATTTTAAAGTTTAATAGTTTTTTGAGAGATTTATGATTTTGATTTGGATTTTTAGTGAAATTTTGGGTATTTTGTGGTTTGATTATAGCAAATTGATTTTCATTTATTTTTGTGAATTTTATGATTGATTTTTATAGGTTTTATCTTAAGTCCTTAATTTTAATTTATTTCCTTTTAGACCTTAATATTTGTAATAATAATGATTTGACCCTGGTATTTTGTGATTTGATTGTAGCAAATTGGTTTTCATTTATTTTTGTGAATTTTATGATTGATTTTTATAGGTTTTATCTTAAATCTTTATTTTAATTTATTTCCTTTTAGACCCTTAATATTTATAATAATAATGATTTGACCCCTAAATTTCTTTAATTCTTTTAATTGGGTATTTGCTTGTTTTAATTTGATGAATATGGGTTGTTTAGTTTATTTGAATGTTTTGAGTAATTCAATATCGTATTTAATTTCATCTCATATGATTATTTATTAATTAAAGTGATACCTTAACCTTTTTATTGTTTTGGGGGATAAATAAGTAATTTCATTCCATTAGGGCACCAATTCAAGGGAGGTACACTCTATCCCTCATTTTGACCTTATTTGATCCCTATGTGCACTTATGTGACTTTATGTGTTTAGTTGCATGCCTTTTTAATATTTTTATTTCATTTATTTTATTTAAATTTTGAATATTTATTTTAGTTCAATTTTGATCATTTGAAAGGCATTTAAATGCCGAGTTGTAATAGTTAGGGTTCAAGATCTGTATTTAGATAGGATATGTAATAGTTAGGAGTTTATTTATTTATTTTTATTCCTTCCCCCCTTAGATTGTAGTTAGGGCCCCCTAATGTAATAGTTAGGGTTTTATTTGCTTTATTTTATCTTGTATGTTTTTGCATGCCTATGTGTTATGTGTTACTCGCTTTTTTAGAATCTTACATCTAGATATCATGTTTATTTGCTATATGTTTATGTGAACTTATGTGTTCATTTGCTTTTTATTAGTTTTATATGATTAAGTTAAGTTATAATTAATGTGTGACGAGATATCACACTAATCCAACGTTAGTTGTGATCCATTTTTCGATACCACACTAGTCCAACGCTAGTTGTGGTTCCCTTGTCTGATTTCTCACTAGTCCAACGCTAGTAAGAAAGTAGAAATATGAGTTAATCCAACGCTAAACCCTTAGGAGCCCTTCGAACATTAGATCATAAGTGTGTGATAAAATCACTTCATCTCATGCATATTTTTCACTTTGTAGGGTCTTTTATCATTTTTTGCATGTTCCCCTTATATACATATCCCTCATCCCATAATTCTCCCCTTGTACATATAACCCTTATCCCATACTCCCCCTTATATATATGTATTTTTCTCCTATATTCCCCTTATATACATATCACTTATTCCATAATTTCCCCCTTGTATATCCTTTATCCTATATTTCCCCCCTATATAATTCTATTGTGTGAGACATGATATTAGATTTGCATTTCATAGAAGGAAAATTAGAGGTAGGTTAGTACATTTGCTTGATTAGATTAGGAAAACAACCTCTTAAATATGGGATATGGACGAGTTTGGCTTTCTAACCTTAACACGCTCGTATTTCCTCTATTAAAGGAAAAATTGAGTCACGAACATTAGTCCTCCGTACCCGACATGATGCATTCCTATATGTCACGTATATTTGTATAATTATAATTATATTTATTATTTTCCTTTTCTTTTCATTAGAGTCTCATATTTTTATTATTCGTGACCTCTTCAAAGAGTCCTTATTGGGCATCACAATTAATGTGATTGGTACCAATTGAGTTTTGAAGACAAATTCCGACCCCCCGATACCCTCCTAGGTCTAGGATTTACATTCATATAGTACATTCAAATGTGATAAATTTTTAGGTTAAATTAAGAAAATCATGCAACTAACCTTGGTTAGGTCGAAAGGGTGCCTCGAATTTTTATCATTGTCTTCCCTTTCTTCAAATGTGACTCTCGAACCTTTTTCTTTGATTTACGTAAACTTGGAGTCGTTTAAAAAGGATTTTTCTATTTTTTCTTTGAAAAATTTATTTTTAGGTAACTTGGTACACCTTAATTCAATACCAAGTGGCGACTCCGTTTTTTTTCAAAAACTCTTTTTAAACTATAATTTGGGCCCAAATCGTCGCACTTATCAAAGCCCATTTAGGCCCATTTTCTTTTTAAATCAAAACTCATTTTCCAATCAAAAAATTAAATTCAAATTCACCATTTCTTTTTAAAATCATTTATTTTTCTTATCAAAAAATGGGGCGCGACAAACACTTTTCACCTCTTGAGGCTTTACTTTCCTCTTTTTTTTTTCTTTTCAACTCAGACTTGTCCCAATGTGGGGTTTGCAATTCTTAGGGGTTGCCAAACGAAATGATTTATTCTGAAGGTTCGAAAAGGATAACTAGGGATAAAATGTTTAATTGGAAAGGAAGAAGACCTGACTTTCATTCCATTCTCCGCATTAACCATGAAAGGAAACTTTTATTTATCATATGAATAATTTCTTACACATATCCGAATTGATCGACTGAGGAAAAATTTGTCCATCCATTTCTGCGAGAATAAGTGCTCCACCAGACAATGCCTTCTTAACGATAAAAGGGCCTGCCAATTTAGTGCAAACTTGCTCTTAGCCTCTTCTTGTATTGGCAAAATTTGTTTCAACACTTTATCTCCTTCTTTGAATAGTTGTGGTTTGACCTTCTTGTAGTAAACACGGGCCATTATCTTTTGATAGCACTGATCATGGCAAATAGCATTTAGCTGCTTCTTATCAAGTGACCACTGATTTTTATTTTCTTAATTTTGATCCAATTCGGCTTGAGTTTCTCTTTATATCATTTGGATCTCTTTGAAATATTTTCGGATGTCTGTTCGATACTCCTCTCATTTTGAAATTCAAATTCACATGGTGAGATATCGAGATTGTTGCCATCGAATTTTGAAACAGTGACACCCAAAGGGTCAGAGAATTTTATTCTTGGTCATCTGAAAAGAATGCGTAAGTAAGACAGTATATATAAAACTGTACATTTTATTGAATTTCAAGATAAAGATCAAACTTAATAGCATGTTACTTATTAAACAAGACGTGTCTTCAAAAGCCACTTGATTCAAAACTATTTATAAAACATAGTTAAACAAACAACACATGTATAAATGATTTTCATGGATTTAAACCAAAGATAACTCTCCAAGTTTATCGAAACTCCTTTTAAGAGGGAAGGATCTCACTAGTTCGGGATTTTCAAATTTCCTCATTGGGGATAAATGCCTCAAAGGTGTCCTTGTTTTCAGGAAAGGGATTCGTAATTATGTTCGGTCCTTGTTCTCCCCTTTTCCTTAGTACTATATCTCATGCTTCGATCATATCCTACATTTTATGTTTCAATGTCCAGCAATTATTGGTGGAATGCTCGGGAGCTCCAAAATGATAAGCGCAGACGACTTGAGGGCCATAGCCAGAGGGAAAACCCTTAGGATAGATCTTGGAAGGTATAACACCAATTTTTCCGGCAGCTTTGAGTTGTTCGTATAATTGATCGATGGGTCGGTCCAGGTTGGTGAAGGTTTGATATGGGGTTGGTTTTCGGATTGTACTGTTTAGAGGATAAGTTCAGTTGTTTGATTGAACCGGCCTTGAATTATAAGGAGGGCGAGGTCGAGTTTGAAGATTAGGTTGAAAAGTTGGGACGGGTAGTATAGGTGGGTTTGCATAATTTGTCCGAGGTCGAGGGTGATTGATAGTAGTATGGTAAACAGGATGTGGGTTTGGGTAATATGGGTAAGGGCATAAGTAGGTAGGTTGATTAGCAGGTAAGCGATCATGTTGAACACCGCTGCTGCTAGCAACCAGTTGGTCAATCATGCGCCTTTGTGCGGTTATCTCCATACTTAACTCATTGACTCATCTCCATACTTAACTCATTGACTTTGTTTATCTCCATACTTAACTCATCAGTTGTTTGGTTGAACAGGCCTTGGATTATAAGGAGGGTGAGGTCGAGTTTGAAGATTGGGTTGAAAAGTTGGGATGGGTAGTATAGGTGGGTTTGCATAATTTGTCCGAGGTCGAGGGTGATTGATAGTAGTATGGTAAACAGGATGTGGGTTTGGGTAATATGGGTAAGGGTATAAGTAGGTAGGTTGATTAGCAGTTAAGCGATCATGTTGAACAACACTGCTGCTAGCAACCAGTTGGTCAATCATGCGCTTTTGTGCAGTTATCTCCATACTTAACTCATTGACTCATCTCCATACTTAACTCATTGACTTTGTTTATCTCCATACTTAACTCATTGACTTTGTTTATCTCCATACTTAACTCATTGACTTTGTTTAACATTTCACTCAGTTGAACTCTAAGATTTGCAAGGTCGGCTATTCGTGTGGTTACAGGCCTATCGAATGATTCAGGATGTGTACTCATGTTTACACTATTTCTCGAAACTTGACTACGTGATCGTATAATGATGGGGCTTCTTTGTATAGCTATGTTTACAATTATCTGAAAATTTAGAAAAAAAAAATCCTTTTTAGATTTCCCTCTTGATTCACTGCTAACAAAAGAAAGAAAAAGACAAGAGTTAGAAAAAAAAATTAAAGTAATTTGGATACATGTCCTATTGGAGGAGCTCTTTTGCGCCAAGGGTAGGCCTAACATGAGAATGCAATCCTCTAGAATAGGCACTATACAATACCTGATGAATCCGATCCACTTATTCATATTCGAGTGAAAAATAATTTGAAAAAAATTGATCAAATGGAGTGACAAGAGACATTTGTCTTAACAAAAATGAGGACAAAGTTCGGATGGATTGATTATTTTGATTAACACATAAAGTTATGCGTGAAAGAGCCTACTCTTGAAAGGATTGCAACATCTTGACTAGGTTAATCAGTGAATCTTATATCGAAATCCTAAAAGAGAATAAACAAGTCAAATAGATCGGATGAAATTGATGATTTATTCAAAAATTCACTGGATCGCCCTAAAAATAGGTAAACTGGGCAAATGAATTGAATGAAATTGATGATTTATTCAAAATTGACTGGATTACCCTAAAAATGGGTAAACTGATCAAATGAATGAAATTGATCAAATAGATCGGATGAAGTGATGATTTATTCGAAATTGACTAAATTATCCTAAAAATGAATTGATCAAATAGATGAAATGGAGTTAATGATTTATTCAAAAATAACTAGATTGTCCTAAAAATGAATGAATTGATAAAATGGATTGGATGAAATTGATGAATAATATGGTCAAATGGATTGAATTAGATTGTCCTAAAAAATGAATAATCGGTTCAAATGGAATTGATGGTTTATTCAAAATCGATTAAATTGTCTGCCCATTGGTAGTTTCAAAAAATCATTGTGATGCATTAGTCTATGAGCTTTCTAAAATCAAGATTTGGCCTCAACATATTTATTGTCTCAACAATGAGGAATGATTCGTGAATTTCTTCAACTTAATATCCTTTACACAATGGATTTTTACCAGTTTTGATAAAATGACCAAAAGATGATTGTTAGATGCTCATATTCTAATGTGCAAAAGTTACTCTATTATCATGAAAAAAATCGGATCCTACCTTATCTCATGCACTACCTTTTTGGATGGTACAAGAAATATAGACGTGCAAGTCTCAATGGATTACATATCTGAGACACAAAGTGGCTTATTTCTAACGTAGGATTCCCTATGCGACATTTTCTTCTAAGGCTTATGCATGATACCAATTTATAAAAGCAATTAAATATGTAATTTGAAATGAAACCATGACCTAAAGGGACGTTTTGTATGCCAGGATGGGCCCTAAAATGATGTGCAATAATTAACCTATAAATGCAATATATTAGAATTTAAACGTGCAATAATCTATCTAAGAGGGTAGGTTTTAAAGAGTATCATGCCAGATCTCTTATTTTCTAGCATTTGTGAATGCAAAATGACAAAAAAAGAAAATGTTAGTTCAACAAATAATCACATAATCATGTTGGGGCAATTTAGATGATACAAAAAGTAAAAGAAAAATAAGGAAAGAGGGGAGGAATCCCTCTTTTCGTGCCTAATGTTCTTAGTTCGGTATGGTAGACTTTATCCTAGGTGATTTCTAATATAGATGCATGAAGTTTGGCTCACTAATGCATCTAAACTCGATAAGGTTTTCAGGCTCCCAAACTTTCAGATCAAAGGCGAAAGAGTCATCAATTCCAATGCCTAAGTGTCGGTGATTCGAGTTATCCCTCGGATATTGTTACGAGCATGTCGTGCCACGGCCACATGTCTAAGTGGACTAATTCTAATCCTAAATAGGGAAGAGTGGTATGACAACCACTAAAAGTAAAAAAGAAATGAGGGGTTATAAAGTAAAACGTATGCACGTATGAAGTGTTCCTTTTGAAGGGAGGGATTAAATACCATCATATGCGGTTGAAGGTTCTAGGGTAGTTATACCCCCCTCCCCAAGATGCAAACGCGATATACAAACATAATTGAATAAAAGAAAATAAATACATTATTTATCACATACACGAATATTGAGACGATTTGTACGTGTGAAATGCAAGAAAAATCCTAAAAAGGAAAAAATACAACCTAAATCCTCTAAATATGATATATAAAAAGGTTAAAAGAAGAAAAGGATTAAATAAATCAAATGTTTGGACTCTCAAAGTCCCTAGTGGAGTCGCCAAGCTGTCGCGCCCCATTTAATGAAAAAAATAAATAATTTACGGGTTTATGAAAATGAGTTTTGATTGATTTTGAGTGAAAATAAATTTTTGATTTTTTTAGAGGATAAATAAAGAAAATGGACCTAAATGGGACTTAAAAGTGTGATGATTTTGGCCCCAAAATAGTAGTTTAAAAAGGGTTTTAAATGAAAAATTAGGAGTCGCCACTTGGTATTGAGTTAAGGTGTACCAAGTCATCTAAAATGAATTTTGAATAAAAAGTAGAGCAAAACCCTTTGGAAACGACTTCAAATTTTCGAAAATTAGAGAAAAGGGGTCGGAAGTCACGATTGAAGAAAGGAAAGGCAAGGATAAGATCCAAGACACCCTTTCAATCTAACCAAGGCTAGTTGCACGATTTAGTCAAAAAAAAAATTTCTTAGTTTAACCTAAAAATTTATCACATTTGAAAGTTATCATATGAATGCAATCCTAGACCTAATGGTTATCGAAAGGATCGATATGTCTCTTCAAAACTTAATTGGTGCAAGTCGTATTAATTGCGATGTCCAAAAGTGACTCTTTGAAAAGGTCACGAAATTTGCAAAAATGAGACTCGAAGAAAAAAATAATAATATACAAATATACATGACCTAAGGGAATGCATCATAATCAATACGGGGAACTAATGTTCGTGACTCTGATTTTCCCTTCAATAGAGGGAATACGAGCATGCTAAGGTTAGAGAGCCATACTCGTTCATATCCCATATTCTAGGAATATTTCCTATCTAGTCAAACAAATGATCTACCCTAGTTCTAGTGTTCTTAAATGAAATGTAAGTCTAATGTTATGTCTCACACATAGGGATAAGGGATACATATATAGGAAAAATATGGGATAAGAGTTATACATATAGGGGAAAATATCATGCAAAAATGGTAAAGATCCTAAAAATGGAAAAAATGCATGAAATGTAGTGATTTGTCACACAAACATGATCTAACGCGTAAACAATTCTTAAGGGTCTAGCGTTAGACTAGCCCAAGTCTATAAGTTCCCACTAGCATTGGACTAGCGAGAAAACGGGAAAAAAAGACCACAACTAGCGTTGGACTAGAGTGGTGACGTCATACATTTATTAGAACTAAACAAATCATATAAAACTAATAAAAAGCAAGTAAACACATAAGCCACATAGAGCACATAGCACATAAACATAATATCTAGATGCAAGACCTTAACAAAGCGAGTAACACGTAAACACATAAGCATACAAAACACACAAAGCAAATAGAGCAAATAAAGACCTAACTATTACATTTGGGGGTCCTAACTACAATATAAAAGGAGAAGGAATAAAATAAATAATAAAATAAATACCTAACTATTATATATTTTATCTAAATACATGTCTTGAACCCTCTAACTATTACAATTCGACATTTAAATGTCCCTTAAATAATCAAACATTAAATTAAAATAAATATACTAAATCAAAACAATTACAGTGACTAAATAAATAAATGAAATAAAAAATTTAAAAAGGTATGTAATTAAGCACATAAAGTCACATAGGGGCACAAAGGGTCAAGTAAAAATCAAAATAAAGAATAGAGTGTACCTCCCTTGAATTGGTGACTTAATGAAATGAAATTTTCTTATTTATCCTCCAAAACAAAGAAAAATGTCAAAGCATCAATAATCACAAGAAAATGAAAATAAACATGAGATTGAATCAATCAAAGCATTCAAATAAAAGTAAAACAACCCATAGTCAATGAATTAAAACAAACAAGGGCTCAATTGAAAGAATTAAAGAAGTTTGAGGGATCAAATCATTATTATTACAAATATTAAGAGTCTAAATTAAAATAATATAAAATTAAAGGCTTAAGATGAAGCATACTAAAACCAAATACTAAACTTCACAAAATGAATGAAAACCCATTTGCTATAATTAAACAACAAAGTTACCCAAAATTTTACTAAAAATCCAAATCAAAACTATAAATCTATCAAAAATTATTAAACCTCCAAATTCATCCCCAAAATTCACTAAAAATCTATCCAAAAATCACATTAAGACATGCCAAAGGAAAATAGCATTTTAAAGGGGCAAAATTGATTTAATTTTTCGATTTTCTGGGCCATAGTGGAACAAGGGGAAACCTGAGGGGTTAGAATGCATTTTGTCTGAAATTTCATGCAACTGATTCGAAGAATTCATCTTCTTCTTCGCTGGTTTCTTGAATTCCCATAGCAGGTCATCCAGGGTCGTCATATCATAAACGGAAAGGAACCAAAACATTTATTTTAAGAGTACTAAAACCTATGTCAAAATCATTCTCACCCTCATAAAGAAAACCAAACATCAGATCGATTAACAGATTTTGGAACCAAAATGATAAAGGAAGAAAGAAAAAAAAAACAAAGAAGAAACAGAGATGCTTAGCCATAAGAAACATGGTTCTAGTCAAATTATTTACACCCATTGTTCTCCCCTTTTTGCACCAAAAGCCAACAACACAGAAAAAACACCAGTTTCATGGCTCAGAACTCCCACCCAGGTTCGTGAATAGAAAATACAAGGAGGAAGGAAAACAGAAGAACGCGGCAACAAGCATAGCAACAACGGTTTTAATGCCTTTGCTGTAAACCCCATAATCTAGAAAAGATAGAAAGACTACCTTTAGCCTTTGTCACTTATAAGGTTGAACAATCACGAGAACTCCAAGGCGGGACGTACAAACGCAAACGGATGAAGAGAATTCTGCTATAGAGATGCCCAGCACTGGAAAAACCGCAACTTGGAGCTCAAATACGGCCACGTTGGAGGTGTTTTTAAGGAGTAATCACTGAACAAAAGTTGTTGCATGACGTCCAAAGAAGGTTCAGAAAAGGAATCATGCTCTAAGGGTTGGAGGTTAGGTCGGAATTTGACCGGAAATTGGGCTACCTCGCTAACCTGATCCCAGAAAAATTTCCTTTTTCCCTCGGTTTTCTCTCTTTTCCTTTGTTTCCTTTCTTGCTCCGCTGCCCTCCTACTCTTCCTCTGACTCTCCCCAGATCCTCTTTTCCTTTCTTCCTTTTGTTTCTCTCCTCTTTCTTTTGCTCTTCCTTTCTTCCTTCCCCTCTATCCGTAGCCTCCCTCAATCTCTCTTTTTTTCCTTCCTTGTTTTTTTTCTGTTCAGCCCGTCCCCTTCCTTTTTTCTTTTCCTTGCTTGCTTTCCTTCCTTTTCCCTTCTTTTTCTCTTTCTCTTCTTCCTCCACTACAAGAAATTTGGCTTGTTGCGACGCCAAGAATGTGCTGCAAAAAGTCCAAAAACCGCCGCAAAAAAGTATTTGCGACGCAAGTCTTTTGTGCCTCAAAAGTAGCCGTTACAAAAGAAAACGACACCTTATTTTAAATGTGTCGCAAGTATTTGCCGCACAATTAGCGACACATATTAGTGCCACAAAATATGCAAGCAGAACAAAAATTGCGCGGCAAATCATGCGACACAAAAATTGCATCACAAATAGTCTCCTTCAATAAACAGATGCACTGAAGTGATTTACACTTTTTGCATATTTTTATGAATTATTTTCCATGCTTGTAGTACATTCCCCTTTCAAGTGTTAATTCAATTCACTATCTAAATGGAAACAATCATTGCAAATTTCCAAATTCATCATTATAACCTAATTCTAAAAGGTACAAGTAGTTCCTAATTCGCAAAAGTCATCACGTTTCAATATGGTTAGGCCACATTGAAACAATTTTCATAATAATTGCAACTTCCTTCCAGAAATGGCATGGCAAATGTAAACAATCCACTGAATTCGGCTCATGCAACTTCCTTTACTAGTGCCATATATATGTGGGCTGCGTCATCAAAACTCAATGAACTTGAGACAGCAAAAACCCGAAGAGTAGTGCAAACTGTCCTTATGGAGGAAATGGTGTTCAGATGCCATCTCCAAGTGTTCCTTGAGTACCTTACTACAACCGCAACTCAATCCTTCTCCTTTCCAGTCTCCAAAAGCATCATCATCTAACAATCCTCCACAGACTTCACTTGGTGGCTTACCGACCGGAACGCACATGAATTCTGCTAGTTCACCGAACATTGCAATGCAACAGCCAACATTTTCCAGTGACACAGATGCAAATGATTCCCAGAGTTCTGTTCAAAAAATCATACATGAAATGATGATGTCAAATCAGCTTGGTGGTGGTATCATGGGCATCAATAATATAGGGAATGACATGAAATTAATGCCAACGAGCAATAATATGGGTCTAACTAGTAATAACTGCATCGTTGGAGATGGGGTAACCAACCAGCCAGTCCAGTCTTCAGTCCGCAGCTTGGGTTTATAAGCTTATTTGGGAAATAGCCAACTAGAAGCCATTGCATGTATTAATCTGGGCAGAATTAACACACACATATAAGAAACTGGTAACTCTTACAAAAAGAATTAACCAAAGTTGCTACAGGTAGTAATATTTGGTAAATAAGGAATTTTCTTTTAAAATGAAACTGAATTTTACTAAATACCAAGAACACCAATTACTAAATGGTATGTTGAAGCCAAGGAGGAAATGGCGAAATTTGTCAATGACTCAGTGAACACAGAATTGCACTCAATTGGCAAAAATTAAATTAGCTACTATTTCGTATTCAACCATCCTTAACCAAATAGTTAGCTACCATTCAGTGGGCCACTTAACTACAGATGAGCCAATACATGGATGAGTTGATACCTAACCTGCCATGAAAGTCCATTCAGTGGCCAAGAAAGTTAGTAATTTAACTTGTCATTGGACCTGAGAAAGATAAAAGAATTTACATTTCACACAAACATATTCAGAAAAAAAAAGAACGATAAAAGAATAATTAACAATACCATTAAAAGCATTTTCCATCCTCTATTTTGCATGACTTGAATCCATATATCATAATTTTACACATGACTAAAAACTGCATGATTACTGAATTCCATAAAGCTATTGAACTCCAAGGCTTATTGTAGAAATTGTGTAGCTCACTTTAACATTGGCAGCATTCTTTTCAATTCTCCAGTCAGTGATTTGTTTAGTAACAACGTTAACATCCAAAACTAAGTTTCATATATTAGCATAGATTTGATAGCTTATACATACATGTTCTGTTTTATGACTATATTGCTGATGGTACCTAGTTGGCCCATCATTGAATAACTGAATATTTATAATGCAGTTATATATCCAGTGTATTCCAAAAATTTAAGAAATGAGAAAGTATGCAACCAATAATCCCAATTTGAGGATCCTACGGTTCTTTTAGAAAGCACCTTAATTCTGATTTCCAGCCTAAATCCAATACTTTCAACTCTATCAATTCTCACCACTCAATCGCAATCGAATTCCAGCAACAATGTCCACTGAAATTAAAGGAAAACGAAAAGAGAATAGATGCCTAGCTGAATTTCTTGCCTGCTGCTTCTACTACACCTCATCCGTTCTGCATTTGCCTACCCAGATATATATATATATATATATTTGTGCTCCTTTTAGATGGCAAAACTCTACAACAATCTCTCATGGGTGACTGCAAGATAGAATGGTTATAATTAGTGTCGGTCCTGATAGAAGTTATGTAAATAACACAAACACCAAGCTAATAATGAGAGAAGGCGGGCCTACTATTATACCCGTAGAGGCAATCATGCTTAACAATTTTGTGTTACAATATTATCATACCATGTCATAGTGTGAAGCAAAAATTCTTGCTACCATAAGCAAGTGCATTTTTAAGTAGTTTGAATGCCTTGTAACCATTTTTAAGGATTAAATCAGGAATTACTTGGTCTAAAACAGCAATACTTGATTGCCATTTTCCACTTTCTTGAAATGATTATGCTCCAAAGTTGGGATTTCTCCTAAACTATTTGTGTGATCCCAGTCTCCAAGAACAGGGAGATTTGTTTACAAGCATTTATGACAGAATTACAAATAACACCTAATATCAGTAGCATGATAATCAGACAAATATATAAACCAGAGGATGGAGTGCACTTAAGCTTCAAATGTACCTTCTGCCAATGGCTGCTATCTGGTTGTTTCAAGACAACGACTGTATTGAGTTTCTCAGGCGATTTCATTTCCATCTGCAATATGGGCTGGACTCTTTAAAACGAGAGTAAACTCCTATTATCTCCCCTTAAGTCACATTAAATATTCTAAAGAATTACAAAAAATACATAAAAATAACCACAAAAGTCTATAAACTCCCGAGCACTAAGGGCATGTAATAAATTCTCTGATTTTACCATAAAATAAATGAATAAAGTGAAAAAAAATTGCAAAGGAATTGAGCTTAGTTACCTTGCTTTTGAACCAGAATAGCTAGCAAAATTGTTAGGTAAGTTCTCTCAAAGCTACAATTAGTTCACCGATGATCAAAATTACATGGAGAAGCACTGCAATTGGGAATCGATTTCAACTGCTGAGAATAAAAATGGAGGAGGTCTATTTTCCTCGTGTTAAAACCCAAGCTTCAGGCGTCGAAACCAATTAGCAATCAATCTGTCTATTCTTCTGGAATTCCTTTGTATCTCAAAGATGAAGGTGGTTGCCGCATATTCATTGGCCGTATTCGGAGGAAAATGGAGGAGGTGGAATTAGGTTTGACCATTTGAGAGAGAGAGAAAGAGAGAGAGAGAAAGCGAGATAAGTTCATTGGGAATTCGGAATCAGAATTTAGAATTTGGAAGAAAGAAGTGTGGGAGATTTGAAATTAGCAGAAAATGGAGACATTGGAAGTGGAAGCCGGTTTCCCCTTTTTTTTTAATACCTTTTTCTAGATTCATTAAAACTACGTCATTTTACCACAAAAATTATGCGCCTTTGTCAACTTTGCCACAAAATTTGAAATGTACAGTTTATTAGCTGCATTTTCTCCTTGTGCCGCAGCGAAAACGTCACAAAAGCCTACTTTCCTGTAGTGCTCTCATCCTCCTATTCTTTCTCCCGTTCCTCTCTTCCTCCCCTATCCCAGAAAACCCTCTTTTTTTGTTTTTTTTCCTTGCCTTTCTTTTGTTTCTTATTTCTTCCCTGTCAACTTGAAGCCTCTCCTTGGATTTTTCATTTGTTTCTCCTACTCTCCACTGTCTCTTCCTCCTCCCTTACTCTTCTTTCTTTTCTCTCTTTACCCCTGCCCGAAACCCTTCTGTTTCTTTCTTTCTCTTTTCTTTGCTGTTTTTTTTCTCTTGCCCGTAACTCTCCCTTTCTTTGCTCTCTTTCTGTTGTTTTCTTTTTCCTTCCTAAATTTCCCCAAGCTCCTGGTTTTTTCCTCCGAAGCTTCCTTTCTAGTTTTCCTCATTTCTTCCCCCTATTGCCCGAGCTTCCTTCTTCCCTTTCCCATGCTTTTTTTTTTGTTTTTCCCAGTTTCTCTCATTCTTTCCTCTCCCACTTTTCCTTCTTTGTTTTCCCAGTCGAAACCTTCCCTTGTTTCTGAAAACCCTCTCTTGATTTTTTCTCCCCTTGTTCCCGTAGCTGCTCCTTTTTTGTTCCTCAGCCCCGTAGCTTCCTTTTCCTTTCTTTTTTCCTCTTTATTTTAGCCCGTCGCTATTTCTTTTTTCTTGCTTGGTTTCTTTTCCCCCTTCCCGTAGCTTCCCTTGTTTTTTCTTTTCCCTTTTGTTTGTTTTTTTTTTCAAATTTTTCCTAGGCTTCCAAGTGTCCTAGCCACCTATCCTTTAGATGATGTGCTGTCAAAGAAATAAAGAAACACTTGTCCATTGTCTCCCCCCACCTACCTAGTTTGCATGGCCTCCACTTGGCCCTGTTGCATGTGTGCCATATATTTTTTATTTTGTATTTTTTTCGAAACCAATTTTTGATAAATAAAATGCTAATCTGTAATTACCTTACAAAATGTCATTTTATTTTAAAAAAATTGAGTTTGAAAAAGATAAAAATGAATTTTTATTGAGAATTTTCTTCTTCTTCTTTTTTTTTTAGAATTTAATAACAATAATAATAATAATAATGTTTTAAAAAGAATGATGAATCTAATTTTCTACTACCAATTTGATCAACTAAAATAAAGTAAAGTAAAATAAAATAAAACAAGAATAAATAAATAAATAAAAAATGAAGCAAAAATTTAACTAAACCAAATTAAAATTTTGGTGTCTATACTAATTATGTCAATTTACTTTGCTTGACCATTTTATCGTGTTGGGTTTGAATTTTATCCTACCAATCTCGACAGGCTTAGGTTGTATCCCACTGATCGTTTTTATCTTACTGGGTTTGGGTTATATCCCACCAATCTCAACAGGTTTGGGTTATATCCTACTGACGGTTTTATCGTGTTGGGTTTGGATTTTATCCCACCAACCTAGGCAGGCTTGGGTTGTATCCTACTAACCGTTTTATCATGTTGGGTCTGAGTTTTATCCCATCAACCTCGGCAGGTTTGGTTGTATCCCACTGATCATTTTATTTTGTTGGGTTTGGATTTTATCTCACCAATCTCGACAGGTTTGGGTTGTATCCCACTGACCTTTTTTTTATCTTGTTGGGTTTAGATTTTATCCTACCAACCTCAGCAGGTTTGAGTTGTATTCTACTGACCATTTTTATCTTGTTGGGTTTGGGTTTTATCCCACCAATCTCGGCAGGCTTCAGTTGTATCATACTGACTGTTTTTATCTTGTTAGGCTTGGGTTTTATCCAACCAACCTCGATAGGCTTGGTTTTTTTATCCCACTGACCTTTGTATGTTTGCTTGTTTTAGTTCACTGTAAAATAACTACAGGTAAGTATTTGGTGTGTTTTTAGTTTTGTATTTATTTATTCACTTTATGTGTTTTCAGTTTTGTATGTTTAATTTAATTTAATTTTTGATTATTTAAGAGGCATTTAAATGTCAAATTATAATAGTTAGGGGGTTCAAGATATGTATCTAGATAGAATATGTAATAGTTAGTTATTTATTTTATTTCTTCCCCCTTTAGATTGTAATTAGGACCCTAAATGTAATAGTTATGTTTTTATTTGTTTTATTTGCTTTGTGTGTTTTGCATGCTTATGTACTTACATGTTACTCGCTTTTTTAAGTCTCGCATCTAGATATCATGCTTATGTGCTATGTGTTTTATGTGATATTATGTGTTTACTTGCTTTTATTTTGTCTTATATGATTTATTTGATTATAATGAATGTACGATGTCACCACATTAGTCCAACGCTAATTGTGGCCCTTTTCTCCGTTTTCTCGCTAGTCCAACGCTAGTAGAAACTCATAGACATGGGCTAGACCAACGCTAGACTCTTAGGGACTATCCACACGTTAGATCATATTTGTGTGACAATCACTACATTTTCATGCATATTTTCTACTTCTTAGGGTCTTTTATTATTTTTGTATGATATTTCCCTTATATGTATATCCCTTATCCTATATTCCCATATATGTATATCCCTTATCCCATATTTTTCTTATATATATATATATTCCTTATCCCATATTCTCCATATATATATTCCTTATCCCTATGTGTGAGACATGACATTAGACATGCATTTCATTTAAGGAAAGTTAGGAGTAGATTAGTGCATTTGTTTGATTAAATTAGGAAAATAACCTTTCAAATATGGGATATGGACGAGTATGGTTCTCTAACCTTAGCATACTCGTATTCCCTCTATTAAAGGGAAAATTAAAAGTCACGAATATTAGTTCCTCGCACCCGTTATGATGCATTCCCTTTGGTCATGTATATTTATATATTATTATTTTTCTTCAAGTCTCATTTTTGCAAATTTCGTGACCTCTTCAAAGAGTCACTTTTGGACATCACAATTAATGTGACTTGCATCAATCAAGATTTGAAAAGACATATTGATCCTTCCGATAACCATTAGGTCTAGGATTGCATTCATATAAGTGACATCCAAATGTGATAGGTTTTTAGGTTAAACTAAGAAAAATTTCTGACTAAATCACACAACTAGCCTTGGCTAGATTGAAAGAGTGCCTTGAATTTTATCCTTGCCTTCCCTTTCTTCAATTGTGACTCACGAACTTTTTTCTCTGATTTTTGAGGATTTGGAGTCGTTTAAAAAGGGTTTTCTCTATTTTTTTATTTTAAAATTTTTAGGTAACTTGGTACACCTTAACTCAATACCAAGTGGCAACTCCTATTATTCATTAAAAACTCCTTTTAAACTATTATTTTGCACCAAATCATCGCACTTTTAAACCTCATTTTATGCCCTTTTTCCTTTATTTATTCTCTACAAATCAAAAACTCATTTTCAATCAAAATAAATCAATATTCATTTTTCTAAACCTGTAAATTTTATTTTTTTCAATAAAAATGGGACGCGACACCTGTATGAGTTCACAATAGTTTGCACAAGTATAAAGCTACCTGGTGTCATTGAGGAGCAAATCAAGATGGGGGCATTCCATTTTTCATTGAAAGGGGCTGCCAAGGATTGGCTATACTACATGCCAGCAGGGAGTATCACAACATGGACAAACATGAAAAGAAAGTTCTTGAAAAAATATTTCCCTGCATCTCGGACTGCCAGCTTACAAAAAAAGATCTGTGGAATTAAGCAGAATTCCGAGGAGTCCCTCTATGAATATTGGAAGAGATTCAAAAAGTTATGCACCAGCTGTCCCTAACATCAAATTAGCAAAAACAACTCCTCATCCAGTACTTCTATGAAGACCTGCTCTACAGAGGTAGGAGTACCATCGACGTTGCAAGTGGAGGTGCTTTAGTGAATAAAACCCCTCGAGAACCTTGGGAGTTAATTGAGGGGATGGCTGAAAACTACCAGTAGCTCGGCACAAGAGAGGATACTCTAACTCATCGCGTAAATGAGGTAAGTATTTCATGGGTGCAAGTGCAGTTGGCAGAGTTGACTTCTATGGTTCGCCAAATGACAATGGAAAATATGCAACATATCAAGACGTGGAATCTGCAAGGATGTTAGTCACCCAACTGATGGGTATCCAATGCTATGAAATGATAGCACGGAACAAGTAAATATAGTTGGATACGCGCTCGCGCCCTGTAGACAGTATGATCCTTACTCTAATACGAATAATTTGAGTTGGAAGGACCGTCCAAATTTTAGTTATGGAGGAAATAGGTAGAATTCGGTCCCTAATAGATAACAAGGGTTTGAGCCACAACACCCATCAAGACCTCAATCCTCTTCATCCAAGACAAATACATCTCTTGAGGATATGGTGAACACATTGGTTGCTAACACCGCACAACTTCAACAAAATACCTTGTAGTTTCAGTAGAGGATGGATGCAAGTATACAAGATCTAAGAAATTGGGTGAATTAGCTGACCTCTACGATAAACCGTCCAGAGTTTCAAGGACGAGAGAGACTACCTTCTCAACCTGAGATGAATCCAAAGAATGTAAGCGCCATGATCCTCAGAACTAGGAAGAAAATTGAAGGGCCAAAACATGTAGTTTCGAAGAACAAGAGCAATGATCAAATTGAAAAGGAGTTGGAGGAAGAAGCAAGAAATGAGACAACTCCTGAGGTAAATCTGAACCCTTCAATTAAAGTTAATACTAACCCATCACCTTTTCTAGCAGGTTGGAGAAGGTAAAAAGGCATGACAAGGAGAAAGAGATCCTAGAGGTATTCAGGAAGGTGGAGATAAACATCCCTCTGTTAGATGCAATTAAGCAGGTGCCTGGGTATGCCAAATTTTTTAAGGATTTACGTGTCAATCGGAAGAAATTGAGAGGCGATGAAAGAATTGTAGTGGGGGAAAATGCTTCAGCAATGTTGCAAAAGAAACTACCACCAATGTGTGGAAATCTAGATATATTTTCTATCCCTTGTCGTATAGGAAACACTAGGATTAGGAAGGCTATGCTAGAGTTAGCAGTTTCAATTAATATATATCGAAGAGTATTTATACCTTCTTAAATCTAGGACCCTTAAAGAAAACAAATATTATAATTCAATTAGCTGATCGTACCAATGCATAGCACAATGGATTAGTTGAAGATGTCTTGGTCCAAATTAATGAATTGGTGTTTTCTACTAACTTTTCTGTGCTTGACATGAATGATGAACGTTCGCTAAATTCATCATCAGTTATACTAGGAAGACCTTTTTTTGAGCAAAGTTGGGACAAAAATAAATGTTAAGTAGGGCACACTTACAATGGAATTTGATGAGAAGGTGGTCCATTTCAATATATTTGAAGTTATGAAATATCCATCTGACTCTCATTCTGTCTTTGTTATGAGTGTGATTGACCTTGTAGTACAGGAAATTTTTGAGATTGATAGCAGAAATGAGTTAGAAGTTGTTCTCACTAAACATCTCAAGTTGGGGGCAACTTATGATGTGGAACTAGGAGCAGAGTTAGAATGCATGGTTGAAACACTGCAGTCGTTAGCTTCTACTAAGACAAGATATGAACTTGCAACTATTTTCACACCAGAGTCTCATCAAAAGTTGTTAACTTCTGTGGTACAGGCACCTAAAGTGGAACTAAAGTCTCTACCGAAGCACTTGAAGTATGCATATCTAGAAGGTAAAAAGACACTCTCGATCATTATTTCTGCAAAATTAGACCCTAGTCAGGAGGAGAGATTGATTCGCATCCTAAAAGATCACAAAAAGGCAATAAGATGGACAATAGCTGACATCAAAGGTATAGACCTCTCTTTTTGCATGCATAGAATATGGCTTGAAGATGACGTAAAGCATGTAAGACAAGCGTAAAGGAGGCTAAATCTTCTCATGATAAAAGTTGTAAAAAAGGAAATACTCAAGTTGTTGGATGTGGAAATGATTTATGTCGTCTCTAATAGTCCATGGATAAGTCCAGTGCATTTCATTCAAAAGAAGGTCGGAATCATGGTAGAAGCTAATCACAATGGGGAGCTGGTTCTTGTTCACAAACCAATGGGATGACGGCAATGCATCGACTATCGAAAGCTAAATGCCATCACCAAAAAGGACCACTATCCTTTGCCTTTTATTGATCAAATGGTTGAAAAATAGCTTGTCATGCTTACTACTACTTTTTGGATGATTTTTCAGAATACTTTTAGATTGCAAAAACCACTGGAAGACCAGGAAAGACTACTTTCACGTGCCCATTAGGTACCTTCGCTATAGAAAAATGCCATTTGAGTTATGTAACGCTCCTGCAACTTTTCAAAGGTGTATGGTAAGTATTTTCTCTCAACATGCTGAGAAAATAATAGAGGTCTTTATGGATGATTTTAGTATCGATGGAGATAGTTTCGACGAATACCTTGAGAATTTGACTCTTATTCTTAAAATATGTATTGAAACTAATCTCATACTAATTGAAAAAAGTGTCACTTTATGGTTAAGTGCGGGATAATTCTAGGCTATGTAGTGCCATCTAAAGGCATTGAAGTCAATAAGGCAAATATAGATGCAAAAATAGATCCCATATCTTCCTTATCATACCCTACTAGGCCAAAAAGTGGCTCCTCGCTTGGCCTGTGGATACTGTGAGAAGACAAATCACACTGAAGATGATTGCTAGAGGAAGGAGCGAAAGTGCTTAGTTTGTGGGAGTACTGCTATTAAATTAACAACTGCTCGAAGAAGCAGCAACGAGGGAATAATGCTCAACATGGGGATAAAACTAACCCTAGACAAGCTAATGAAATAGGGAACAGACCAAGAGTACTAGCGTGGGTATACACCATAGACAAGCAATCAGCTCTGGAGTCATCTGAGGCAATGGACGATAAAAATTTTGAGGACGAAATTTTCTTAAAAGGGAGAGAGTGTGAGGACCCGAAAATTATTTTTAAATTTTCTTCTATTTTTTAAAATTCTATTTATATTTTCTTTTATTTTACTTTACTTGCTTATTTGCTAGCCTTAATTTGATAGTGATTTTAAAGGTTAAGTTAACATTTTTCTCTTTTTTTTTTTATATTTTAGTGCATGTTAAGTTTTGTAGAGTATTAAGTTAGTTTGACTAACTAGTGAGATATGTGCGTTAAATTTGGTGGACGAGAACAAGTGTGGTACTATAGGAATTATGTGATTAGAAATATTAAGAGTATATTAGAGAAACCATAGTTATCTTGGAAATTAGAGACAAACAAGAGACAAAGAGATAGGCTTGAACCAAGCCTTGTCATGTGTCAATAATCTAAGCCCTCTTTGACCAAACTAAGCCTTGCCTTTATCTCTTATTTTCACAACTAAAAGCCTTCACTTTCCTCCCCTTCTTGGCCGAAATTTATGAGAGAAAAGAGAGAGAAAATTCTCAATTTTTCAACTTGATTTCTTGCTTGATTCCTGAGAAATCAATGTGAAACTCGAATCCACTTCGATCAATCTTGGGGAAAGCTTGCAGGTGAGCTTGGTGGAGCTTTTGGGAGGAAGAAAGTTCTTATCTTGCAACTTATTTTGGGGGTTTTGATGTATTAAGAACATCTTTTTTTCCTTCTTATTTTGTCATTTAAGCAACACATGACTTGATTATGATGGATTTTATGAAAGATTTCACGGTTTTACTTAGTAGGCTGTAATTTTCAGTTTTGAAATGTATTGGAACACCTTGATATGAATGGATTAGCTTGGATATGAGGTTGGATGAACTTTTTAGCCTTGAGATGAGGTTTTCTAGCTTCTATATTCGAATTTCCAGCTTTAGTTACAATTTCCAGCCTTGAGTTGAAAATTTTCAGTTTTGGTGTAAGTGATTTGGAGCTTATTATATATGTTCAAAGTTGATAGTTTTGTGGCTTAGTGTATGCACCATTTGTCTCCTACAATATGTGGCCTTGAATGAGGTTTATTTACTATGAAACTAAGACTTGAATTGGATGTTTAACTTGAAGAAAAATGGAGACATATTGCTGAATTTTCTCCTTGTTGGTCAAGTGAGGATTAAGGGGTGAATTTAGGGCATTTTATCTTCCTCTTGTATATGTATTTCTCAAAACACTTATTACAATCTTTTTCTTTGCATGTGTGTTAGTTTTGAACCAAAACAAAGAGGTTTAAGGAGGGAAAAAACTTAGTTTTCCAAACTAATAGCATGCTAGAAAATTTTTGCAGGAAGTCATGTGCAGCTTTGAAAAATTGATTATAACTTCGTATAAGAAAGTCAGAATTGAGTTTTGTTTATTGCGTTTGAAACTAGACTCATAGTACTTTCAACGACATAAAATTCAGGGTTTGATTCAAGTCTTACAAATACCAGCAAATCTGTAAAATTTCTTGAAAACCATCAATGTTCTACTTTTGTACATGAGATAGCAGTGAGTTTGAACTGATATTTGACTAACATATGAGTTGAATTTTATGAAAATGTCTTCTAGTGCTTCGTATCTATTTTCTAATGGTATAAGTTTTATGATTTTCTGACCTACGGAACTCAAGTTATGTTTTTCAAAGATTGTCACCAAAGTTGAAATTTTTGTCAAATGAATTAAGAGGGATTTGGAAAACTTTGGCAAAACTTTTCTAGGTCCTAAACCTTAATTTGGTGTGATCTTGGACGCTTAAATTGCTTTTCTCACTTTTAGAATACTTGTGTTGGATTTTATCTTAAAGTCTTGAATTCAAAGTGAGAAGTATATGGAATACCTTGGAATACTAGACGTGTATGTTTTGGCTAGTTGAATCCACTAAGTTTAAATCTATTGTGATTGTGAATCTTGCCTCAGGGTTTGGTAACGATCAAGGTTATCATCCAGAGAGTTGACATTTAATCTACTGATATCGATGAGTGTTCCTTGCATGCTGTTCTTCCAATGACTATGTGGAATGTTATGAATGTTTGCTTGACTGTTAAACGCTTTTCAATGAATGTGAATGTTTGCTTGACTACTGATATCGGTGAGTGTTGTGAATGTTTGCTTGACTGTTAGGCGAGGGTGTACTTTATCGTACTCGACATAAGTGAATGTGAATTTTCAATGATCAAATGATTGAATATTACTTGTGCATGAATGTAGACCTTTTGCTGAACTGGGCTCTTGCCCTTCGTCTCTAGCCTATTCGAGCCAGAAACGGACTCAGTCGGGTAGATTGGTGACCGTGAGCCACTGTTTTGGTATACTCGAATATGACCACGAAGTCTGGTGGAGTACTGGCCAGTGAATAAAATAACTGACTGAATGAAATGATCACTGAAGGAGTTTTTATTTTCAATTCATGTTTCAGAGGTATAAGGGAGAAATGGTCGGAGATGAATGATTGAATGAATGAATGGTTCCAAGTGAGCACGTATCCTTCCAATGATTGAATATTTGTTTCTTGAATGATTGTTTATTACTATACAAAAGTGTGTAAAATGTTAAATGTAATACTTTCATATTTTATCTACCTAATTGCTCGTTTTGGAACCTCATTGGGGTTTTAGCTCATTTTTTTAGTTTTGTTTTCCTTATAGGAATGGAGGCTAGAGCAAGTAAGCGTGAAATAATATATATAATCTTCGTATACTTGTACTTTTGTATATGAAATGTATTTTGGAATCTTTGGTAATGAAATCCTATTTTTCACTTTTAGGGTGTAAATTAAGTTGAAATTCTTAAATGAATGGAACATTTATGTAAATCTGGAGGTGTGAAAGGCTATTTCAAGAATGTAAGTAAATGAGTCATGGCAAAAGTTGGACAGGAGGTCCGCCAAACCCTTGGGTACGCCATAGGGGGATGTGGGGTCGTCACAAATTTAGTTCCCATACTTTTTTTCTTGACTAATTAGATACCTTAACTTAAGATGCAAATCCAATTGAGGCCCTTCATGGTGGCACCACCAACAAAAGTTGAGTTTAATTCAAATTGACCAAATAGAGGGGGTACTTTCGAAACATCACTTATGGGACTGTAATAAAGTCAAGCAAAATCACTTTTTACATGAGATAAAACTCTAAGAAAATACCAAAACTGAAAGCAACTTATGTAGAACAAAGCTAGGGTTTTAATCTGAGAGATATTTGGGCAAAATTTAGGCAATTGATGACGGATAAGAAAGAGGAGGGCAATGGGACTGCAACGACAGACAAAATGGGGTGTGAATCGAGCATCAAAGGTAATTTTGATGAAAGGCAATTGAACAAAACTAGTAAGTTCAAATATTTAGAAATCATTTTTTCTTGATATGTTAAATTTTTAAATGATACGTGGAGTTGGTTTATTTGCTTACAATTGTGTTAAATAAACTACATTACTCGGATCTGATGAGAAACTAGAAAAGGTTTTGTTTTATTTGATTTTTTTAGGAAAAAGAGGGTTCATGTGATCACTAAGGATCTGCTAAACTATTTAATGATATGTGGGGTTGGATTGTCTAGCTTGCAATTGTGTTTATTATACTGCATTACTCATATGGGATCAATTGATTTTTTTATGTTTTTCCTTGAAAGCAGATAGTTCATGTGGTCCCTAAGGCTTAAATTAATTTGAGTTAATTTGAAAGGTTGCTTTCATGTTCATGAAAAGGCAAATATGAGCATGTGTTGCTAAAGGTTTAACATATGTTTTTCTTTTGTCATTTTTTTGCAAATTATGACAGGTGAACACTTGGATGCATTTATATGGCCATTTACTATGGCAGGGCTTATGTGGAAGAAACAGAACAAAAATTCGTAGGGGATAGCATGGAGCTTTTTGAGGGGTTATTGCCATGAGACTAAACTTGAAAATTATAAAGATTTACCGTGCATATTTTGAGTGTCCTAAAGATTCTAGATACATGTATAGAATCCCTACAATAGATGGCAAGTTCAGACTTAGGGAAGTACATGTTGGGAAGGATGTTTGGGATATGGCTTCTATAGGTAAACATAGTGATAAAGTTGAACTTTATGTAGTCCATGAGTTTCATATCAGATTTTTGAATGCTAGTATGGGCTACACAATTGCTAAAATTGAAGACTTGTTGATGAAAGTAGATGAAGATGATGCTAGTAAGGGCTGCTCAACTGCTAAGAAAGCATATGAAGACTTGTTTCATATAGACATGACATTTGATGACTTCTTTTGGAATGATGAACTCCTAGTTCATGTAACAGTTGAAGAAGTTGATGAGGGTAAAAAGAAAAGGGCAAAACGAGAGGTAGTCAAACTGTAGAAGATGATGATGAGGCTGTGATAGTGATGATGGTTGCGAAAGATTTCATGACAGTGATTATAACTTCAGTAGAAGATGATGATGAGGCTGTGATAGTGATGATGGTTGCGAAAGATTTCATGACAGTGATTATAACTTCAGCAAAGATGATGATGACATGATATACAAGAACTATACATCAAATGTTGATATGTCACTTGAAGATCAGATTGGCAATGTAGAGGCTGGTATTTAGGGAAAAGTTTCAAGAACAATTGCTAAATAGAAGAGGAAAAAAGCACACACATCTAAGTAAGAAAATGCATAAGTAAAAGACACTTTTGTTATTGATTTCAACATTTATGATGGAAAGCAGATTTTTCTCTAAGAAGAACTAGACTCAATGAGCACAGAGGAGTTAAACAGCCACTATGGGTCCTTGAATGAAGTTAGTGCACCAAAGGAGCCAAAATATGTTCTGTTTAGACTAGAAATTGGCATGAAGGACCCAAAATTTTTTATTGGGCTGCTGTTTGACACAAAGACATTATTCAAGCAAGCAGCTGACTTCTATGAGGTGATGTGGGGCAAGGACCATGGTCAGAAAAAAAATGATGGCAAAAAAATAAGTGCAAAATGCAAGAATGTCAAGTGCAAATGGTTTGCTTATGCTACTAATGAACCAAATAGTGATGCCTTTGTCATATGAATCATAAGGCTAGAACATCAATGTGGAAGGGCATTCTACCATAAGCTAGCAAACTTAGGATTCCTAAATGTACATTACAAGAAGTTCTTGCAATTGAATGAGAAGATTTCAGTTAGAGAGTTTAAGGAAAAGCGCATTAAGAATTGAATGTGCATATTACAAAAGATCATGTTCACAAAACATTTGCAAAGGCTAAGGTATTGATCCAAGTAAACTAGAAGAAATAGTACAAAAAATATAGGACTATTGTGAGGAACTCCTGCGATCAAATCCAAGTTCTACTCGAGACAGAAACTGATGAGCTTAGTGGAAAGGAGAGATGAAGGTTGATTTGAACCTAGATTACTTGAAACACTAGCTGAGCTTGATGTTGCTTTGGCCCAATTTCTCCTTAGATGCATTTGCAATGATTCTATACACAATTTTGAGAATTTGAGGAGACATTCCTTTTTTCCAATGAACCCTAGCTCTCCAATTGAGAAAATCTGCAAATTAAGCTCCTCAATTTGAATTTGTTGTTTTAACGCACAATTTACTTGGCTTTATTACACCCGCATAAGTGATGTCTCAAAAATACCTCTATAAATTTGGTCAATTTGACAACCGCTTGATTTTGCTTGTGGCCTTGCGGTGGAGCGCCTCAATTGGGACCTGCATCTTAAGTTTAGGTATCTAATCGGTCAACACTAAAATATAGAGACTAAATTGACACAAGTAAGATAATTTGGGAGCCAAATTGGTCCCTATCTCTTAGTCCCCTTCCTGCCGGGAGACGGGGAGAGGATAAGAAAGTTTCATAAACGTGAAACTTCCTCTCTTTTTTCCACCCAGCCTCTTGAAGCCACAAATCAATAGCAAATTGAAATACAAAACAAAAAATCATGGCACAATCACTAGCCGTACCTGTACTACCTTCATTTTCCTCATCTGCAACACTACCTCTTCAAAACGCACCTCCAGTTCCTTCTCTTTGCCCGCCTCATCAGTTCCCCCAAAGGTAGATTTCTTCGATTATCGTTTTTTTTTTCCTCTTTTGTCATATTTTAGTTGACGGGTGCTAGATTGGTGGGTTGAGTATAAGTTGTGCTCGTGTGGGAGGAGTGGAGATACCAAACAGCAAAAGGTGGAGTTTTCTTTGCAGTATATTCATGGAATTGGGCGTACAACGGCTAAGCAGATACTGGTTGACCTTGGAATGGACAACAAATTCACAAAGGACTTGTCTGAAGAAGAACTCACCTCTCTCCGTGAAGAAGTCACCCAGTACATGATTGAAGGAGATCTTGTATGTTTTTCTTTTCCTTTTCAATTAATGCCTGAAGGAACATTTTTTTTTTCTTGTTATCTGTTGAGGGTAGTATTTTTCTCTTTTCTGTTTTCTTTTATTTTTGGAGGGGTTTTAGGGGTCCAGTTAAAAGGGTTCTAGCTAGTTTGCTGGCTTAATTGTGGCTTCATAAGCTGTTGTTTGAATTGGAACTGTATTGCATTAAACCTTTAAAGAAATTCCATAGAATGCAATTCCTTAGTAAATGGATTTGGAAATTTTTACACTGGAGCTTTAAATTTGTTTTATGAAGTAAAGGCGTGATTTATTTATTCTTGCTATGGTTATCTAGAATGCAACTTGTTGCATGATGGGCTCGTTTGCTTGTTTATTTTTATGGGATGGCACATCTTTTTTGAAATTTTTTTAGTGTAAGTGGGAGATCTCGAATCCGGAATCTCTCACTTATGCCATCGTACCACTCAGCCCCATCCCTTTCCCAAATGACACATCTTATCAATTCATTAGGTTTTTAAATGGGCTTATGTTGTAGTTATTATTGACATGTTCAGTTTGATGTATAAAGCTGGATCTTGAGAATTAATTTCAATGTCAAATTAATGTACCCCAAATCAGATGCAGGGTATGCATAGTATGTCAATGCTATTGCAAGCACTAGGTAATGTACTTGGAAAGGTTGAATTGGCAAAATGAAGCGAAGAAAGCTATTTTTCCTGGTGCTAATAGGTTGTGATATACATGTTAAAAATGAAATTTCAGGGTTGTCAGGCAATCTCTCTGTTCTGTATTTAAGGGAATACAGGACAAGGGAAAAGGAAATAAAACACTCCCATCTTGAGTGGTCAACATTAATACAAGGAGACTCACTGGTTTACAAGCCAAATGTAAAATAGTGGACAAGCGAAAAATGTAAAATAGTTTATCTGCATAACATGTCTCATCCTCGTTTATGTTCCTTGTTTTTTTTTCGTTAGTATGGCTATAGCATTATTCATGTTATTAAATAGGACCAATAAGAGCTGAATTTGAATGCAAGTACAATTTGTTTCGACTATGTGCATAACATGACTAGAGCTTTTTACATTTTTCTGTGCCAATGCTGCCTGATTATCTGGGTAAAATTTGTGGAGGAGGTCTACTGCACTTGCAATTAGGAGGCTAAAGGAGATCCAATGTTACCGAGGTGTGAGGCGGCATATTCAGGGATTGCCCTGTAGAGGGCAACGTACAAAGAACAACTGCCGGACCCTGAAGGGCAAGAAGGTTACTGTTGCTGGAAAGAAGAAGGCACCTCGCTAAATTGGTTTGTTTTCTAAAGTACAGCAAATGGAAAACTGTTAATTTCCATATTTGTTGTAACATCCTGAATTAAGCTAACTGCTTGGTTAATTATTTTTTATATCAAATAGTCTTTATTATTACACTTCTGCTTCTTCTTCTTCTTCTTTGTGGAGATAAGAAAATGATGGCAAAACATACATATTTTGTAGGATTTGATTTGGCCATTCCAAGTTGTCTAGCGACCAATGCTGTTCCAACAATCCTTCAGGCTGTGCCAGGTTCTTTATGCCTTTAATTGGTGTCATTGTAGAGGTATTCATTCCGATAGATTAGCATCCTAGTCCATTTAGCTACTTGAAAGTTAGTAAAAGGGATTTTGTGAGGGGGCAAGAACGCTGTTGTCTAATTGCATTTAGTACGTTTAAGACTGTTGCGTTGCAACTCTGAATTTGCTTTGGCTCATCCAACAGCACCAAATGCTCATAATAAACTTCAGTTAGAGACTATCAAATGGCCTACTTTCTGTGTCCGCCACAAATTGGGCATTTCCATATCCAAAAATGAGTTTGTACTATCGAATTGTGCAGAACTCTCACATATTATTCTCTGATATATACATATTCCATTTCAATAGCATCAGTTTTTTTTTTTTTATTTCAATATCATCAGTCTCAGAACTTGCTTAAACTGTACCTGCTTTGCTGTTGTGTGTACTCATACCAGATCAAAAGTAGTAGTTACAAGTCTGATTATACGGCCAATCCAAGTTGTCTAGTGACCTGTTTAGCATGGTTACAACAGTAGTTATGATAAAAGGTGGAAATTGTTTCTTTTTCAATTAACTGTAACTATCTGTAACTAATGAAAATTTGAAATACTTAAGTCCAAATGACCACAAACTATCTTTTTCAATCACTTCGTTTCGTTTCCTCCTTTCGGAACCACAAACGCCAGACTGATGATCAAAACCGATCGCGAGAATTCTGACATAGACCTCACTCTCAAGTCTCAACCAATCAAAAGCATCTTCCATTGTTCTTTGACTTCGAGCGGTCAAAATATCTTATTGAAGTGTTGCTGCTCAAACCTCAAAAGATCTTCAACACATCCTATAAATAATTAGAGTACACACAGAATCATCCTCTGCAGAATGAACTAATACGCTCCTAACTAACTCTTAGCATTCAAAACCGTAAAAGCAAAGAAGAAATAGCGAAGGAACGGATTATCATTTAGGGGCAGTTTTTGAAGATTATCCTAGGAAGAGCTTCACAAAGATACTACTCTCCACAAACTTAGAATAGTAGCATATATCGAAATAAGTAAGTCAATGGGTCCGATCTTATTTAGATTCAATTTAAACCCAATATACTTAAGGCTTGAGATTTAATTTCTCAAATTCAAACCTAAACTCCATAAGAGATTTATAGGTCTCGATAGGATTTGATTTTCTATTATCCATACGCAAATTCAAATCAGATCCTGCCAAAACTCATGTATGTATGTGTGTGCGCGGGCGCGCTTGCATACACATATGATAACCTATATTATATGGCCATTGGATTTAATACAATAACACTTCATGACTGTTTATTTTATTAATTTAAAAACAAAAATTGGCTGATTTTTATGTTATTTTTGAACACTATATATTTTTAAGACATTTTTACTTTAGTTCTTCACTGTATGTTCAAAAAAAATACCTAAGGAAATCCATCAAATATCCAAATCCATGAGAGTTTGGGTTTGGATTAACTTTTTTAAAGGATCTCTATCTAGATGTGGGCCTAATTAAATTTAATGGATTTAAATTTAGATCAAAAGAATCCAATTCAAACCTTACTCATTGACATGCCTATATCGAAAGCTACAATCTGTAATCTCTCATATACTTTTACCTTGCAGATGCTACTTAAAAGAAAAGCTGACAGAAATATTCAAATAGCTTAATCAACATACGTAGATCAGTTTTACAGTAGATTTTGTCACTTGCACATTTTTTTCTGAGAATAGGGTTAAAATGCATGCCATGTATATGATAAAACCCCACGAAATCTAACAATTTATTATGTGGTCAAAATTCAGAAAATGACTACACAGAAAATAAATCCAATATACTCTTTCCTAACAAGGGGAGGAATGGGATATTAGAAGCAGAGAAGGGGAAGGAGGATTTGAGCTAGGTCCTCTAATCCCAAGAATTTCAATCTTAACTACTAGATCAAAACCTTCTCAACAAAAGTCGAATGTATATTGTTGGATAAATGCTTAGACATACCATTTATCTGCTAGCACTTGTAATAGCTTTAAAAAGTGGATCAGAATTCTTATAGCAAATGTCTCGAGTCACTTCTAAATTATGACCACCTTTTCTCATATAAGAGCATCCTTTCAATCAACAAATAAAGTCCACTCCTAAGACGATATCTAAAGACAGCAATCATGAAATGTATATTTCCCTCCACATAGCTTGAGAAAACACCTAAAATTTATTCTGCTGAGAGAGAGAGAGGAGGAGGAGGAGGAGGAGGAGAAGGAAATACGAGAAGTTGTCTGATGGAATTTTACCTTGAACTACATCAATACATTCTTATGATACACTCAATTCCTAACTTTACAGTCAAGGAGAGAAAAACTAAACCCATCAACTAACCAAGGCTATCTCCTAAACAGAAAAACCACAGAAAATTTATACAAGAAAGAACAAAAGCAAAACCAATAGACTAAATGCAACATCTATGTCACCCAAAAAACCAATTAAATCCGACATCTCCTTGTACAATTCACAAAAATTATGTCAGTTTTTCTTTCACACCTTTGATATCCTTGGAAACAACTATGCTGTCTGCAATATGCTGCTACATGACAAGGTCTTTCGAAACTTTAGGAAGTAACACCTTCCATGCAGCAAGAATAAGGTGCCGCTTGGTTCATGTTGACGAATCGAAATTGTAATTGGAATCATATACAAAAAATTAGTATGGGTTTTGATTGGGTTGTAGTCAAGGTATCAATACAGTAACAAGCGCTTGGTAGATATTTGTCAGGAATGGATATTACATTAAAATTTGAATATTTTATCATTTTTAAATTTCTTTTTCTTCTCTCCTTTTTGTTCTTAATCCAATTGCAGAACATCCTTCTTAACCGAATTGCAGAACTTCATAGTGACCATTAATGGATCAACTGGTATTTTTCTTGGACTTCAAGATCACAAAATCTGTTTTCGGAAACCCCACTTGCAACTTGAAGATCATTAGATCTAGTTTCTAAACAACTTAAAAAAAGAAAGAAAGAAAGAAAGAGAGAGTGGGGTTTTTGCAGCCGCTCACTCCACCACTTTAACTCCTCCTCCATTGCAGCCATACAACTCCCAAAAAAAAAAAAAAGAACAACTGTTATATGGAGATTATAACTAGAAAAGAGAACAATTTTGTCTTAATTTGAAAAACCAATCAAGATGAGATTCTTTGGCCAACAAAAATTACTCTCTCATTTCAAGAGCCATCGGAAGATTGGAAAAAAAGAGACCTGCTACACCGGTAAGAGAGAAATTAGAAGATTGGAATAAGTGGGATAGAGGAAAGGGAAAGGCCGGTCTGATATGGGGAAGGAAGCAAATAGGAGAATATGATGGAAATTGAAGAGAGATGGTGAAGCAATAAGTGAGATGAAATGAAAAAAATTATTACTATTTATTAGCTTTGGAATCAAACGTGGGATTTCACAAAACCTCCCAACTTGGTCAGGAATGGGAGAAGTCCGGTTTTTTTAGAAATGATTCCAAAAATTGCATTCCGATAGGTTTAATCCAAGCAATAAATAAGGGGTTTATTCTATTCTGTGATTCCCAAACCTTTTAACCAAGCGGCCCCTAAGATATAATGGTTTTAAATCTCCAAAAGCTACATGCTGGTAGACGGTTCATTTGAATGAGTATCATTCTTTGATTCGAGAAAAAAGAAAGAGCAAATGTCAGATACCCTTAAATCTGAATCTTGAGGAAAAAGAGTCGTCAAAAACACTGTTGCCTGAATTAGCTAAAAGAAAAAATTCAATCAGACCATATAGCAAATCAAATATTATGTCAGGTGTCTGCAATATGCTGCTACTTGGTAAGGTCCTCTAGAACTTTTGGAAACAATAACATCCATGCAGCAAGAATAAGTTACAATAGTTTAAGTCTCCAAAAGCTACACGCTGGTAGACAGTTCATTTCAAAAATTATCGTTCTTTGGTTTGAGAAAAAAGAAACAGCAAAATGTCAGAAACCCCTAAATCTTAATCTCAAGGAGGAAAAGGAGTCGTCAAAAACGCTCTTAGCTCAAACTAACTAAAAGAAAAAACTTAAGCAGACCATATATCAAAACCAATATTATTTTAGGCAGGGCATCCACCGGTTGAAAAGATCAAACAGTTACTATGAGACAGAAGCAAATATTTACGAGTGACCTGAAAAAAAAAACCATAAACAAGTGGATCACAATATTAAATGATCAATCTTACGAGTGCTTCATGCAATTTGACTACAGGTCCCTCTTCTTTTCTCACAATTATAATGAAGGGCTGCAGAGGTTTCATCTAATCTTCTGTGCTGGGTCTACTTCAAGTGCTTTGAGAGTGTGTTGAAAATGAAGGTCAATGCAAATTTATAGCCAAGTGATGTCAAGACCCTCAACCTTGTTTTAATATTTTTGTTTGAACTTGCTAGCGCTGTCTAATTTTCACACTTAAACTTGCAGTAAATTCTGACATTTAAAACTTTAGATACTATCATTCACACATGTTCTGTACTACAATTATACACTTTCACAAGCAGCTAAACTCTATTACGAAGCCATACACATGTGATCAATGTTGCACTAGCTATAAGTATTGCAAGATACAATTACCAAATAATTTACTATAGCAAATTAAAAATTACCAAATCTTCTGCTGGTAGACTGACTTTTGTGAATCCGAAAAATACTCCCTGCTGGCAAACTGTGAATCATATCATAATGCAGACTTAGCTTCGGACTGAAGAAGTGATGAAGATGCTCTCTCTGTATTCCTTGCTGAAACAGAAGACAAAATTCCACGAGTTTGAACTGACGAAGATGACGAGGGAGCTGGAGCTGAAGCTGCAATTGTGGAAAAGGCACTGATACTACTAGCGTTTATGCTAGTCCCACTGACAGATCCCTCTGTGACACCCTTAGGAATGGGTGGTTTACCAATATCAGTAATGCCTTCTAGCATCTGAACAACCTTACCCATTACAGGCCTCTGAGATGGTTGCTCTTGGATGCACCAAAAGCTAACTTGAATTGCCCTCATCACTTGCTCTATATCTATCTCATTCTTAGAAAGCTTCCTAGTCAATTTTATTTTGCAAATCTGGTCGTGTCTCTCTTTGTGTCAAGTCCGATTGTTATTACAAAAAAAAAAAAAAAAAAGTACTGTAGCATCGTACTGTTCATCGCTACTGTAGTGATACTGTTCACCGCGCCGCACTGTAGCGATACTGTTCATCGCTACTGTAGCGACACTGTTCATCCCGAAAAAAAAAACTTTTGTTCATAACTTGTGTTTCTTTCTTATTTTGGTGTCTTGTTATATTGTTCTTGAAGTTTTGTGTTGGTTTAGAGTAAAAAAAAAAAATCCAGCCGCTAGGGTTTCCTTGGGCGCAAGTTTCTTGCCAAATCTGTCCAAACTTTAGTTTATTCCACCAAGTTGTTTTAATTAATTTCCTAAACTGATTTTGTGGTTGAACTTGTTTGGGGTTGGAATCTTGAAGAGGGACTACCATAATCTAGGGTTTCTTGAGTTTCTTGAAACTAATCTTGAAGTCTCGAAACTTTGATACATGTCTTGATCATTATTGGAGGATTGAAGGAGAGCATTGGTTTGACATTAGATTCTGGAATTTTTACTCAAAAGACAAAAAATCTGGAATTTTTTTCGTGGAAGCTATTCTGATTTGATAAGGTAACAAATCTGGAAATTTTCAGCGGTTAGGAAGCTACCAAATTCTGTTTTGCAGCCGACTTTGGAAGGTTTAAAAGGAGCAGAAATCTGGAAATTTTTTTAGCTACCAAATTCTGATTTGTTATAGCCGACTTTAGGAAGGTTTTTGGAGAGGGAATCTGAAAAATTTTGGTAATAATTCTGTTTGGTTAGCCGACTTTAAGGAAATTTCCAAATAAGTCCAACACCTAACTTGTTTCCAAAAATCAATTGGGCAATTAAGTAAAGCACTTGGGAACTCCATCATCGTACTTGGACTTTCTTTTTCTTTGTACATCAATTTTTTCCTCTTCCATTCCTTATTCATTACTTGAGCTTTCCATTTCTACTTTTTGTTTCCTTGTTCCTTTGATACAATTGGGAGCTATATTGATTAAAGTTTGATTGAACTTCCTTGAGAAAATTTCTGATTTCTTCAAAGGAAACAAACAAGTGGTCTGAGAAGTGAATAGGTGAGATCATTAGAGTGTTTTAAACACTTGAGCAAAACACGAGAGTGAGCGAAACACGTAAGGGAGCGAGTGAGGACTGTTCTACTAATTTTTGTTGAGTTTTGCAGGTAATAAAAGTATGAGACAAACGAATGCTCAACTGGAGCTCCACCATCTTGTGCCTAAAGGAGTAAATACTGTGGCATTGCGTGAGATAACTGAGCAATTGGAAATCATCAAAGCTCAAAAAAATGATTGGTTTTATACACGTTGCCATATCAAGGATAAAGTTTGCAGCTTAGCCATTGATAAGGGTTGTGAAGTTAATCTCGCAAGTACTGTCTTGGTTGAGAAATTGAATCTTCCAACCATTGATCATCTTCGACCTTACAAGTTGCAAAGTGATAGTGGTGATATTTGGATTACTAAGCACACACTTGTTCCTTTTCGTATTGGTCAATACGTGGATGAGGTGTTGTGTGATGTGGTTCCCATTCAAGTGACGCATGTGCTGTTGGGACAATGGTGGATGTTTAATCGAGAAGTCAAATATGATGGATATACTAATAAGTATTCCTTCACATTTAATGGCCGTCGTACCAGGCTTGTGTCGCTTAACTCTAAGCAACTTTGTATTGATCTAGCATACATGAAGAGTGAGCATGAGCGTTATAGTATGAAGAAAGAGCTGGAGGAGAGAATTGTGACTGAAGAGGTAAAATTCGAGGGAGTTGAAAAGGAGAAAGAGGTTGAGAATAATGAGGGGAAAAAGTCAGCTACTGAGCATGAACAAGAGATTAAAAATTCTAAGAGTAAGCTGATTGTGAGAAAGGATGTGAGACCATATGTTTTTTCTAACGATCTTGACTCTACTTTGTTTAGTGTTTCTACTTTTATGCAGGTTAAGCAAGGAAAAATTGAGTTGATCTTGGCATGTTCTATGCCTAAATCCATTGGTGAATATCAAACTTTTCATGGAGTTTGCACCTTAAGTGTTGTCTCTCTTTGTCATCCACTGATGTTCAACGTCAACCATGAGCCTGATTTGCTTGTTGGGAGGAATAATGAAGTTTCAAAGGGAGTTTCTACACTTGAAACTTGTTATAAATTTCCTTCTTATTTTGTTGGTGACAATCCTTTCCTCATTGGTCCAAATTCTGATTCCTTACAACCTAATTTTATTCTTCAATTTGAAGGTTCAGAAGCTGCCTATCTCGATCTTACTCCATTTGTGCAAGATAGGCCATACCAACAACAACTTGCAATGAATTTTGTAACTTTGCAAAATCATGTCCGGGACTTTTCTAACCTGATTGAGCATCACTATGAAGATCCTTATCTTGTGAATGTGAATGGTAAGCTATCAAGTGATTTTATACCTACAAATGCTAATCGTGTGATTTATTGTGTAGGTCCAAATTCGACCATTCATGACACAGGACTGATTAGAGAGCTTTGGAGTGGTTGGAGTCAAGCCTTGAGTTTTCCATGGCAGATTGTGAGCATTTTCAAGCTAACCAAGAGACATGTGCACCGAATTACAATAATCATGACGTATGCAAGTATCATCCATTCTAAGAGAGCCAATATGTGGAGATTTGAAGTTTGATACAGCCAACTCTTGTAGTACCATTCATTTCCAAACACGATTTGAGGACAAATCTTTTTTTTAAGAGGGGGGGAATGATACGAAATATGGGCCGCTTATGGGCCATGTTTTGGGCTGCAAGAGATTGAATCTTTTAGTAATAGTTAGTAGTTTATTTTCTAGATTTCTATTTTATTTGCTAGGAATAAATTCGGTCCAAGACCTCATGTTGAGTTGGATCCGATTTATAGAGTCTAGGCTCACTATAACTTAAGTTGGTTAATTAGCTTTTATTGGGTTATGTTGGGCCAGCTTAAAGCCTTCATTGGATCGATTATAAGCTGACCATTAGATAGTGGATTTGAGTAGTGGAATCGGGCCAAAGGCCTAGCCTAGCCGAGTTAGGGTTTTCAAGTCACTTTAGGTTTTCAAGTTGTAAGGCTATATATAGCCTAGGTTTTCATTCAATAAAGGGAGTTCAGATTTTATAAAATATATGTGAGTTATTTCACTCTCTCTTGCCTCAAGAGAATTTCCTTTGAATACTTGAGAATTAATCTCAAGCTGTTCATTGAACTTATCAATCAAGTAGTCTCCTTGATTGTGGCGTTCGTCTATCCATACTTTTGGTTCACTAAATTTGCTAGTCGTGGGTTAAGGAATCTCCTTAGTTCGTGGCTCGTGATTCTAGAAGGGTCAAAGTTCCGCAAAACATCCCAACTTGGTGTTCGTCTAGATCCGTCTCACATCATGTTTATCAAAAATTGCTTCAGTATTGCCCTTATCAAATTCCTCATAAGCCCACAAAGAAAACTTTTTATTGTTTGTCTCAGCTGAGACTTCAAAGTTCCTTTTTCCACTTACTATCTCCAATAATACCATTCCAAAGCTATATACATCAGATTTTGAAGTTATTGGAAGATTAGCAAGCCACTCAGGAGCCAAATATCCTCTTGTTTCCGTTACACTTGTCAAGGTTCGATACCTGTGGTCCTTGAGATTAATAAGTTTCGCAAGGCCAAAATCTGATACTTTGGCATTGTAATTTTCATCCAAGAGAATGTTTTCAGGCTTTATATCACAGTGCACAATACAATCTCGACACTCTTCATGAAGATATGTAATCCCCCTTGCAGTCCCTAGTGCAATGTTATAACGAGATTCCCAACTCAATATCTTTCCTGAATGCTCTTCAGTGGTGAAGAGAAAGTTATCCAGCGAACCATTTTTCATGAACTCATACACCAGTAGTCGGTGACGCCCTTCAGAACAAAATCCTATCAATCTAACCAAATTCAAATGGTGGGTGCTGCTTATTGTGGCAACCTCCATTCTGAACTGTTTTTCACCCTGCTCAATTCCCTCCAGCTGTTTCACTGCAGCAACAGTTCTATTAGCAAGAACCCCTTTATAGACAGCCCCAAATCCTCCTGCACCAAGCTTTTCTTTAAACCCTTTTGTTGCCCGTTGGAGCTCCTTATATGAGAACTGGACAGGTGCACCAGAGGCATACTCAAGAAGTGCATACTGAGCTGACATTCCCCCAAATTTCGGGCTATCCCTAAAGCACCACCACCACGTACTACCTTCAACTAAGATCAAACCCAAAATGGTAACCAAGACCACAACCACAACTATCCACGCTTTCAATCTCCAGCCATCCCTTTTAACACTGTCAGCTGATAAAACAGGAGGACTAGGCTCAGGTTGGCCGCATATCTTGAAAAAGGAAGTGCTAGGAAGTGCAGGCGACTGGTAGCCGCTGATGAAATTTGAAGTTTTCTGATAACAAAACCCTGTCCCATCAGCCAATGAAGTTGATCCAAGACAAGGATATGACTGAAGACAATTTGATTTACAGGCAGAGAAAACCTGAGTATTATCTGTATCTGATTCAGGGGGATAGGTCAATAACACAGTATGGTCCAACTGCATCATCGTCCTATATCCCTCACAATTCTGAAGGTTCACCTTAATCTTACACCCTTTCCTACCATCCCTCTGATCAACTGGTTCAAAATTCTGTGACGGACAACTGCAAACCGGTCCCGTCTCATTATAACCACATATCCCAAAATTCCCACAATATCCAAACACTCGACATTGATCACTTACAGCAGACCATGTAACAGTTCTACTCCCACTACCCTTCCCAACGCTATAAATTCTCAAATTACCATCATTATCCAACTTCACAAACCTTAATACAATTGTTGCGTCGGCATAATCACTACTATAAGCCGAGGATAAAGGGCCGGAAAGGTGCAGATCAGAAAGGGTTATTATCCCAATTGGTGAAATGGTTAAACTTGGTGAAGTCCAGTTGACCGTAGCAGATGAATTCAACCCAGAACTGTAATAGAAAATGGACTCATTCCACATAAGAGTTAAGTTGCCAGTACTATTGCTCAAGCGAAACGAATAAATCCCATTTCGCAAAACATGATTTCTGGTAAAATTCTGAGACGGAACAATAGTATCGGTCGGATTATCAAAAGTTGACCAAATATCCGACCTGGTGGCGTTTCTAAGAGCAAAATTACCTGAATCGTCAAGAGCAGCGGATGCAGCCCCACGCCTAGAGGTGGACGACTGCCAGACAAGGGAGTTGTATGAACCGTTGCGAAGCTCCAGATTGCCGTTCGACAGGATGCGGAGGGTGGCGGTGGAATCAGCAGCGCCGAGGTCAGAACCACCAGCAATCCAGATAGGAATATTGGGGCTGTTATCGTAAATTATGGCTGCAAAATGAGCTGAACTAGCACCAGAGGGATCAGAAATGAAGGTAAAAGTGAAGGTCTGGCTTGGAGAAGTCCATTTGGAGTTGGGATCGGAAGCTGAGAGGGTTGACCCAAGTTGAACATCAGCTGCAGCTAAAGTAGAAAAACTCTTGGCTGTGATGAATAGTAAGAAGAAAGGCAAAGGGTTCAGCATTTTTTACCTTCTCCTCCTCTTATATTGGTCTAGTTTCTCGTGGCAAAGTAAGAAGAATGATGATGACAAAGAGAAGAATTGTGGTGGTTCATCAATGGCTGAATCAAAGCTGGTGGCTTAGATTTAAATGTGTGATGATCGTGGTGACTGGTCAGTGGATAGAGGCAGCGGGAAATGGACTTTGAATGCCAAGGAGATCGTGGGTTAGACTGGAATATGGACCGGGTTTTAGAGAGGAGAGAAATTGTACGAGGTCTCTGAAGGCACGGTCTTAATTTGATACGAGACGCAACGTGGAGACGGGGAGATTTGAAAAGCTGATATAAATTGTTGGGAAAATTTGAAAGGAAAACAAAGAGAATTGTTGGGAAAATTTGAAAGGGAAACATGAACATGATTTTTTTTTTTTGGGCCTAAGGTAAATGCATTAGTGAATTCTCTAGATTTTTTGATGAAAAAAAAAGGATTAATTACACTTTACCCCCTCCCCCCGGCGAACTTGGATCCTTGTAATACTTTGCCCCCCTAAACTCCAGATATACACATTTTGGATTAATCTTCTATACACCAATAGTGTATACACTTTCACGATGCATGATACATAATTGAAATTTGAATTTGAAATCTAAATTTTGCATACGTGTCATACACTCAACCGTGATAGTATATATGCATTTTATCCCTTGTGGTCAACTTTATGATGGAGTTAAGATGAAGTCATATTTTTCATGACCAAAATATCTTTGACTAATTCTTAAACACACATAATAATTGTAAAATAATAAATATCTATTTGTTTATTTCGATCTTTTAGCACTAAAAGAAATTAGATAATTCACAAAAAAGAAGTCTAAAAAACTCAATGTATTTATCTCAATGCGATAGCAATACTTATTTAAAATAAAATAAAATTAATTGGTGTATTTGGAATGAAAATTATGTACTTATATTTTTTTATTGTAGCACATTTTAATGTGTTTTATAAGATAAAAACATGATTAAAAATAAAAATTTATTGAAAATGTATTTAGAGAATTTTTAGTTTTTTAAAAATGTAGAATACAAACAAAATACAAAGTAAGGTATGAATGTAGTATAAAATTACTAAATAGCATTTTATTGACTCATGAAAATCTTGTGAAAGGTGCAAAGTAAATAAAAATTATCAAAATTAACCGTTTACAATTTAAAGGAAGAAAGATAAGCGATGGAAAACTTGTACAAATGTTTTAGGAAATTATAAATTTTTTTCTCCACAATACAAATTTTCAATTCTTTGGTATTATATCATCTTTTATTTTTGAAATTTTTAAATCATATGACTTTGTATTTTTCCAATAAAATGTTTCATATTACAATTAAAGGTATAGCATTATTCTAGAACTATTACGTAAGGGCATTAACATCATTTTGTTAAAATTTTAGATGGAGAAATCATCATTAACATTTGACTTAGTCAATGAAGGGGACAAAGTGTATATATTTAAAATTCATGAGGGCAAACTGTTATAAAGGGACAAGTTCAAGGGGGGCAAACTATAATTAACCCCAAAAATATTATGTTTCCCCTACTATAGTAGACGAAAAAAATAATATGCTTCCCATTAATGTAAGAGATTTGAACCCCAACATGATACACAAAAATTCTCTTCCTAGCCATTGGATCAAAGTTCAATGATTATAAAGATGACAAACTTTGTGATTCTAAACTCTCGAGCATCCATTCCCGAATATTTAAAATTCCAAACCAACTATGTAGAAAAAGGTTGGAAGCAATGTTTTATTTGTCTATAACTTTGGAGGTGCAACTTTTAGGTAATTCAGTTTTCAGGTATCCAAAAAAGTTTGTTTAGTAGGTAGAGCTTTTAACGAGCCGAATCAAACCAAATATTTAGTGTTCAAACTTTGTTCGAATAATATACAGACAGGGTTGGAATTCATCTCGAATATTAACAAATTATAAATGTTGTTCGAATTTGTATAAATATTAGGGTTTTCGCTAATTAAACTTTATGAGTCGAATTCAAGCTCGAACTGGAGTTCGATTTTGATTTTGAAGATGATTTAATTATATTTTTAATAAATGTATATTATTTAAATAAGTTTAATTGTATTTATTGATTTTTAAAAAATCAATAAGGCTAATTTATGTATAATTACTTTTTAAGTAAAATATAATATATATATAAAATAATATTAAATGTATTTATATTTATTTTCATTTTTATAATTTTATATATGTGCATTCGACTCAATTATTAAACGAGTCTAATATTATGTTCAAACTCAATTCATTTATTAAGCAATTGAGCTTTTGCGAACTCGAATTAGCCAAACACAAATACATTCGCGAACAGCTCACTTCATTAAAAGCTCTATCTATAGGTAAGATTATGAAATTACCCTTAGTGAACATATCAGCACTCATACATGCTCAAGCAAGTGTGTATATATATATATATATATATATATATATCAGACATATCAACATACATTCTCGATTATACGTCCTACATGCTCAGACATATCAATATACATTCTTGATTATACGTCGTAGATGCACAAGCAAGCATATATATATATATACACACACACATATTTCAATTTAAATTTACAATTCTCATACTAGAGGAAAAATTATTTGAGGTCTCCGAATGAAAGTCTTAATTTAATGCGAACCAGAATGAGAAGACATGGATGCATATTTGATTTAAAAGGCCAATGAAAAGGGATATGATACGAACGTCGCCAACCTTGTGACAAAACCCGTAAGAGATTAGAGTCAAGATCGACAAGAGGATACCAAGTTTGGAGTGGATGACCTCAATCCGTTAATCACGTGGTTAACGAACCTTGGTATAATGGTAGTAGATGCCACAATCTAGTGCAATTCTAGATTGATAAGTCACGAACACTTAGAGAAATTCTAAGATATTCAAGAAGCCTTGGAGAAACCAAGAAAACTCTCAAATTTTTATTGTATTGTTGAATGAATAAAACATGACCCTAGGTAGGCTATTTATAGCCATACAAGTAGAAGACCTAAAGTGTAATGGAAAAATACTAGACCTAAAGTGAAACGGAAATGGCTAAACATGACAAGGTTCCTACATTTTAGGAACCTAGAATCGGCTCTCTTAGCTTGCAATGCTGGCCGAATTATTACTTGATTAAAATGACTAAACAAGACTCCAAACTAACTAATTAGACGGCTAACACAAAGACTCAAACTAGGAAGCCTTCAAGCGTGGTCTTCCTTGACTTGAACAACATGGCACTACAAGAAAATTGCGTTTCTGTGACAGGCGAAAGTCGTCACTAAAAATTCAGAAGTTGTCACAAAAAAAGTCAGTGACGACTTTTACTGCTGTCACAGAGCTGTCACTAGTTCTATGTCACAAAAGGGGGTCCATGTGACGACTTTCAACAGTCGTCACAAACGATTCCGTTTTTGTGATGACTCTTGTCGTCACTCATTGTTGTACATGGACAACCTTCAATCATTCATGCTCAAGTCCCTCAATGACCTTGGGAGCAATTTCTTGGCTTTGCACCTCACGAACAAGCCCTTGGAGTTCCTCTCTGATCTTCTTAGCTCGAGCTCGCGTCACGGGTCCAAAAGGAACTCGACCTTTGTTCAATGGTATTTCTTGATTCGTATCATTTCCCTCCTCTTGAAAGCAATTTGTCCACACATCGAAGCATGAATGATGACTAGAAGAGTTACATGTCGGCGAGTCAATTTTGTTATGACCACAAGTTTTGCAAAAAACCACTTGCTAAGTTGGAAGGTAGCCTTTGTTGAACCTTGAATCTCACGAACTAGCTTCAATGTATGCTCAACTTGATCGCTTGTAGCCATGAGGTAAGGATCCTTAAAGTGATGCGGTGTAGATCCCATGAAGTCGAACTCCTCAAGCTTGAATAAGCTTGCAAAGTATGCAAACTAATCTGGTGAAGTTGGAGCTTCATGTGGACTAGGTGTAAGATTAGCATGGGTGTTGTAGTGACCATTGAAGACCTCGCTCCATAAGTAAACTTGTGGCACATGGTCAGCTCCATAGTTTGATCCTCTAATGATGTGAACAGCTTTGGAATCATCCGATGCCATGAATGAGCACCAACTTGATCTAACTCCTAGGAGACAAACTCCATGGAAACTCGCGAATTGCACAAGTGACTTTGGTATGGAATATTGTAAGATCAAAGTGATTGCACTTTGCTTAACCTGCACAAAACAAAAAATACTGTACATTGCAAGGTTAAGATTGTTAGTATAATAAGAAATTCTCCTCACATCCTTAGATTGTACAATCGATGTCGGCTTTCTCTCTTGTTTTTCCACTATGGCAGAATCGTGCATGAAATTTTCCGCAATCAACTCCTTTAAATGTTCATTCTCTCTTTTTTTGATATTTTCCTCAACATTTACCTCAAGTGCACTCTCACCACGACACTCAACTCACTCTTTTTCAAGTTTTGTTTGGAGGAGTTGCTGATATGTCTCCCACACTCGACTAACTCCTTCATCTATGGATAATGTATTTGCATGCTTTGTTCTCGAATGAACCTCCTCCCTCCTCCTTGAATATGCTGACTTTAAAGAGTTAGATTGGACGTTGGGATGAAATTGTGTAGAACCCCTCCTCGTGACATCCTTATTCACCATTTGGTCAAGGCATTTATGAAGAGGCTCGAAAGTTTCATCCAAAATCTGCTTGAATTTTCCCCTTATTGCATCTGCAAAAAGTTTGAATTTCAAAGCTTGGGAGCATCCTTCTCCCTTGTTAGACATGGTAGAGTGATAGCTGTGAATCTAGTACTTAAAAGATATAATTTAACCTCACACACTCCCTCACATGTATGCACTCATACTTGTGCTTTCACTCACTAAAACTCTCTAATGATCTCACCAAGTCAATTCTCAAGGCTCCTTGATCCACCCCTTGAATAAATTAGAGTTCCTTTTCGGTGTTGACAACTTAGCAACTTTGAATTGAGTAAGATTGTAGCAAATTTAGCACAACTGACCTGGACGTAATTTGACTCAAAATTGACCTCTAAGACTCAAAGATATATTGGAAATAACCTGGAATTGGAATAAAAATAACAACTAAAAGAACTAACAGCGAACAACTCAAGAAAGAACAAGAACAACTCTACCTGACACCGCTTTGTCTTGTGGCTTTAGAATTAGGAAACAAGCTAGAATAATTTCTGGAATTTGGACACTACCTTTTCCCTCATTGAGACAATGTTTACCCTCTCAATTGGCAATTTCCAAATAGCTTTAGTCCCTCCAGAAACGAACTTGCAAGCTAGAACTAGAATCCAAATTGGATTAGGAAAGCTTTGGTGTGGCTGTTTTAGTAAACTGGTTTGGTTGTTTTGGAAACAAGGATTTGGAAAGGTTGTTTGGATCTGATGTGGGAAGGGTTAAGGTGTTTCAGGGGGACTTGGATTCGGTTCCTTGGTGTTTCTTGGCTGACTCCAATCCCAAAAGCTTTAGGATTAGAAGTAGATCAAGAATGAGACTTGTTTCTCAATTAGGAAACTAGAGCCGTATCTTTCTTTCCTTGTTTTTTCTCTTTTTTTTTTTGTATTTCTTTTGCAGCTCTTACAAGATCTTTTCAAGAACTCAGATTTAGTCCCAATAAATTGAAGCCAGATCAAAGTTCACAATTGGTCTAGAAAAGTTGAAGTTTGTTTTCAAGAAACCCAAGACTTTTTCCAAGAATCCCCAAATCTGTTTCAAGAACTTCAAGAAACCTGTTCAAGAGGCTCAAGAACTTCCCAAATATGCTTTTGGTATTCAAGTTTTGCAAGAAACAACAAAAAAATTCAAGGTTCAATAGCAAAACAGGCTCAACAGTCCCAAGGGAAAAAATTCCAGCAATTTGACTCAAGAACAATGGTATGCGACACTTTTTTTTCCTTTTTTTTGACACATTTGCTGAGCTGTTTTCTCAACCCAAGATGACACAAAATCAACTATAATCTGGACAAATTTCAGTAGCAATTAGCTATTAAAATTGTTGGACAGATTGCACAAGACACAAGAACAAAACACGATAAGAAACAAGGAAGAACCCTTGCGGTTGGAATTTTTTCTTTCTTTTTTTTGTTTGATTTCTGGACAAAACAAGGCTAACCACAGCAATTAACGACAACTAACGCAAGTTTATGATGTGACAAATCTGGATAAATGACGCAACACACAAAACAGAATTTCGAAAAGACAAAGACAGAATTTTTGGCAACAAACATAAACAGAATTTCGAACAACTTGACTCGAAAAAAAATAAAAGGGATATAATGTGATACCTCTTAACTAGCTCTGATACAAACTGATACGAACGTCGCCAACCTTGTAACGAAACCCGTAAGAGATTAGACTCAGGATCGATAAGAGGATACCAAGCTTGGAGCGGATGACCTCAACCTGCTAATTACGTGGTTAACGAACATTGGTATAATGGTAGTAGACGCTACAACCTAGTGCGATTCTAGATTGATAAGTCACGAACACTTAGAGAAATTCTAAGATATTCAAGAAGCCTTGGAGAAACCAAGAAAACTCTCAAATTTTTATTGTATTTTTGAATGAATAAAACATGACCCTAGGTAGGTGTGAGAACCCGTAATTTGCATTTTCTAGGTTTTCGCATTTTTCATGGCTTGTTTTTTTTTGCATTTTCGTGATTAGGAAAATTTCTAGATATGTGTAAGGAGCAGATATAATTTTTGGATGATTTTTCTAGTATCGGATAGTTTTTGAGAAATTAAGAGCATATACCGGACGTGGGACCCACTAGTGCGAAAAGTTCGGAAAAATTCGGCCAACTAGGTTAAGTTTTGGATACTGAAATTAATTTACCGGGTGTTAAGAGATAAGTAGAGGATGCTAAGTGGATTGGTATGAGAGAGACAAAAGTTAGGCAAGCATTAAATTAAGTGACAAGTGTCACTTGGCTATTGGGTGGACCATATGACTACTATTCCATGTCTTACCATTTGACTTAATAAACTAAAACTTTACCAAAATTACTCCATTTTTCAAGCTCTAGTGGCCGAACCTCTTAAGCAAGGAAAGAAAGAAAACCTCTTCAATTTCTTGATTCCATCTTGCTCCAAATCCCTAAACCAACCATTTAAACTTGTCTTTGTTCCATAAAACCTCTTCACTTAGTGTTTGTGAGTTGTTGTGTGGAGTTATTTGGAAAGTGAAAGTGACCAATTGCTCTCTCTCTCTTGTTCCTAAGGTGATTTATGAAGAACCACTCTCCTCCCTCTAATGATGCTTAATTTGTGATTAGTGGTAGCATAAGGTGCAAGTTTATGGATTATTTCTTGATTTGTGGTTGAAGTGATGAAGTTTTATTATTTTTGGGAATTTTTCTGTTTTAATATGAACATGATTGTGTGGCTATCTATGATGATTGGAAATGGTATATAATGATTCTAGAAGGTGGAAAAAGTGAATGATTGCAACCAATTTCTGGTTTGGAAGAAAAATTGACAAGTTAGGGTTTTTGTGAATAACATTCTGCCCGAATTTATAGCTCCTAGTTAGAGGCCGAATTGGCCTTGGCTTAAAACATGAAAGTTGTAGGGAATAACATTTTAGAGGTGCCTACAAAATTTCAGGTCAATCGGAGTAGCGTAGAATGAGAAACGTCAAAATTACCCTTGCTGTCCTGGTTTTACCCGAATGTAAGAATTGCGCCTGTAATTGGTTGTTTTGGCTGGAATTGCTTCCGAATTGGTTGTTTAGGTTTTCTGATGAAATGTAGCTCTATTTCTTAGCTTTCAGCTGGTTTTGAAATTTCTGGATTTGGACTTGGATAGCCTGCTTTATGATGTTTCCGCTAGAATGCGTTCTGTGAATCTGTTTTACGGTTTTGGTATAATATCTTGCATTTTTGACCTGGTTGCACTCAAAACTGGGTTGAGTGACCTTCTGTAATGTTGTAGCCCTATCTTTTAGCTTCAAAACGGTGTATCTTACACCTTCATCCGATACTCATTGTGCCTTTGGTGCCATTACCGCAAAATGATGTCAAAAACTGTTTTTTTTCAGGGATAAAGCTAAATCATTTCCGGATTTTCTGGTTTCCTCTATTGTTTGTGTATGCTTAGGGAACCCTATTTTGGTAGTATGTAGAATTGGTTTATGACTTGTAATCGAGTCTTATTGTGTTTATTTGAATAGTTTAGGGCTTGATTTTCATATCCGGTCATTTTCCTAGCTAACCTCTGTACTTGAATGACTGTAAGCCTAGTGAACAGCTTTTGGAAATGAGATTATTTTGGGTGAGATGTTGGGACTGATTTGAGGAAATAATGAAGCCATTAATGGCTGGAAAATAGGTAAACACAAAGGATTTGCTGCCGAAATTTTTCTTGAAGGCTAGTTGGATTCCGACTTGTCTTTGGTCCAAGTGCTTTTTGCCGCAAAAATTTGATAACCCTTTTTAGTTTAGTTTTGCGTTTGGTTTGCAAAACCCTAGAGATTTCCGACCATCAGTCCAAATGCCCCGTTTCGCTTTCAAGTCATTTTTATGCGTTTTACTCATCATTTATTGGGATCCTTAGATTTCACCTAGTTGGTTGTACTATATTCTTTCTCGTTGAATCTTAGGTTTTCTCGGTGATTAAGGATACGATCCAGAAGGATATTTTGCACGTTATTTTGCATAGTTCGGTGAGTGTTCCTTGTTTGTTATATTTTCTTGACTTCATAACTTGTACTATTGATTGAGAACGTGTTAAGTGTTTTTAATGATTTCCAAAACGAGTTTTCTAGGCGAGTGTGTACTTTATCGCACTCGACCTAAATAACTGTGCAATTTTCAAGGATTTAATGATTGAAATGCTAGTTGCGCATGAATGTAAGCCTTTTGGCTGAACTGGCCGCTGCCCCTTGTTACCGATTGACTCGAGCCAGAAGCGGACTCTGTCGGGCGATTAGGTGACCTGGCTGAACGTTTTGGTATACTCGAGTATTACCTTGAAGTCTGGTGGAGCCCGGCCAATGGCTGGGAAGGGGGTGAATGAAATGCATGATCAAATGTGCGGGGATATCATTTAAAGAAAAAAAAAACAAATGCTTTTCAAAAGATTGAAGGAAGGAGGAAATGTCAGGAGAACGAGCGCGCGCGGGAACATTTGGCTCCTTGTGAGCCCGTATCCTTTTAATGTATGTGTTATTATTGCTTTCCATTGTACATGTTACATGAATTCTTGATTTCTGTATTAAGGTATGGGTTGGATTGTTGCTTGTATGTCCGGAACCTCACTGAGCTTTTTAGCTCACTCCTTTAGTTTTGTTTTCCTTAGCAGGGGAAGACGCGCAAGGACGGAAATCTTGGCATAGACTAGCTTGGTCTAGTTTTGTTTGTTTTTTTTTTTGTAATGGTTCTCGCCCTAGTGCTTGGCACGGGCTGGTTGTATGGGGAAGTGAGAACCTTTGTATATTTGACGGTTGTACTTCCTTTTAAGATATCTATGTATATAAATTTTGTTTAGATTGGATTGTTATTATGTTAGTCATATGGTTATTCCGATGGTTGCTTGAAATGATCGACTGAGTCCCGGCGAGAGTTGGACAGGCGGTCCGCCGAACCCTCTGGTTCGCCTTAGGGGGAGGTGGGGCTGTCACAATAGGCTATTTATAGCCATACAAGTAGAAGGTCTAAAGTGCAATGGAAAAAGGCTAGACCTAAAGTGAAATGGAAAAGGCTAAACATGACAAGGTTCCTACATTTTAGGAACCTAGAATCGAGTATCTTAGCTTGCAATGCTGGCCGAATTATTGCTTGATTAAAATGACTAAACAAGACTCCAAACTAACTAATTAAATGGCTAACACAAAGACTCAAACTAGGAATCCTTCAAGCATGGTCCTTCTTAACTTGAACAACATGGACAACCTTTAATCCTTCATGCTCAAGTCCCTCAATGACTTTGGGAGCAATTTGTTGGCTTTGCACCTCACGAACAAGCCCTTGGAGTTCCTCTCTGATCTTCTTAGTTCGAGCTCGCGTCACGGGTCCTAGAGGAACTTGACCCTTGTCCAATGGTATTTCTGGATTCGTATCAGGATAATTTAAGAAATCTCTGTGACGACCCCACCTCCCTCAGGGCGTACCCCAGGGGTTAGCAAACCGTCTGCCTGACTCTCGCTAGGACTCACTACAAACCCCAATCAGCAACACTAAAATCCTTCAAATAACATTTACATCCCACAAATCATCCAAATGTTCAAACAAAAGTATAAGCCAAAATAGAAGAGTTTAAACAACTAATTCTATAATACGTGCTAGCCAAATACAAGATTAGGACATCCTTATTACAATCTATTACTATTCTTATCTTTCTCATCCCCACACCGTATTAAGAAAAACAAATAAAAGGATGAGTTAAAAGTCCAGTGAGATTCCTCTAAACTTGAATACCATAAAAGTCACTTACCTTTCCTCTGGGTACCCTATGACATCAAAGATAGTGATCATATCTACTATCCTGAGATAATTACATATGTAGTTTAAATCAGACCGCACCAAATGCAAGTAAACACATAACAAGTCCACGCATTCATAGGAGAAATTAAACAGATCTGCAGTGCGAGCATCTTAAACATTCATGACAATCATCAAATTTCAAATCTAGCCACTATCTATAGAAACCCTAGCCAAACATTTATTGGACTAGTCCATGACAGCACTCATTGATCTAATCTTCTCAATCGGTTCAATTTCCAGGTCCAATACTAGAATCCTCTGTGCCTTGATCTTTGCCATCAAAATATGCCTTAAATTCAATCATGATTTCCAGTTTCATCATAATGTTATAAAATATTTGGTACTCGGGTGCAAGAATCTGAAAATAGAATAATTCACAACTCAATTCAGCCGGTCTCAAGAGTAAATCAACCACATTTGAGATTCGTACCTGACGTACATTTTTATTTCCCCCATCAATAGTAATTCATTCCAAACTTAATAGGCCATTCCCCACAGTCTGAGAATCCTCTCCCGGTTTGAGCTCATTAAGGGCTCTGATACCGCCCTACCTCCCCCTAGGGCATATCCTAGGGATTGGTGGACCGTCTGCCTAGTTCTCACTAAGGCTCGTTACAAACCCCAATCAACAACACTAAAAGCCTTCAATATAACATTTACATGCCACAAATCATTCAAACATTAAAAAAAATTATAAGTCAGAAGAGAAGAGTTTAACCAACTAGTTCTATAATACAGTGCTGGCCAAATACAAGATAAGATGTCCTTATTACAAACTATTACTATCCTTGTCTCTCTCATCCTCACACCCTGTTATAAAAAACAAATAAAAAGTGGTGAAATAAAATCCTAGTGAGGTTCCAAGAAAACAACAAGCATTCTAGCAGTCTATATAAAATCCACCTTATGGCATGATCACATAGCTCATGAAGCAAGTAATATCCTGATAGATCATTTAACAATGTACAGTAAATACCATGTTCACGTAAAAAGGATATAGTCTACTCTTACGAGCTAGTTCCGCAACAGCTTGTCCATGATCCTTTGACACTCCGTCAATCATGGGAATATAGTAACAAGTCCAGTAGAGTACCACTTAACGCCAATCTCTGTACACTGATCATCCCCTTATCGAGCTCGAATACCAAATATAACAAGAAGCGTAATACTCGAGTATACCAAATCCAGTGGATTAAATAAGAAACACGACCCATGATTCATCAATCTTCTCGACCAATCCCATGTTGCTTCAATTCGACCAACTAGACAATGGGATTTGGGCTTTGGAGCCTCAGGAATAGTATAGCCAATGTGGTAAAGGAACACAATCGACTTTCACATCCTTTTGTGTTTTTGGCACTGGCAACTCACGAATTACTTTAATACTTGTCAGATCTATATCCATGCCTTTTTTGTGAGGACTTGTAAAATTTCTTATATTTTTCTTAAAATACCCTTTTATTTGGAATTTAGTACCCTACAATAGCTTTACTACTCATTCACTTCCCCTAGAGTTACAATTAATTATAGAACCAAGGGTTTTCCTTTACTTTCAACGTTAAGAGAAAACTAGGGTTTTTACGTCTTTTCGTAGTGCAAGTAATCGGTCCAAAGTGTGTATAGCTGTTTTCTTCATTGCTGCCATCAGTAAAGCTATCGGTGTCTCCAATATCCTCCTCACTTGCAATCATAAATTTTCCTTTGTACTTGGCATTGTATCTGCTATAAAAGCCACTAACAAAAATAAAATAGTAAAGGAAGTTCAGAAAACTTTATAAGAGATTGAGTTCCTTCTTCCCAATAATGCAGCTGGCAACAAGAAGTCCTACTGTACTTCATTGTTATTGGTCCATCACAAGGAAACTCACCTCTCCTTGTGTAGTTAGGCCAAAATCAAGAATGTACTTCATTACCTGACTTACACAATTTCATGGTTGACTACATTAGCTATATGACAATTAAGACTATTAAAAAAAAATCAAAAAATAGTTCAATTAAGCATAAGGATACTTCTTAAAGTCGTCTAGTCTAGTAGAAGCACTTCTCATGATAACGACTGGACTTGGAGCAAGGTAATAACCAGAAAGATGAATTTCTCTTGGACCAGAAACAGAGAAAATAACATCTTCAGATTCCTCAAATTCAAGATCCAATTGACGACAATGCATCTCTTTCATGGACAATGAGCATATCGAAATAGGAGGCTGATTTCTCACAACATACTGAAGAATAGACCTCGGTATTGGATCTTCACATTGTTCGCACAATGTGGCATGTTAGATTAGATTTCCAAAGTGTATGCAGAGACCCTCGATTTGTTTCTTGGTTCTGGCAGAAGATGCAAGAAATGTTAGGGATCATATTGAATTTTAGCACTACTTACCACTCACAGACTGATGGACAGTCTAAGAGGACAATTCAGACTCTTAAGGACATGTTGAGAACATGTATTTTGGATTTTGGAGAGAATTGGAGTAAGTATTTGACGTTGGTGGAATTTGCTTACAATAATAGTTTTCATTCATCTATTCAAATGGCTCTGTATGAAGCTCTGTGTAGCCGGAAATGTAGATCTCTGATTTGTTGGGATGAAATAAGTGAAAAAAGATCTTAAACTCAACTGCAGTACCATGGATTGAAGAAGCGCTAGAAAAAGTGAAGCTAATACGTCAAAGGATTCAGACAGCTCAGAACCATCAAAAGAACTATACAGATAATCGATGGAAGGATTTAGAATTTACAGTTGGAGATCAAGTTTTCTTTAAGATCACTCCTCTAAAAGCAAGTTTGATGGCAGGAAAAGGAAAGAAGTTGCAACCTAGATTTGTAAGACCTTATAAGATTCTTCAACGTGTGGGAAACGTGGCTTATAAGTTGGAACTGCCACCAAGTTTGTCTCGAATTCATAATGTCTTCCATGTGTCTATGCTCAAGAAGTATCATCCCGATCTGTCTCATGTACTATAACTGGAAAATATTGAGATCGATGAGGCACTGACTTATATGAAGAAACCAGTGAAACTTCTAGATCACAAGGTGAAGGAACTAAGGAATAAGCAAATTCCTCTGGTAAAAGTTCTATGGAGGAACCACTAAGTAGAGAAAGCAACTTGGGAAGTAGAGAAGGAGATTCGAAAGATATATCCAGACCTATTTTCAAATCAAGGTATGAATTTTGTGGATGAAATTCTTTTAAGGGGGAGAGGATGTGAGGACTCATGTTTTTATTCTTAATTTAGCCATTTTTATAAGTATTTTCCCTAGTGTTATTTAATTATTCTTGTATTGCATGAATTGCTCTTAAAATTCGCTTTATCGCGTTCGCGTCGAAAGTTCGTGTAAGTCGCGCCGAAACGACTAAGTGGAGACTTGAAGAATTAATACTAGACTTGTAAGTGTGAGTAATTACAGTGTTAGAGGAATTACCTTGGAGAATTAGTGTATAAGTGATGTGTGCACGGACCTTAGCCCACACAAAGACCCAGTTCGAGTGCCATTGGGCCCATTCACACGTGCGCGGGCCAAGCAATTCAAAGACTCATTCCAAGCCCTTGTGAGAAATGTTCAAGACCAACAGGGAGTCCATCGGGCTATTGAAGGATTGGAGAGTAATAATCAAGTTGTCTATACCTTGCTCCAAGCCCATGAAGCACCAAAGGCGGAGGCATGAAGGTCCCTCGCTGAGTTGTTCGGGGGTCTCGCTGCCCGGTCAGCGAGTCGGGGGTCTAGGGGGTGACGCGCCCGGAGGGCGCAGCAAAGCCCCCGGTGGGGGTTCGGGGGCAACGCCCCCGAAGCTTACGAGTTAGTCGTCGAGTCATCGTTTCAATTAGTTACTAGTTTATTACTTTGTTTGAGTCATGGATCCGGCCCATTGATGTCCAAGAGGGCCGAATTTCCTTTTCCTGTTTTCCTTAGGTTTTAGTAGCCCTTAGCCTATATAAAGGCTTGCTTTGTAAGGGTTGAGGGTAGTCGTTTGATGAATAAAAATTACTTTTTTTCGATTATTCTTCTTTGTGAGAATTTTGAGCCTTTACTTGCTTTGGCAAGGGTGTTTGAGCAATCTCGCGAATCGTCCTTGATTGTTCTACCAACCTATCGACTTGAGTAATCATCTCGATTGGAGTCGTCGTTCTACTGCCTTCAACCAATTCGTGTCGTCCGTGTTGGTCTTAGGTTCCGCAAACCAAGCGTTGGACATCCTTACTAGATCCTTGGGTAATCGTGCTACGTGTCTCGAAACGTGTTGATCAAGGACCGTATCAATAAGTGCAACAAATAAGAGAGAAAGTGGTAGTATGAAACCATATTGAGACACTATTAAGGGTTGACTTTTTTGCAAAATTTAGTGCCTACTTTTCACTCAATCTTTCCTCACAAGATTCATCACTCAACCCCCTCATCTCTCTCTCCTCTCTTGGCCGAACTCAAGCAAGGGAAAGGGAAAAGAAAACTCCATTTCTTTTAGCTCCAAGTTTGCTTACTTTCACTATCCAAATTCCTAGTCTCTTGGAAATTCACTTTAGCTAGAAGAAAGATGAAGGCTTGTGGAGTTTCTTGGTAAAATTTTGGGTAGAACGACTCACTTACAACTAGGGTTCAAAGCTTGGAGAGGTAACCCTTCATCTCTCCTTTAATCTTTTAAATTATAAGAAGATTAGTAGTTAGTTTTCATGGGTTTAAAACCCTGATGAAGTTTATAGGCTAGTAGACTTGAGAAAACATTTATCTTGCTTTAAATCCTAAGTCAGATGTCTTGAGGAGGCCTTTAGGTAGCTGACTTGAGGCTATATTGGTTGATTGTGGTTGTTTTTGTGATTTATAACTTGATTATGGTTTGATAATGGAGAGAAATTTGAAGGAAGCCGTGAGAATGAGCTGACCGAAATTGTGTTCTTGCTATCCTACTATTAATTCAAAATTTTGTTGCTTGTTTGGCTGCTAAATTGATTGATATATGTTGTATTATGTGTGTAGAAAGTGTCTTTTGAAAATCATGTCGATTAATTGCATAAAACTTGAGTTTTGGAGAAAGTTTGAAATCTGGAAACTGGTTACCAGGAAAGCGGACAGTAGTTCTTTTTTTGAACATAACTCTTTGTACAAAAGTTAAATTTGAGTGTCGTTTGTGGCATTCAAAACTAGACATTCAGAGCTTTCCAACAGTATAAGAATCCCTTCCTACTTCATTTTGAGTAAACCGTAGCGAATTGGCAGAATGGACTGTCCTGTTTTGTCTGTCTGTCCGAATGAAACTAGGAAGCTGCATCTTGTGGCTCAATTTTATCCCACTTGTGAAAAGATTTTTGAAACGATTTCTTCTGATGAAATGTAGCATTTTGAATCTAGTTTCTAATGTCATAAACCATCCTCAATTTTTAGTTGTGTGGAGTTAGATATGGTCTGATTTCAAAACTGCATGAAAGCTAGAAATTGGAAATCTTCTGAACAGGTTTCGAAAATCAGCCAACTTCAAACTATTATATCGTGTTACTCAAAATTCTGAATTTAGCTGCACTTGTTGTCTTTGAAACTTGATTTGGAACTCTTATTGTGTTATAAATTTTAGAGGCTGATTCACTTCCTCTGAATTTTGCCGAATTTCCAAACATTTCTGAAAAACCAAGACTAATTCTGTCATGTCCTCATGGAACTGTAACTTTGAGCTGAATTTTGAATGCTTTCTGGTTAGAATTTTGGAAAAGTGTCTTCAGGGAAGTTTTAGTACTCTAAATCTAGTTTCCAATAGTATAAAGTTTTCTATTTTTGGACATACTAAACTCGAGATCTGATTTTTCCAAATTTATCACGTAAAGCTGAAAATTTCCAATTTCGTAGGAAATGAGCTTTTAAGAGCTTTCCACTCTCTTTCTATATTGATAGTCCATTTTAAACTCGATTTCATGAAGGAAACAAGTTTCTCTTGTGACTTTAAATTCTCACTTTTGAATCTCGATTTTTGAGAGATTAAAGTTCTTTTGAGAGATTGTCTTAATTTTGAAGCGAGTGTACTTTCTTCCTTGAATGATAAATGGTTGTGGGTATATGTGAGTAATGGTTGGTCGCTATTTCTTCAGGCGCTCAAGAGGACTTTGAACGAAATCTTGGATCGGATAACTAAAGACTTTATTTGCTCACTTATTTACTTGTTTTGACTTGGTGAGTGTCAAGTGCATGAATCGTTGCCAATTACTTGAATTGCTTCTTGTTAATTATGTGATTTAGAATTGTCGAATCGAGTGTGTACTTTATCATATTCGTTCTCTTTTAAATAAATTTATAAATGAATTGTGTGAAGTGAAGTGATAATTGAATTGAGTAAAGTGTTACAAAGTGTAATCGTACATCGGGGGATGCCCAAATCTCATTGGCCAACCTTGTGACTAGAGCCGCTATGGGCTTGGTCGAGAAGCCTGGTGAACCATGAGAAAACAAAAGCTTGATTGGTATCGCCCACCCAGTGAGTGTTTGGTTACGGATCTGAGAGGGTGAAATGATTGATGGGAGAAATAAAGTGGAGTTTCTACGGACTTGATACCTATCCGGTTGATAGAATATCATCACGTGGAGGTATTGGATCGAGTCTTGGCAAAACAAGTGAAAATTAACTCCTGACAGCTCCTGTATCCTTATTGATTGTGTTTTATTGTTAATTGTGAATTTCATGAACTCTCTAGCTTTATTTCTTGTACAATTGTTATTGTTACTTTAACTATGTGTTTGCATATTTTTCTTGGGCTCATTGAGCGTTAGCTTACCCCATTAGTTTGTTTTCCTTAACAGGAGCTTGAAATAGAAAGAGTTTTTTGGGGAAGCTGACTTGATTACCTTTTGATCAGAATTATGGATGCAATCGATTAGTAGACTTTTGATGGTTGTAATTTTAGGGAAAGTTGATGTAGTTTTGGAAACATGTGATGTAAGATTTGAACATTTGTTTAAGGAAGCGACTTTTCCTTACTTTGACTTTTATTATTGGTTGACTTTCCTTATGTTTAAATTTGGCTTGTATCGAGTCCCAGTGAGAGCTAGGTAGGCATTTTGTTGATACCCTTGAATTTGCCCTAAGAAGAAGTGGGGGTGTCACATTATCCCCTTTAATTCCTTGTCCTTGGTTCGGTCTAATTTCTGATCCCAGATTATCCCCTTGAGCTTGGGGTTACCTAACCCTCATCCTCGACCCCTTCCACTTCTTCGGCCGTCCATGATTTTAATTTTTTCTAAAGGCATGATGAAAATAAATATATATAAACGAAGCTTGAAAATGATACTTTAATCATGCCATATGAAAAGTAAATAGGGGAGACACCAAAATAATTGTAAATATGCACAACCCATAGTGTATATTAGAAATCATAGAACAATAAGTCAAGCACCTCATAAGTAACTTTCAAGTGCTTCAAAAGATATGAAGCATAGTTAAACAAAATACAATGGCCTTTGAACGAGCACTATCCTAGACAAAACTATTAGGATAGACTAAATCACTAGCTTAGTGATCGACGGGTTCAGAAGTCTTTGCTACTTCAGTAAGATCATTTTCATCTTCAGCACTATGAGTTCCTACCTCATGTCCCTCGTCGAGTATCTTGCCATCCACCACTTGTTCGACCAAGGTAACACCCTCAGCCATCATCCCCTCAATCTTTTTTCGCTCCTCAAGTACATCCGTCACCAGTTCATGAACTCTAGCAGTTTGGACATCCACAGTGGCTCTCAGTCCTAAATTATCCTCATAGAACAACCCATAGTATATAATTGTAAATATACACAACCCATAGTATATATTAGAAATCATAGAACAATAAGTCAAGCACCTCATAAGTAACTTTCAAGTGCTTCAAAAGATATGAAGCATAGTTAAACAAAATACAATGGCCTTTGAACGAGCACTATCCTAGACAAAACTATTAGGATAGACTAAATCACTAGCTTAGTGATCGACGGGGCCAGAAGTCTTTGCTACTTCAGTAGGATCATTTTCATCTTCAGCACTATGAGTTCCTACCTCATGTCCCTCGTCGAGTATCTTGCCATCCACCACTTGTTCGACCAAGGTAACACCCTCAGCCATCATCCCCTCAATCTTTTTTCGCTCCTCAAGTACATCCATCACCAGTTCATGAACTCTAGCAGTTTGGACATCCACAGTCGCTCTCAGTCCTAAATTATCCTCTCGAACTACCCAAATTTCCTCAGCTAACCACCTCCGATCATCGGTTACCGCTAGCACCACTTCGTTAGGGTATGAGTAAGTCCTCCAACAATCACACAAAGACCTAGTTCAACGAACTGGGATCCACTGCCAAAGAGAGTCCCAAGACCTCTCTCGATAACGAATCACTGGAGGGTGCCTCAGAGGTGACCCATCTCCATCATTTCCTTCCATGACCTACAATTAACCCACAAAACTAAAGGTTAGGACCTTATAATCACTAGTGCCATTAAGAAATTTAGCTTAAAAAATTTAGTTTAAGGTTTATCACGAATTTTTATGAACAAAAGTTCACGACTAAAACTCCTAACACTACTCCAAGTATTTCAAATCTAGCGTTCTGATACCAACTGTGATATCTCTGGCCGATATTGTCCCACAGTTAGCCGTGTTCCATTGGGCTGTGGGTTTTGTTCTTGACGGTGCTGGACAACACAACAGGCTAATGCCTCACTAAAAGACTTCGGCTAGATGGGGGACACCACAACAGGTTATTAAAGCAGCCCAGAACTTTCTCCCTAACCGATGTGGGATCATGACAATCCACCCCCCTAGGAGACCCAGCGTCCTCGCTGGCACACTAGGATTAGGAATTGACTCTGATACCAATTGTGACGTCCCCAACTCTCCCTAGGATGAACCCTAGGATATCAGCGGAACGCCTGCCTAACTCTCGTCAGGACTCACGCACTCAATCAAGCTTAACAAAGGATTACAAATTAACCATCGATTGAATTAAGAAGTATTTCAGATATACAAGCTCAAAACTCCCAAGCATACCACTTACGATTACAAACTACAAAATTCAAGTATACAAAATTTACACTTTAATGGTCTCCAATAACATACAATAGTACACTAGGTTCAACCAAAGTTACTAGTCTAGGATCTCCAATTTCCATCTCCAAAACCTGTTAAGAAAGAACAAACATAAGGGGATGGGCTAATACTCAGTTAGGCCAAGAAAACAAGCAAGCGAGCAAGCACGTAGAACCAATTAATCAAATAGTATGCTTAAAAGCAATTTTAAACATGACATTTCATTTAAATGCACAAGTAGGAATTAAAACACAAGAAGGATACAGGAGCTCTCAGGAGCTATTCCTACGTCTCGATCAATTTGAGCCATCTGTGGTTGACCCTCCATCAACCCAAGTAGTAACACGACCATAGTGCTCCGCTTACTTCTACCATCCAACATAACACCCACTTGGATCCGGAACCAAACATGTATGAAGTGGCGATACTATTCGAGTATGCCAAGCGAGATCTTAAAAGATCAAGCTATAATATTTCCCAAAGTTCACCAAACTTCTCAACCAAACCCTTGCCGGCTCGAGTTACAAGGTTAGCCAATAGGTTGGAGCATCCCCACAAGTATAAGGGTCGATGAGACAATGCTCCAATCGACTTAGAATCAATCATAGCACTGAATCGGGATGAGCGGTACCTCCCACCCGAAGAGGGCATAATACTTCTAGCCGCTCAGGGCTCACGACTTAAAGCATGTTTACGTACAAGTACAAGTCAAATATATTCATCGAACAAGTATCATGTAATCAGGAGAGAGAGAGAGGACGAGGGCGATAAAATACACATTCGTCTCGGCAAATTCATGTATCATATTGCACTTATATAAATCTCAACTGAATCATAGTAACAATGAACATGCACTTGACACTCACTAAAAGTCAAGGCAAAACAAGAGCAAAGCAAGAGTTAGATAAGCTCTTCAGCATTCTTGTGACCACCTGAGATATGCACAATCATGATTACCTAGGTATTCGATCAAGATTATAAAGAAAAATATTTTCTTTCCATCAACTCTCAAGGTCACAAGTCGAGTCGAGTTAAAAGAGTTTTTTTCGCTAAATCATTGATAATACTCAAAGAGAACTCGAAAGTCGTTTCTGATTCAAGTGGTGGTAAGTAATATCAATTTCAAAAGAAAGTATCATACATACTTTTGGTACGAAAATCAAATAAAAGGGAAAATAATTTTCATTTCTCAAAACTTCTAGTCCGAAACCCAAGTTTTAAGAATATAAGGAACGTTTACATTTTCTAAACTAATGGAGTTAGAATTCATCAAAACTACACTCATTTTCATAGTAAATATCAAAGGTCAAGGTTTCAAGTTTTGAGTAGAAAACTAGTAGAAATTCTCCAAGATTTATTTTAGTTAAAACTCTCCATTTTTATAGCTCAAATTCATGAAATCAAGGGCATAAGAATAGGGGTGCCATTAACCAAGGAAGTTAACAATTAAGAAAATGCATCAAGAGAGATTTAATCCTTTGAAAACCAAGATTCAAAATGAAGGTTTAAAGTTCAAAAGTGACCTTGTGTCCAATCATGAAATTAAACTTAAAACGGAATAAAATTTCAAAAGGGAGGTTGGAAGTGTTTAAAAGTGTACTTGGTTGAAACCAGAAAATTTTCGACTTGGTGCGATACTATTTGGAAAAATCATATTTCGAGTTTCATAAGTCCAAAAATTGAAAACTTTATACCGTTGGATACTAGACTTGTACTAAAACTCTCTGGGAGACACTTTTCTTAGACTCTAATTCAAAATCATTCAAATTTTAGTTCAAAGTCACCGTTCCAGACAGGATAGAGCAAAATAGGTTTGCAATTCCAACAAAGTTTGAAAATTTGACAAAATTCATAGAAATGGAATCAACCCTTGAAATTTATACCACTAATAGAATTCCAAATCTAGATTCAAATGCAATAAATGGAACCCAATTTGGACATTTCTATATCAAGATACAATGGGTTCAAGAAAACTGAATTTTGGAACCTGTTGCACTAAATTTCCAGTTTTGGAGGCTTGACAGAGTTTCAAAATCTGGTCATAATTAAAGCTACATAACTCAAAATTTAGCGGTGTTTGTGGCGTTGAAAACTAGACTCAAAAGGCCACAAATCACTAGAAGGAACTGTCTTAAAATTTATTTTTTAAGATAGGTGAAATTGGGCTACAAATTGCAGCTAGGTCTATTTGTCGGATGAAAACAGTGAAAAAATTCAGTCATCTTTGCCGGTTCACTATAGCTCTGGGAGCCTAGTTTCAAATTCCATAAACGGCACTCAATTTTAACTCCCAGACAAAAAGTTAGGACCCAAAACGTGAGCACTGGTTGGGTCTCCTGGTTAGAAAAGTTTCCAGATTTCTTCCTCACTTAAACCCTATTTTAACTAACCAATTGTAAAGCTTTTTGGGAGATATTCAACACACATAAACACCATCATATAACAAACATTATAGCACCAAAACAACAACAAAATTCAAAATTAACATGAGAGTTTCATCCAGTCAAAATATGGACAGCAAGCATCCTTCATCTTCTAGTTTTCTTTTCCAACTTTCCAACTAAAACTAAGCCATATTTTCTCAAAATAAGTATCAAACAAGCAAGTAAACATATAAAATCCTCAAGGCTTCTACCTATAAAGTCAACTCAAGTCCTCTACCTAATGTCAAGGTTCTTGTGAACCCATCAGCAGCCCAACAACTAACTAATTACAACTAACTAACTACTAATAGTTGAGAGGGTAAATATGAGAACTTGGAGGATTACCTTTGCTTCCAAGAATGAAGAACAACCACTAGTATAAGCTCTTGAATCACTAAAGTTTCTACTTTGTTCAAGTCATCTTCCAAGCTTATATGAAGAACCAAAGAAAGAAGCAAATTTGGAGAGTTTTCTAGGAGCAAAATAGTAGACAAACTAGCTGAAATTTTTGTAGAGAAATGGGGGAGGGGAGTCGGCCAAGGTGAGGAGAAGAAGAGAAGGGTTTTGGGTGGTAGTTGGTAATTTGATTGAATGACAAGAAGAATGACATAAAGGTGTTCTAGGCCTCAAAAGTCAACAATCGATTAATGAGCAATTAGTGCTTCTAATTGAACTTAATTTAACTCGCTCAACTCACTCTATCCCTCTGTTAACTTTTCTTAGTCTACTATTGATCATTCTTAATTCTCAAAGATTAATGTACTCTCGAATCAAATTTGCCTTGATAAGCGTGCATTCACTATTTCTCGCTAAACGAGCCGCAGAAAAATTAAATTCGCTAACAAAACGTTTTAAGAATGTAAATGAAACATTGTTCCATGTAAATGAATTTAAAATAGATGAAATAAATTATTCGGAGTAAATGAATAAATAATTAATTAAATAGGCAAGTAATACAAAATAAAAGTAAGAAAAATAAAAATTCGAGTCCTCACATCCTTCCCCCCTTAAAAGAATTTCGTTCTCGAAATTCATACATGATTCAGAAACAACTCTGGATATTTCTTCTGGATCTGCTCTTCTACTTCCCAAGTCACTTTCTCCATTCCATGATTTCTCTGTAAAACTTTTACTAGAGGGGTTTGCTTGCGTCTTAACTTCTTCACTTTTCGATCTAACAGCTTTACCGATCTTTCTTTCTTTCTTCATAGGACGAATTCTCATCAATATCTACTTCTTTCGGTCATAACACATGGGACGGGTCAGGATGATATCTCTTAAGTATAGAGACATGGAAGACATTATGGTTCCTGAACAAACTCAAAATTAGCTCCAACTTGTCAGCTACATTTCCTATGCATTGAATAACCTTATAGGGTCTCCTGGGTGAAAGCCAGACATCCTAACCGCTGGACGACAATGGATTCCAAACACTAATTTCTTCTAACATGTGCCATTCTCTCACCGTTAAACAAGACACTTGCACCTTATGATTTAGGACATCTGCCACCATATTATCTTTTCCGGGATGGTAGTTAAGCGTGCAATCATAATCTTTCAAAAATTTCATTCATCTATGTTGTCTCAATTTCAACTCCTTTTGGGAGAACAAATACTTAAGACTCTTGTGATCCGTGAAAACCTCAAAAGTCACTCCATATAAATAATGTCTTCACTTTTTCAAGGCAAACACTGCTGCCGCTAATTCCAAGTCATTAATTCTATTCATAAAATTTCAACTTACGCAAGGCATACGCAATCACTTTTTTATTTTGCATCAATACACATCCTAAACCATCCTTTGAAGCATTTGTATAAATCACAAAACCATCTCCTCCGCTCGGTAATGTTAATACAAGTGCCTCAGTCAAACACTTTTTCAACTCTTGAAACCCTTCCTCGCATTTAGAATCTCATATGAACTTGCCATGCTTCTTAGTCAACTCAGTTAAGGGTTTTACAGTTTTAGAAAAGTCCTTGATAAACCGATGGTAATACCCTGCTAACCCTAAGAAACTCTAAATTTCGATAGGGTTCTATGATCATTTCCACTTAGAACAGCTTTTACCTTAGTTGGATCCATAGAAAATCCTTCTTTAGAGATTATATGATCTCGAAAAGCTATTTCTTCTAACCAACTCTCACATCTATTGAACTTAGCAAAAAAAAAAATTTGACGCTCTCTCAGGGTTTGTAAAACTATTCTCAGGTGCTGTTCATGATCTTATTACAGGTCTAAAGGTGTTGGAAAATAAATTAAATATATATATAAGCCATCAAATCAATTAAAGCAAAGTAAATTTTTTTCATAAAAGATCATAATAGTTACACCAAGTGAGGATAACTTCATCAAATCATTTCAAAAGAAAGGAGAGATAAACAGAATCATAGGAAAACGTGCTAAGTCACAAATGTACAAAACAAAAATACAACTTTATCCCCTATACAAAAGATTACAATTGCTAAAAGTGCCTGCCTAAACTAGGGTAAAACTACAACCCCTTTCCCTCGAGTGGAGTTAGATCCATCCCCACTCGCGAAGCTCCTACTACTTGGATCCCTCTCACAGCCATTAGCATTAATCACTCCTTCTGGCACTCGACTACTTTGCAGCGGATCTAGCAGACTGCCGAGTATTTCCTCTTTTTAGAGGCACTAGGACAACTTGAAACTTGATATTCGGCACTGCCGCAGATCTGGCATTTTTCTTGCTTTCTCCAGCGCTCGGTCTTAATGTGGTTAAACTTGCCACATTATCCACAAGCCATACAAGACGTCACGGCCTGACCAGTTTGAGAATTTCCTTTATTTTTCTTTTCCAGCTCCACGTTCATGTGTAGCAACTCAATTTTTTCCGCATATTCTTGTTTCCATTGTCCTTCTCAGTAATCAGTCAATTTCTTTTGAAATTCTATCTTCTTTTGAAGAATGTGTATTTTCTTATGCATCTCTCCCAAATTTGTCATTTCACCGCTTGGCACAAATCAAATGCTAGCCTGTCAGGCAAATTAGGGAATCAAAATAAGTAACTATTTGCAATGAAAAACTCAGGCCATATTATTCTTCCGTTCTTTTGCTTACAGGTTACCCCAGAGTATAAATCTTAACTAATCTCTGCTTAATACAGACAAGCTCTTGAGTCTCCACAGGATTACTATCATCACTTATACACATAACAAAATACGAAATCATATTCCTTAATATAAAAGTTTCACACCCTAACTCACTTACAAAGTTATTCAAGAAGAATCTCTAACCTCTTGCTCTTACTAGTACCTTATATTATCCTCTCAAACCCATTTTCTACTATTTCGGGATCAGACCCTCCGTGAAACTTAGGTGGGACGAACTTCAAGAATCGCTCCAAAACTCTATCCTCACCCCTCTCTTGGTTCCTAGGTTGGTTGATTGGCTCAGGGCCTTGACGCTCAGCAAACCGTGCTAAGATATCAGTCATACAGTTAATAGCAGTAGCTACTTGATTATCCCCTTTATTTCCTTGTTCTTGGTTCGGTCCAATTGCCGATCCCTGATCATCCCCTTGAGTTTGGGGTTACCTGACCCCTCACCCTCGACCCCTTCCACTTCTTTGGTCGTCCATAATTTTAATTTTTTTTAAAGACATGACGTAAAATAAGTATACATAAGCGAAGCTTGAAAATTATACTTTAATCATGCAAAATGAAAAATAAATAGGGGAGACACCAAAATAATTGTAAATATGTACAACCCATAACATAGATTAGAAGTCATTGAACAATAAAGTCAAACACCTCATAAGTAACGTTCAAGTGCTTCAAAAGATAGGAAGCATAGTTAAACAAAATACAATAGCATTTGAACAAGCACCACCCCGACTATCCTAAACAAAACTATTAAGGTAGACTAAATCACTAGCTTAGTGATCGACGGGGCCGGAAGTCTTTGCTACTTCAGTAGGATTATTTTCATCTTCAGCACTATGAGTTCTTATCTCGTGTTCCTCGTCGAGTATCTTGCCATCCACCACTTGTTCGACCAAGGTAACACCCTCAGCCATCATCCCCTTAGTCCGGTCTCGAACTTCATGTATAACCCTAGAAAGTTGGCGCTTAACCTCCTAAAGCTGCTCACAATGAGTCTTAGCCCTTTTCCGCTTCTCAAGTACATCCATCTCCAGTTCATGAACTCTAGCAGTTTGGACATCCACAGTCGCCCTCAGTCCTAAATTATCCTCTCGAACTGCCTTAGTTTCCTTAGCTAACCACTTCCGATCATCGGTTACTACTAGCACCACTTCGTTAGGGTACGAGTAAGTCCTCCAACAATCACATGAAAACCTAGTTCGACTGTAGACACCAAATTTTTTTAAATTTATTTTATTTTATTCTATTTTATTTTTTATTAATAATTCTTATCTATTTTTACTTATTAATCTCTTGGTTTTGTTTTTAAACATATTTTTTTAGCATTTTAGATACCAAATTTTTTAATTTAGCTTTATTTGTTATTATTTTCATTTTTATTGATTACATGTATTTATTATTCATTTCTAGCTTAATTAGTCGCTTAATTTTTATTAAGACATTTTTAGTATTAAAATTTATCCAAAAAAGAAAAATTATCACAAAAATATGCTTTAATCTTTTTAGATTCAATTTATAAAAATTTGTTGCAAATTAGCTTCAATTATAAATTAACGCTGTTTGTTTACTTAAATTAATTGAAATTTAGTTAAAAATAAAAGGAAAAATCATCAATCAAATTCAAAAATTATTTTTAGCATTTTATTTGACTTTTGTTGCTTTTGTTTTATTTCCATTTGTTGTTAAGAGAATCATTTCCTTATTATTGTTGGTAATTAAGTTATATATTGAAAAAAAAAAGGAAAAGGAAGAAGCAACGCTATGAGAAGCAGAAATAATTTCGCAGAAATAATTATAATTTCGTGCCATGTTTCTTTACCTAAAAAAAAAATCAAGTTAAAACAAAACCCATCCCTATCTACACATGTCCAAGAAATTTCAGAATAACAAATATGTAAAGTTGGAAACTTTCTGCAATTTTTCATTCATCCGAAACATGCTCATGTGAGATCACTCAAGAGAAACCTACTGATTCATTACCCAAACCCCAAATGTTATAACTTCATCAACGTTGTTAACATCACCACAATACAACCGTTCATTATTAGCAGCTTCAATCATGCATCAGGAGATGAAAAATGCAGCAAAGGCATAAAGCAAGGAACTTGCGGCACACATGCACACAACATACCAATCGAACACCAAAGAAATTACAAGCTTCAAACAACCAAGAGCTCTAGCATCAAAGCGGCTCTCAGTCCTGTTGCAGCAAAAAGGCAGAGAATTCCAACTTTTGTGGTCACTCTCGGCCCTTCATAGTGGTTCTAATACATTCAAGCAAGAACTGACGCAATATCAAGACTCTTAAAGTTTTCTTTTTTTCTTTCCAACATGTAATTCTGACTTCAAGACATAAGAGCTCTACATAAGAGCATGAAAATCTGGAAGGGTTGCTATACTATTTATATGATCAGTATGAAGAACCCATCAGTCAACATGGAAGCAAAGACAGAACCATCAAACAGCAAAGGGGAGCAAACAAAAAACCAAAGAAAGCAGCTTTAGGCTGTAAAACGCTAGGAAACTGATCCAAATATTCTAGCACTACCACGACGCAAGAGAATCAGACGATGAAATCAACGAACAGCAAGAAATCATCATTTGGAATCCAACAGTGGCATGATACAAGAAAAAACTCAAGATTTACACATGCTGGTATCCTAATTAAAGGGAAAAAAAAGTTTACTCTTGCGTCGCAGCTTGATCTAGACGTGCAGGATCCTCCAACGTTCGAACGAAACCCCTTTTCTTGCTCTTCACTGGTCTCTTTTTCTAGTTCTTCTTGCTTTTCTTTTTTTTTTTTGTTTTGCTTTTCTGGATTTTCCAGCCGCCAAGCTTTTTCTTTCTTACTTTTGGTCTCCCTCTCCCACTCTATCTCATTTTTCTTTCACTCCAACATTCCTATCTTTCCCGTAACTTTTCTCTCAATTTTTCTTCTCCAGCCGTCACACTTGCACCTCTAGCCGTCACTTTCTTTTCTCTCCTCCAAAACCTCTCTCAGCCGTCACCCTATCTACTTTCTCTCAAACTTTCCTTTTAAACCCCTCAACCCTTGGGTGGACGATGGAGATGAAGCTCTTGTTTCATCAGATTTTAGAACCGTTTAATGGTTCTTGATGCCCAAGACAAATGAGTTTTCTAGATTAAAGCCAAATGGCATGTACTACAGCAATCCAACGGAGCTAAAAAAGTGAGAAAAATCTATGAGAAGAAACTGGAAAATCACCGCTACTGTTTTGTTCCTTTTTTCTGCTTCTGATAGCGTTGCTTCTTCCTTTTCCTTTTTTTTTCAATATATAACTTAATTACCAACAATAATAAGGAAATGATTCTCTTAACAACAAATGGAAATAAAACAAAAGCAACAAAAGTCAAATAAAATGCTAAAAATAATTTTTGAATTTGATTGATGATTTTTTCTTTTATTTTTTTAACTAAATTTCAATTAATTTAAGTAAACAAACAGCGTTAATTTATAATTGAAGCTAATTTGCAACAAATTTCCATAAATTGAATCTAAAAAGATTAAAGCATATTTTTGTTAATAATTTTTCTTTTTTCGAAAAATTTTAATACTAAAAATGTCTTAAAATAAAAATTAAGCGACTAATTAAGCAAGAAATAAATAATAAGTACATTTAACCAATAAAAATGAAAATAATAACAAATAAAGCTAAATTAAAAATTTTGGCATCTAAAATGCTAAAAAACATGTCTAAAAACAAAACCATGAGATTAAGAGGTAAAAATAGATAAGAATTATTAATAAAAAATAAAATAGAATAAAATAAAATAAATTAAAAAAATTTTGGTGTCTACAGCTTGCTCCTCTTTGTCTGAATTTCGCAGAAACTCGAGACAAAGACGTAGACACCAAATACTTACCTACAGTTATTCTGTCGTGGGTCAAAACGTATAAGCATAAAAGATCTGTGGGATGAAAACCCGAAGCTGCGGTATAGTAACCTCGTCAGTGGGATGAAAAACCCGAGCCTGCGGTATACTTGGTCAGTGGGATGAATACTCGAACCTGCCTTTACTTGGTCAGTGGGATGAGTACCCGAACCTGCCGTCACTTGGAAAGATTTGTGCAGAACTTTTTGTGGAATTTCGAAAAGAGAGACAAACAATTGCTTCTAAAAATTGCTCCAGTGTAATGCTTATTGGACTATTGTGTGACGGCCCCACCTCCCCCTAGGGCGTACCCCAGGGTTCGGCGGGTCGCCTGCCCAACTCTCGCCGGGACTCAGTCGTTCACTACAGTCCTCAATTAAAATCGGAATAAATAACAAGAATAAATAGGGCAGCGATCCAAACTTAAAGCGAAACTTATATACATTGCTATCCCAAAAGGGAGTATAAAGATCGAATATACAAAGGTTCTCAATCCTTCATACGTCCAGCCCGGTCCAAGCACTAGGCGAGAACCACTACAAAAGAAACAAAAGAAACAAAAGAACTAGACTGGCTAGTCTATGCTCTCATCCTGCTCGCCGTCCCCTGTTAAGGAAAACAAAACTAAAGGGGTGAGCTAAAAACTCAGTGAGATTCCGAACACATAATCAGATAGTCAATTCAATACATTAAACATGGAGTATCAATAAGTCAAGAAATATTTACAACGGAAAGCGATAGTAACGCATTCATTAAAAGGATACGGGCTCACATGGAGCTATTCGTTCATTCGTTCGTTCCCCTGACATTTCCCCTTATTCCTCCAATTATTTGAAAATTTTCTTTTTGAGAAATAAAACCCTCGTGCCTTCATTCGTTCATTCATCCCCTTCCGGACGTTGGCCGGACTCCACCCATCCGGACGTGGCCGGACTACAAGGTAATACTCGAGTATACCAAATTCACCCAAGGTCACCATATCGCCCGACCGAATCCGTTTCTGGCTCGAGTCGATCGGTAACGAAGGGCAGGGCCCATTTCAGCCAAAAGGCTTATATTCATGCACAAGTAATGTTCCAATCATTCAATCTTTGAGAATTTCACATTTCTTTAGGTCGGGTGCGATAAAGTACACACCCGCCTAGAAAACTCATTTTGGAAATCATTGAAAGCACTTAACACGTTATCAAACAATAATACAAGTCATGAAGTCAAGAAAATATAGCAAACAAGGAACACTCACCTAGTTATGCAAAATAACGTGCAAAATATCCTTTCGGATATTACCCTTAGTCACCAATGAAACTTAAGATTGAACAAGAGAACATATTACAGTTTATCGAGCAAAATATTTAAGGGGAAACGAAGAAACCCGACTAATTAGGAGTAAAACGTGTAAATATGACTTTCAAGTAAAAAAGAGGGTTGTTTGGACCCAAGGATGAAAATAACTAGGGTTTCAAAATCAATCGCAAAACCAAGCTCAAAAGGCTTATAGAATTCCAACGGAAAACATTTGACCACGACAAAATCAAAAGACGAATAGATAGGCTAAGAAAATATTTCTTCAGAATCGTAAAGAATCGTTTGTATGACTAAAAGTCACCATATATTCAAGTAGAGGTTATATAACAAGGGTTTTGATGAAAATCATATGCAAAAGGAGGACTCTTAAAACCGTACTTGAAAGTAGTTCACTTGTGGCCGATAAAGCTCTAACTCATACTTCTATATTTTGGGTACGGAGTAAGTAAACATTTGGCGTTTCAAATCGAAGAGGTATCATGTTTTGGAATGGTAAAACGGTCATAGTATTTGCCAAACGAAAATATACAAATTCAAATAGAAACTTAGCCCTCGAGCGAAAATTTGGGCAGCACGCCCTTTGTATTTACCTAATTTTCCAGCCATTTTGGCTTCATTATTTTTCTCATTCAAGCCCAAGTTTATACACAACACAAATGCATTTCAATGGCCGTTCCATAGGCTCAAGACAATACAAGAACATAAATCAACTCATAACAAATGCGGAAATGAAGTTTACAAAAACACAGATTTGATAGGATTTTGCGGAATGGGCACATCCGAGGTTACGCTTATCAGATTGAGGTAAAACGTATACTATTTTGAAGCTAAGACAGGGGGCTACAAGATTTAAGAAGGTCACTCAGACCAGTTTCTAGTGCAATCAGGTCAAAAATTCAATATACTAAACCAGAATCACAAAAACAGGTTCACCAACCGCATTCTGGTTCAAACATCATAAGTCAGGCTACCTAAGTCCAAATCAAGTGATTCCAAAGCCATTTGAAAGCTAAGATACAAGGATACAGTTCTTAAGAAGACATCAACAACTAAATCAGAAGCATTCCCAATCAAATTAACCAATTACAGAGGCAATTATCAAGTTCGGGTAGAAACAGGGCAGCAGGGGTATTTCGGTCTTTTCACAGGATACATTGCTCCGATTGAGCTGAAATTTTGTAGGCAACTATAAAATACCGTTCTATACAACTTTCATGTTTTAGGCCAAGCCTAATTCGGTCTCTAACTATGAGTACTAAAATCGGGCAGAACTGAACTGAAATTTTCCAGAAATCTGGGATTCTTGCAATCAATTGCTAATTTCCTTATTTTTAGCTTGCTTCACTACCTTAACTTCCCATATCAGATTATAAACATCAAAGCCCCAATTTTTAAGCACTAGAAAAATTATAGGAAAGCTGTAAAAATTCCAATAAAAATGGAAAATCATGATCTAAGCCTCTATTTCACCACATACATCAATAATTCAACCATATGTGACATATTTAGCAACTAATCGCGAATTTAATCGGAGAGTCAAGGTTCTAGCATGTATACCTTTCCAAGGATATTAGAAACAAGTGTTTAAGGCCTTTGTTCCTCAAGAAAATTACACCGGTAGGTAGCTCTTGTGCTAGATAACAACTTAATCAGAGTAGATTTCAACTTAATCAGAGTAGATTTGCGCGAATAGAAGAAACTTTTCAAGATTTGGAGAAGAACAAGATGAACTCTCTTTGTCTTTCTCTCTCTCTCTCTCTTGTCTCGGCTATGGAGCAGAAAAAAATGAAGAAGAAAGGCTGTTCTTAGGGAGTTAAAAAAGACAAGAGATTAGGATTAATCTAAGTCACAAGTTTTGCCAACACTTGGATCAACCACAACCACAAAATTTTCTCTTTCTTCTCTTTGCATTTTTGGCCACAAATTTCAGTCAAAGGCAGCTGGAAATGAGGGAATATTTTGCTCAAATATCAATGAGCTCATGTGGTAAGAAAGTGGTGGTCCAGTGGCGCGTTCAATCGGTAGTGCACGGTACCCGTCGGTTCGCGCCGTTTTTCCTTAAATCGCACGTATTAGGGTTTTTACTTCCTATTCACTAACCTTATATCATTGCTCCTAATCACACATTATTTCTCACCTAAAAGTCACTTTTAATCACCAAATTTGATCCTTGCTTCGTACCGAAAAATCATCCGGCGAAAAATCGCGAAAACCCTAATTTTGCTCCAATCTTGAAACCGAAAAGTGAAACCCTACTTTCTAGGTTCATTTGCACTTATTATAGAATTACTAGGTAGTAGGGCTATAATAAATGAATAATTTCCAAATAAAAGGGCATTTTTGAGAAAAATATAAGGAATTTGCGAGTCCTCACACTCTCTCTCCCTTAAAAGAATTTCGACATCGAAATTCATACCTTTCGTCGCCTCGGAGGACCCCAGAACTTGGTGCTGATCTACGGCATAAACTTGTGTTGATACTTTTGTTCGATTTTTTCTTTCATGAGTTTGTTTCAGTTTGGTTACTTCCACTTGTTGAGTACTACCCTCTCGTGGCTGTTTCTTCGAGCAATTGCTAAGTTGATGATTGCTACTCCCACAAATCAAACATTTTCCCCCTTTCCGCCAGCAATCATTCTCAGTGTGATTTGCCTTTCCACAGTATCCACAGGCCAATTGAGGAGCTACTGTTGGATCTTCTCGAGAAATGTCCTTTGATCCGATCTGACTTCCTTTCATGGACCTTTCATCTAATGTTCTTAATGTCCAAGGTGGGCGAGGTGAATGGTTCACTTTTTGCACTTTGGAGAGCATTATCTTTTCTCCGGATTCCTCAGGTATACTACTGGATATATCTCTTTTCCGCGTTTGAAAGACTTTTACTTGGGCTTTCACATCCTCAATTCTTTGGGCCTTCTCAAGAGCCTCTGTAATCGTATTAACTTGAACTGCCGCTAGTGCCTCCTGGTTTTCCAAATTTAGTCCTTGTATAAATCGTCTTATTCTCCGTCGCTCCGTAACCACCAATTCGGAAGCGAATTTAGACAGTCTAGTAAATTTGGTCTCATATTCGGCCACACTTAGGGTTCCTTGACGCAACCCAATAAATTCGTCCTCTCTCCTTTCTTGGACTAAAGGTGGGAGATACTTTTCGTGAAATTCCTTTACAAAGTTCGCCCATGTCCATACCGTCTGTTCTCTTTCCCACTTGGCCTTAATTACATTCCACCACGCGCAGGCTGGTCCTTCGAATTGAAATACAGCAAAATTTACTTGTCTTTGCTCCGTGTAATTCAAAGCCGCGAAGATATTAATCATTGCCTCCAACCACTACTCAGCTATATCCGGATCAGGCCCTCCTTGAAATTTCGGAGGTAGAAACTTTTGGAATCTCTCAAGAGCCTTATCCTCTCCGATCTCAGGATTCCGGGGTGGATTCACTGGCATTTGACCTTGTTGATCTACCAGTCATGCTAGGATAATTGTCATTTGTTGCATCGCCGTCGCCATTTGATCTCCAGCCTCAACCTTCGGTCCCTGTTCTTGCTCGGCCACTGTTTCTCTTTCTTCTCTCAGTTCTTGAGCTTGCCTAGCTCCACGGCCACGACTAGCTCCACGTCCACGACTACGTCTCCCGTCCATTCATATGTTTTCCCTCTCTCTTTTTTTTTCTTTTCCCCAAAAAGGTAATTTAGTAAATAAACACAGTAAATTGACTACAGTAACAAATTCTAGCATTCCAAATACACAAATAAATATATATGCACATAACACGCCATATCAAGAAGACGGATAAGCAAATACACAAATACATATCAAGTTGGACAGATAACCATGTACACATAGGTATACTAACGTCATGTAGTAACAATATACAGGTAAATCAAAAGGAAAAGGTGAAGTCGTCCCAGTATCAGCCCGTCCGTCTCTCGCGTCACTTACTATCCAAACTAGATGTCCCTGACCTCTTGTGCTTATTCTAGTCAGACAAAGCCTGTTCATGTTCCCAAAATGCAAGTCTCAAGTACTTAGCAGCGCCGCAACTCTAGAGTACTCAGGCACGAGAATCCGAAATAAGACAATTCACATCTCGAGCTGCAGTCCCAAGAGTAAACTATCTACAATCGAAATTCCTACCTGACATACCTATCTATGGTCCTCAGATACCATGAGAAAGATTTAAGGCCTAGGATACACTACAGAGATCTGAAGCCTAAGCTCTGATACCACCTGTGACGGCCCCACCTCCCCCTAGGGCGTACCCCAGGGTTCGGCGGGTCGCCTGTCCAACTCTCGCCGGGACTCAGTCGTTCACTACAGTCCTCAATTAAAATCGGAATAAATCACAAGAATAAATAGGGCAGCGATCCAAACTTAAAGCGAAACTTATATACATTGCTATCCCAAAAGGGAGTATAAAGATCGAATATACAAAGGTTCTCAATCTTTCATACGTCCAGTCCGTGCCAAGCACTAGGCGAGAACCACTACAAAAGAAACAAAAGAACTAGACTGGCTAGTCTATGCTCTCATCCTGCTCGCCGTCCCCTGTTAAAGAAAACAAAACTAAAGGGGTGAGCTAAAAGCTCAGTGAGGTTCCGAACACATAATCAGATAGTCAATTCAATACATTAAACATGGAGTATCAATAAGTTAAGAAATATTTACAACGGAAAGCGATAGTAACACATTCATTAAAAGGATACGAGCTCACATGGAGCTATTCGTTCGTTCGTTCGTTCCCCTGACATTTCCCCTTATTCCTCCAATTATTTGAAAATTTTCTTTTTGAGAAATAAAACCCTCGTGCCTTCGTTCGTTCATTCATCCCCATCCGGACGTTGGCCGGACTCCACCCATCCGGACGTGGCCGGACTACAAGGTAATACTCGAGTATACCAAATTCACCCAAGATCACCATATCGCCCGACCGAATCCGTTTCTGGCTCGAGTCGATCGGTAACGAAGGGCAGGGCCCATTTTAGCCAAAAGGCTTACATTCATGCACAAGTAATGTTCCAATCATTCAATCTTTGAGAATTTCACATTTCTTTAGGTCGGGTGCGATAAAGTACACACCCGCCTAGAAAACTCGTTTTGGAAATCATTGAAAGCACTTAACACGTTATCAAACAATCATACAAGTCATGAAGTCAAGAAAATATAGCAAACAAGGAACACTCACCTAGTTATGCAAAATAACGTGCAAAATATCCTTCCGGATATTACCCTTAGTCACCAATGAAACCTAAAATTGAACAAGAGAACATATTACAGTTTATCGAGCAAAACATTTAAGGGGAAACGAAGAAACCCGACTAATTAGGAGTAAAACGTGTAAAGATGACTTTCAAGTAAAAAAGAGGGTTGTTTGGACCCAAGGATGAAAATAACTAGGGTTTCAAAATCAATCGCAAAACCAAGCTCAAAAGGCTTATAGAATTCCAACGGAAAACATTTGACCACGACAAAATCAAAAGACGAATAGATAGGCTAAGAAAATATTCCTTCGGAATCGCAAAGAATCGTTTGTATGACTAAAAGTCACCATATATTCAAGTAGAGGTTATATAACAAGGGCTTTGATGAAAATCATATGCAAAAGGAGGACTTTTAAAATCGTACTTGAAAGTAGTTCACTTGTGGCCGATAAAACCCTAACTCATACTTCTATATTTTGGGTACGGAGTAAGTAAACATTTGGCGTTTCAAATCGAAGAGGTATCATGTTTTGGAATGGTAAAACGGTCATAGCATTTGCCAAATGAAAATATACAAATTCAAATAGAAACTTAGCCCTCGAGCGAAAATTTGGGCAGCACGCCCTTTGTATTTACCTAATTTTCCAGCCAAATTAACCAATTACAGAGGCAATTATCAAGTTCGGGTAGAAACAGGGCAGCAGGGGTATTTCGGTCTTTTCACAGGATACATTACTCCGATTGAGCTGAAATTTTGTAGGCAACTATAAAGTACCATTCTATACAACTTTCATGTTTTAGGCCAAGCCTAATTCGACCTCTAACTATGAGTACTAAAACCGGGCAGAACTGAACTGAAATTTTCCAGAAATCTGGGATTCTTGCAATCAATTGCTAATTTCCTTATTTTTAGCTTGCTTCACTACCTTAACTTCCCATATCAGATTATAAACATCAAAGCCCCAATTTTTAAGCACTAGAAAAATGATAGGAAAGCTGTAAAAATTTCAATAAAAATGGAAAATCATGATCTAAGCCTCTATTTCACCACATACATCAATAATTCAACAATATGTGACATATTTAGCAACTAATCGCGAATTTAATCGGAGAGTCAAGGTTCTAGCATGTATACCTTTCCAAGGAGACTAGAAACAAGTGTTTAAGGCCTTTGTTCCTCAAGAAAATTACACCGGTAGGTAGCCCTTGTGCTAGATAACAACTTAATCGGAGTAGATTTGCGCGAATAGAAGAAACTTTTCAAGATTTGGAGAAGAACAAGATGAACTCTCTTTGTCTTTCTCTCTCTCTCTCTTGTCTCGGCTATGGAGCAGAAAAAAATGAAGAAGAAAGGCTGTTCTTAGGGAGTTAAAAAAGACAAGAGATTAGGATTAATCTAAGCCACAAGTTTTGCCAACATTTGGATCAACCACAACCACAAAATTTTCTCTTTCTTCTCTTTGCATTTTTGGCCACAAATTTCGGTCAAAGGCAGCTGGAAATGAGGGAATATTTTGCTCAAATATCAATGAGCTCATGTGGTAAGAAAGTGGTGGTCCAGTGGTGCGTTAAATCGGTAGTGCACGGTACCCGTCGGTTCGCATCGTTTTTCCTTAAATCGGACGTATTAGGGTTTTTACTTCCTATTCACTAACCTTATATCATTGCTCCTAATCACATATTATTTCTCACCTAAAAGTCACTTTTAATCACCAAATTTGATCCTTGCTTCGTACCGAAAAATCATCCGGCGAAAAATCGCGAAAACCCTAATTTTGCTCCAATCTTGAAACTGAAAAGTGAAACCCTACTTTCTAGATTCATTTGCACTTATTATGGAATTACTGGGTAGTAGGGCTATAATAAATGAATAATTTCTAAATAAAAGGGCATTTTTGAGAAAAATATAAGGAATTTGCGAGTCCTCACATATTGTACCTGCAAGAAATGAAATAATGATAGATAATGCCGCCATCATCCGATCAACCCCTTCTTCAAGAAATGTGTAAACATGAGTATTTGGACTTCTTATTTGATTTAGCGGGTACTTCAACCTTGCTCTGCGAAGAATATCAAGTTTCCATAATTTCTTGTAGTTAAACCAAACATGTCATTTGATATACCCTTAGTTTCGATAAATCATAGGGATTGCCATTTGATAAAACGCAAGAGACAAATGGGACCATGAAACACATGAAAAAATATTCTAATTGCACATAATGATGAAAATTCTAATAATATAAACACAACCATCTACTTTTATTAAACGAAAAATCATTTCAAATAAATAAACTTGTGTACTCAAATTCAAAGGTTTGTGTTTGATAAACTGAACACTTTGGTTCTCGAATTAAATGCTACATTTGACCCTTTGGATATCATCCATCCGGAGTTCAATGCTTGACAACAGAACCACAATGTGAGGAGACATTCCAATGAACTAAGTCACCAGCTTTTCAGATCCAACTCACTTTTCCTTATAAAACTGTACCTCAGTGTCCTTTCGGGTTTTCACTAAGGTTGCTCCCACCCCTTTATTTTTCTTTTTTTCTCTTTTTTCACTTTCTTTTCCTTTTCTTTTTCTTTTCTTTTTTTAAAAGTGCCCTTGCGGGTTTTCACCTAACAAATAAATCTTGTCTATCGTCCATATTAATTCAGAAATATGTTTTAAGAAATAATGGCATCAATATAACAATCCTTCCCTTGCGAAATAGGTGAAGGTGTTTTTGACATCATGTGCCATTTGATTAGAAATTCTCCTGAAAAGACAATATAAAGAACAGAAGCTAGGACTTTAGGTTTTTGTAATGGGGTCTGGTAGGGTGTTAAGAAAAAGGTTAAGGCTTGAAGGCAGATTTTATAAATGTTTAGATATCCTGAGATCGTATCTTCAAAATAATCCTACTAATAATTGCCCCAATTTATTCTTAATCAAGGTTTTTCTTCTTTTTTTCTTTAATTTTCTCTTCATTTTGTTCCTCTATCACTTTTACCTTTTGAAACCTCTTTTTTCTTTCTTTCTTTTTCAACCTTTTCAACTCAAAATTTGTCCCAGTGTGGAGTTTGCGATCCTCAGGGGTTGCCAACCGAAATAATTAATTTTGAAAGCTCAAAAAAGGATGACTAGAGATAGAATGTTTGATTGGAAAGAAAGAAGGCCTGACTTTTCATTCCATTCTTTATATTAACCCTAAAAGGAAAATTCCATTTATCATATGAAAAATTTCTTACACATATCCGAATTGATCGGTTGAGGGAACACTTGCCCACCCATTTCTGCGAGAATGAGAGCTCCACCGGGCAAAACTTTCAGGACAATAAAAGTGCCTTGCCAATTTGGTGCAAACTTTCCCTTAGCTTCCTCTTGTACTGGCAAAATATGTTTCAACACTTTATCTCCTTCTGCGAATATCCGTGGTCTGACTTTCTTGTTGTAAGCACGGGCCACCCTCCTTTGATAGCATTGACCATGACAAATGGCATTTAACCTCTTCTCATTGATTAAAGACAACTGCTCATGACGTTGTTTAATCCAATCAGTTTCATCCAGTTTGACCTCCATTAAAATGTGCAAAGAAGGGATTTCGACCTCAGCTGGCAATACCTCTTCCATTCCATACATGAGGTTGTAGGGAGTGGCCCCAGTAGAAGTCCGAATAGCTGTTATATATGCCATTAATGCATAGGGGAGTTTCTCGTGCCAATCACGGTGTCTTTCAGTCATTTTTTGAATTATCTTCTTCAAATTCTTATTCGCAGCCTCAACAGCTCCATTCATCTATGATCTATAAAAAGAGGAATTTCGATGCTTGATTTTGAACTGTTCGCGCAGCCCATCCACCATATCATTGTTGAGATTCTTGGCATTATCGATGATCAACATCTCTGGTACACCAAAACAATAAATGATGTGCTTCCTTAGAAAGTCTGTCACCACCTTTTTAGTCACATGCTTGTAAGACTCAGCTTCGACCCACTTGGTGAAATATTCTATTGCCACCAGGATAAATCAATGTCCATTTGAAGCGGGAGGGTCAATGGCTCCAATCGCATCCATACCCCACATTGAGCATGGCCAGGGAGCAGTTATACTTTCTGTAGGGGGAGTAAACATAACATCTCTATGCAATTGACATTTGATACATTTCCTAACAAAAACTATACAATCATGCTCCATAGTAAGCCAAAAAATCCGGTCCTCATGATTTTCTTTGCTAATAAATGGCCATTCATATGTGATCTGCACACACCACTATGCACTTCTTTCATCAAATATTCTGCTTCATCTTCATCAACACACCTCAGAAGGCCCGAGTCTGATGTCTTTTTGTATACCACTTTTCCATTTAAGAAAAATTTAGATGATAATCTGCGCAAGAAGCTTTTGGTAGTCGTGTCGGCCCCAGGAGGATAGGACCCCGTCTTGAGAAATTCCTTGATATCACTGTACCAGGGACGGCCATCGGGAGATTTTTCCACAACTAGGCAATGAGCAGGTTTTTTGTGTAAATGAATCTAGATAGGTTCGATCACCAACTCGTCTGGATGTTGAATCATAGAAGATAAAATGGTCAAAACATCAGCAAAGACATTTCTGGCACGTGGAATATGCCTGAACTCCAAACTCCTAAGTTTGTTCGCCAAATCCAGTAAACTGCAGTGATAAGGCAAGATCTTTGAATCCGGAGTGATCCACTCTTTGAGAGTCCGATGTACAAGCAAATCGGAATCACTGAACACTATCAAGTCCTTAATCTCCATTTCCAAAGCCATTTTTAACCCAAAAATACAAACTTCGTATTCAGCCATATTATTAGCACAGAAAAATTATAGTTTAGCGGAACCAGGATAATGCTTCCCTTCAGGCGATACTAGAACAGCTCCAATACCGACTCCGAAGGAATTTGATGCACCATCAAATAATAGCCTCCATTCAGAACATTTTTCATTCATGTCTTCCGCTGTACCAACAAACAGGACCTCCTTATCTGGAAAATAAGTATGAAATGGTTGATAGTCATCCTTCCTTGGATTTTCAGCCAGGTGATCTGCTATAGCTTGCCCCTTGATTGCCTTCTATGTGGTGAAAATGATGTCGAACTCAGAAAGGATCATTTGCCATTTAGCCATGCGTCCGATTGGCATCGATTTCTCCATTAAGTACTTCAAAGGGTCTGAACGAGGGACAAGGTAAGTAGTGTGGATAAACAAATAATGCCTGAGCCTCTGAGCTGCCCAGGCCAATGCACAGCAACTCTTTTCAAGAAATGTGTATTTTGCCTCATAAGGTGTGAATTTTTTACTAAGATAATAAATGGCTTGTTCCCTCTTTCCAGAATCGTCATGTTGCCCTAAAACACATCCCACAGTCTCATCGAGCATAGACAAGTACATAATCAATGGTCGACCCGACTTGGGTGGCAATAAGATCGGGGGGTGCAACAAGTAGTCCTTAATCTTATCAAACGACTGCTGGCACTCTTCACTCCAATGCAATGGCACATTTTTCTTCAATAATTTGAACAAAGGTTCACACGTGTGGGTCAACTGGGTGATGAATCTCCCAATAAAGTTAATCTTTCCTAAGAAACTCTTCACGTTCTTCTGTGTTTTTGGTACTGGCATTTCACGAATGGCTTTAATTTTTGTCGGATCTATTTCAATACCCTTCTTACTGACAATGAATCCCCATAACTTTCCAGCCGGGGCTCCAAATGCACACTTCGCATGGTTTAGTTTCAAGTCATATCTTCTCAATCTTTCAAATAACCTTTCCAAATCAATCAAATGATCCTCCGCCCTCTTGGATTTGATAATGATGTCGTCCACATAAACCTCCATCTCCTTATGAATCATATCATGGAATAGGGTGGTCATGGTCCTTTGGTAAGTGGCTGCAGTATTTTTTAATCTGAACAGCATTACTCGGTAACAAAATGTCCCCCATGGCGTGATAAAAGCAATTTTCTCTCTATCTTTCTCTGTCATTAAGATCTGGTGATATCCGGCAAAACAATCAGCAAATGATTCAATCTCATGTCCTGCGGTATTGTTCAAAAGAATATGAATGTTTGGCAACGAAAAATCGTCTTTCAGGCTGGCTTTATTAAGTTCCCTGTAATCGACACAGACTCGCACTTCTCCATTTTTCTTTGGAACAGGTACAGGATTTGAAAGCCAAATGGGATAATGAGACACTATGATGATTCTTGCATTGAGCTATTTCTCGATTTGTTCCTTAATTTTAAGGCTCATATCTGGCTTAAACTTGCGAGGTTTTTGCTTCACTGGTGGAAAATTTGGATCAGTAGGCAATCGATGGACCACTATATCTGTTGAAATTTCAGGCATATCATCATAGGACCAGGCAAACACATCTTGGAATATGGTCAAAAACTCAATCATCTATTTTCTCTGTTTTTTATTCAAATGAATGCTAATTTTTATCTCCTTAACTTCAGTCTCAGTACCAATATTAATAACTTCTATTTCTTCTAAGTTCGGTTTGGATCTCTCTTCTTATTGTTTAAGATTCTTTAATAAAGACTCAGATTCTTCCTCGTTATCGCTCTCGTCTTGAATTTCTAATTCCAAAATTTCAAATTCGTGAGAGATATTGAGATTGCAATCATCAAATTCCAGAATAGTGATATCCAAAGGGTCTATGTGTTTTATTTTTGGCCATCGAAATTCCCTTCGGGAGGAAAGGAGATCACTGGTCCAGTTCTTCATTGCTTCAATAGACACCTCTGGAAATTCTGGGTCCTCCAACGGCTCCCCCTCAGAAGTAACCCCCACAAATAAGTTAGACAATCTAACATCCACTTACTCAATTGGATCCATTTCAGATCTAATTACTTCTGACGGATAAGGAAAAGTACAGTACAACGGTGGGATACTCAGGATAAGTTGCTTTCCTTCCTTCTCCGTCCTTTTGCGATTCATCATTTCTTTCTTATCCTTGGCAGTAGGTTGAAACCCTAATTCGAAGGTGTCCTTCTTTCCTTGAAGTTCTATTGGTCCCAAAACTCCTTGTAAGCTACGCCCGAGACCCTTGCCTATCTCATATCCTTCTCGAATCATCTCTTTAGTCATCATAACACTGGCTTCGAGTAAATTCATTTCCACCATTGCCTTAGATCCCCAACCTACTGAAACAATATCAGCCACATGGTGAGGAGAAACCAGAGTTTTTCTATCACTTCCCTCTTCTAATGTAGGATTGACGACCATAGTGAAATCTTCCTCAGCAAATACCGTAATCAATTGGCCATTCACCACAAATCTCAACATCTGATGGAGCGAAAAAGGTACAGCACCTGAAGTGTGAATCCAAGGCCGTCCGAGAAGAATATTATAAACACTCGAGAAGTCCATAACTTGGTACATAACTTGAAACTGGGCAGGTCCGATTTCTAGCACTACATCTACTTCTCCCATTGATTCCCTTTTTGCACCATGAAATCCTCTCACCACAGTGGCAGACGTCCGAAGTTTAGCTTCCTGAAATCCCAACTTAACCAAAGTGTTCCAAGGACAGATATTAAGAGCAGATCCATTGTCTATCAAGACTCTCGACAATAACTTTCCATTACAACGAATTGAGACATTCAAGGCCTTGTTGTGTCCAATCCCCTCCGAAGTCAAATCTTCATCAGAAAAAGAACTTTGATTTGAAGCCAAGACATGCTCGACTACATGAGCGAATTTGTCAACAGGAATGTTTTTAGGCACTTGAGCCTCATTTAACACCTTGAGCAGAGCCTCCTGTGGAGTTCCGAGGTTAATAGCAGATTCAATATGGAAATTTGAGCGGGCGTTTTGTCCAATTGTTCGACCACCTTATACTCACTTTTTTCAACATCTTAAGGAAATTAAAAGTCTCTTCATCAGTCACAGTTGGTTTTGTTGAAACGGCACTTTCTTTCTCTTTTGAGGATTCATCAATTGCGGGCTCACCTACAACTCTTCCAGATCTAGTAATGGCATCCACTTCCTTCTTGAGCACCTTTTCTCCTCCAATTAGTAGCGTAGGCTCGCTATAATTCCATGGGACCTCTTGTAGGTTAAGAATAGGAGCTTGCTCAAGCAATTCAAGTACCACAAGCTCCAAAAACTCACATTCGAAAGGTATCACCTCCAGAATAAAAGGATCAGTATTTTCCTTGACTTCATAGGTTTCCTCTTCCAGTATGAATGGTTCTCTGATGACTTCCATTATCTCGACTTCATCTACAATGAATTGTGTAGGTTCCCTAATCTCCTCATCGATGGTAATAACTCCCACGGCATCCTTGTGCGTAGGAAGAGGATTGTTGCTAACACTCGGCTTTGTTTATCCCTCCTTCTCAGAATCATATCTCCGACCTCAATCATATCTTGAATTTTGTGCTTAAATGCCCAGCAATTGGCAGTTGAATGTCCAGGGGCTCCCGAATGGTAGGCACAAAACGACTAAGGATCGTAACCTATAGGAAACCCTTTAGGATAGGTTTTCGGAGGTATTGTACTAATTTTTCAAGTAGCTTTCAATTGCTCATATAATTGGTCAACAGACCGACCTAGATTGGTGAAGGTTCGGTATGGGGTTGGATTTTGGGTGTCACTGGTTTGTTGCTATTGGTGGTTGGGGTTAGGGGGTAGAATAGGTCTTGGGTTATAAGGTGGGCGAGGTCTAATTTGAAAGTTTGGTGGGGAAATGTGAAATGGTGTTAGCGGTGTGTTTGGGTAATTTGGTTGAGGTCGAAGGTGGTTGATTGTGGTAGTGTAAACAAGTTGAAGGCGTGGTTGGTATGAGTAACGCGGTGAGTAGGCAGAATTTTATTGGTATCTAGGCCGGGAAGAAGAGCCTTGGTTCCAGACAAAAGAAGCTTCCTCGTCTTTCTTCTTGAATTGAGACTTCTTACTGCTGCTGCTTTGGTTTTGTATAGCTTCCAACTGCGACTTTAAAATTGAAACATTAACAATTTTCCTGCTCTCATAAACTCGTCATATTCTTCCAATTTATTGACAATCTCAGCAAAGGAACATCGAGTCATTCGAAAAATCTCTTCAAAGTAAGGCGAGTCATGAGTTTTGATAAATGTGCGAATAATCTCATTTTCTATCATGGGAGGCTCCACCTTAGCGGCCAATTTTCTCCACCTCTTCGCATATGTCTTGTGGTCCTTCGATGGTTTCCTCTTAGTCCCCTCCAATGCGGTCCTCGTCGGAGTGAGCTCACAATTATACTCATACTGCCTCACAAAAGCGGTTGACAAATCCATCCAAGTCCTCATATCCTCAGGTTTCAAATTGGAATACCAATCCAACGCGTCGCCTTTTAGACTCTTGGGAAATAAATGCACAGGTAGATTCTCATCGTCTATCGGCTTCCCTAATTTGTTTGCAAACATTCGAAGGTGTGTCTTGGGATTGCCAGTTCCGTCGTACTTGGTAAATTTGGGTGCTTTGAAACCCACTGGCAATTGCATATCCGGAAATAAGCACAACTCGTTGTAGTCCAGACCTCCTTGCTTGATCAAACCTTGGCTTTTCCTTATAAACTCTTCAAACCGATCCAATCTCTTTAGCAAATTTTTATCCACTGGCGCGGATGACTCCCCAGCTTCAACTTTCCCTTGGGCGGCAGTATCTAGGGTGAATGGCTCAGCGGTGGAGTAATAATGTGGTCCTTGAGATTCGAATGACATGCTCATAGTAATTAATTGATAATTCTGGGGAATTGGGCATGAGGAGGGTTAATTTGGATGTTAGGTGCATAAGTAGGTGGTGGGTCATGAGTGGGATAAGTAAAGGCTTCTTCAGGTGGGTTTATGACTTGTGAAGTAACAGCAGTTTGAGTATAGGATAGGAGTATTGGTTGAGATTCAGGTTGGCCAGGAGGTAAGGGTTCATGTTGTTCACCGCTAGCACCACCAGCGACCAATTGATCGATCACGCGCCGTTGGGCCATCATTTCAATGCTTAACTCATTAAATCGGTTTAGGACTTCGATCAATTGAGCTCCCAGATTCGCCAAGTCAATTGGTGATGTCGTTGCGGGCCTATCAGATGATTCTGGATGGGTACTCATGGTTACACTTTCTCTTGAAGCTTGACTACATGATCTGGTGATGATGGGGCTTCTTCGGGTAGCGATATTTGCAATTACTACTTTTGTTCATCCCCAATGGAGTCGCCAACTATCGCGCCCCATTCTTTTTGAAAAGAAAGAAAAATAGATAAATATGGTTTAAAAAGTAGTGAATTTTAGTTCAATTTTTGATTGAAAAATGGTTTTTGATTTAAAAAGAAAATGGGCCTAAATGGGGTTTAAAAGTGTGACGATTTGGGCCCAGATTATAGTTTAAAAAGGATTTTTGAATAAAAAATCGGAGTCGCCACTTGATATTAAGTTAAGGTGTACCAAGTCACCTAAAAATGAATTTTTTTGAAGAAAAAAATAGGAAAACCCTTTTTAAATGACTCAAAGTCTACGTAAATCAAAGAAAAAGGTTCGGGAGTCACATTTGAAGAAAGGAAAGGCAAGGATAAAAATATCCGAGGCACCCTTTCGACCTAGCCAAGGCTAATTGCGTGATTTAGTCAAGAATTTTCTTATTTTAACCTAAAAATTTATCACATTTGGATGTACTATATGAATACAAACCCTAGACCTAGGATGATATTGGGGAGAGGAAATGTATCTTCAAAGCTTACTTGGTACCCAATCACATTAATTGTGATGCCCAAGAGTCACTCTTTGAAGAGGTAACGAATAATGTAAAAATATGAGACTCTAAGAAAAGAAAAGGAAAATAATAAAAATAATCATAATTATACAAATATACATGTCCTAAAGGAATGCATCATGTTGGTACGGGGGACTAATGTTCGTGGCTCAATTTTCCCTTTAATAGAGGGAATACGAGCGTACTAAGTTTAGAAAGCCAAACTCGTCCATATCCCATACTTAAGGGATTATTTCCTAATCTAATCAAGCAAATGATTTAACCTAGTCTCTCTAATTTTTTCCTATATGAAATGCAAATCTAATGCTATGTCTCATACATAGGATTATATAAAGGAAAATATAAAAATAAGGGATATGGATATAAAAGGGAATATGTGATAGGGGGTATATATAAGGGGAATGTGGGATAAGGGATTTGTGTATAAAGGTAATATGGAAAAAATACATATAAGGGGGAGTATGGGATAAGGGTTTTATGTATAAGGGGAATATTAAGGAATAAGGGATATGTACATAAGGGGAATATGGGGAAAAATACATATAAGGGGGAGTATTCATATATATGAGGGGGAAATTATGGGATGAGGAATATAAGTATAAAGGAGAACATGCAAAAAATGATAAAAAAAACCCTAGAATATGCATGAGATGGAGTGTTTTTATCACACAATCATGATCTAACGCTCGAAGGGCTCCTAAGGGTCTAGCGTTGGACTAGCCCATATTTCTACTTTCTCACTAGCATTGGACTAGTGAGAAATCGGACAAGAGAACCACAACTAGCGTTGGACTAGTGTGATATCACGTTACACATTAATTATAACTAAATTAATCATGTAAAACTTAATAAAAACATGTAAACATATAATATCACATAAACACATAACACATAATCATGATATCTAGATGCAAGGTCTTAAGAAAACGGTAACATATAGCACATAAACATGCAAAAACACAGGCAAATATAAAGCAAATATACCCTAACTATTACATTTGAGGGGGGGCTCCTACAATCTAAAAGGGGAATGTGAAATAAAATGAAGTAAAGTAAACCTAACTATTACAACTTGGCATTTAAATGCTTTTTAAATAATCAAAATGAAACTAAAATAAATATTGAAAATTTAAACAAATAAAGCAAATAAATAAATTAAATAAAAACATTTAAAAGAAATACAATTAAGCATATAAAGTTACATAGATACATAGGGTCATATAAAGTGAAAATAAGGGATAGGGTGTACCTCCCTTGAGTTGGGGCCCTAATGACACGAATTTACTTATTTATCCTCCAAAATAATAAAAGGGTCAAGGCATTATTTTAATTAACAATTAATTACATGAAACGAAAATTAAACAAGGAATGAAAATTAAACATGAAATAAAAATTAACCACGAAATGAAGTTATCCATGTGTAAGAAATTAAAACAAACGAAGACCTAATTAAGATAATTTAAAGATTTTGAAAGTTTAAAATGAAATACTAAGATTAATGGCTTAAGATGGGATTTATCAAATTCAAATGCTAAAACTTGACAAAAGAGGAAATGAAACCTATTTATTATATTTAAACAACAAATTCCCAAAATTCCACTAAAAATCTAAAATATAATTATAAATTTATCAACTACTATTAAACCTCAAATTCATCCTAAAAACTCATGCATATTCTACCCAAAAATCACATTAAATCATATCAAAGAAGAATGACATGTTAGGGGGACAAATCGATTAAATTATTCAATTATTTGGGCTAAAGTTGCATTAACCAAAAATCAAAGGGTTGAAATGCAATTCTTGAAAACATTTTTTCCATGCAAGCTCCATGCAAAAGCTAAGAAACAAGCTTCTGCAACACTTTGGCTATTACCGAAAATGAGGCCAGCTGCATTTTGTTTTCAAACTTTAGATTTCCAGTTCAAGTACACAACTTTGATTAGATATTTTTCAACTTATCACCACAACTTTACACTAAGCAACAATTACATAACTATCGCAATTTAAACAAACAAAAGAGACTTAGAAAGATATCATGCAAAATTCTGGAAGAAAACATTCATGCAAAGAAAATGGTTCGGCAACCTGACATTGATTTGCAACAGATATTTGATCCTAATTCAAGTATTTTGTAGACTCCAAACATGCAAACTCAACACCACTTATTCAATTCCTCCTTCCAACATAAGATTAACAAGCTAGTTAGATGACAAAACTCATTTGTGGGCTGTTGCGGAAGAAAAGAAAATAGCAAAAAAAATGCAGCAGCTTTTAAGGAACAAACTTTTGACTAATAAAAGCAGAGCCAATTGACCAATTGCATGATGAGTCTATTAATAATGTTCAAATCCATTTGGAAGAGCCAGACATGAGATGAAACACAATTTTATATGTAAGAAAATGTTAAATCAGCCAAGTGAAATGCCAATCTAATATCATATTTCAATCCCAGCCAGATCTTTATGCAGCTGCAGACTCAGATGATGGTCACAAGATGATTGTAGAAATGTCAACAAGAAGGTTTATTATGCACAACAAACCAAATATACAAATAAGTTCTGAAGAAACTTGAGAGAAGATAAAGTTCCAGACACAACCAAACAGGTGAGATCAAGCATGTAGGAAAAATTCTCTAAAGCTTAAACTTCTGTTTGCAGTTGATCATTTGAGTTTGTTCAATGTGATGAAGGTTGCTTCACATATACCACGTCTTACCAGATAGACACAAACTAATATGATAGCCAACTACGAATTACAAACAACACTGTGGAACAAAAGATGATCTGCAACTGGAAGTGCTATGTTGCAGTGGAAGTCTACTCCAAATTAATACTTCACCTCATGGAGAAATTTCTAATTTTGTGATGAATTTTAAAAAAATTCTACAAAAGGGGTGATTTTGATTGGGTATTCCGTAGGGGGGGTCTTCGCATTTTGCGAATGCAAGCTCTGCTGAGCTCGCATTCGCAAAATGCGAGCTCTGCTTATTGAGCTCGCATTCCACGAATGCGAGCTCAATAGAGCTCACCCTGATATTTTTTTTTTTTTTTTTTGGGCTCTCATTAAATTTTTTCCAGAAAATAGTAAGAGCTAAATAAAATTTTTCAAATAGCTCGCATTTGATAAATTTGACCTCCAAAAATTGTATTTAATTTTTTTGTTAGATTTCGCATTTATAAGTATGACTTTCAGAAAATTAAATTCAAACTTGCTAGAAAAAAAATTTAAAATGAAATTTACGAGCTCCCACCAAAATGTATCTTTTTCAGAAAATGTTGTTTGTTTTGTAGAATTTGCCTTTACTAAAATGCTGTCGGTAGTAAAATCTTATTTTAAAAGCTCTACTAAAATCTTATAATTCGGAGAAATGTTAAAGAAATGTTATTTAAAATCTGTAATTAGCAGAGGAATAAATTTTTTTATTTTAAAACTTGCACGTGCCTAAAGTCATCAAATATGTGTTCTAAAAAAAATCATATTTCTTTTATATTAAAAAAAATTGGTAATTGTACGGTTGAAAATACGTTATTTTATTATAATACATTTAAATGGTGGAAAAAGTATACATGCATAGTTCTTTCTATTTCATATATCAATGAAAAAATAGAATGAAATTGTTAACATGTAAGGTATTGACTATATTTTATGAATAAAATACTAACTTTTTTTCCTTTTTTATCAAATAAATTTTTGTTATCAAATTCTAATTTTCCTTTGTTATTAATGAATCGTATTTATTTGTTGACACCGACGAATTTTAGTTATAAGAATCTAATAGTTAATAGTCATTAATATCTGTTACAATTTCAACTGTAATTTTAGAAATTTCATAACGCAATGTTATTTAAAAAAATTATATAAGTTATTTTTATGAAGTGCATGTTATTTGTTTTCTTTGTTTTGCTGTTCGACAATTCCGAAATCTTTGTTTTGATGTTCGGCAGCTATGTTTCGATATTGCGTTCTGCTTCTCCCACTCACTTTTGTCTTCTTTTTTTTTCGAAATGGGTCTTGGCGGTATGTAGTGCGAGAATGCGAGCTCAATGTGAGCTCGCATTCGGGGAATGCGAGCTCAGTGAGCTCGCATTTTCAGAATGCGAGCTCAATGAGCTCGCATTTCCAGAATGCGAAGACCCTCTTTTGTGGAAACAAACCCAAGAACCGCCCTCGTTGTAGAATTCTTTTTTTTTTCCATCATAAACTGAGAATTCACCCCACCTCATGGCACACATGCACAACGGTATCCCAATCAAATAGCTAACAAATCAACACTTTAAACAATCAAAACATCAGCAACCAAAGGGAAGGAAAGACTGTCCGCATGTACTGCTGCAACAAGCCGAGAGCTTCGAGCTTGTTGCAGCAAATTTTTATGCACAAGACTCAGCCCGACGCAACGTAAACTCAGGAACAAGATCATTCAGCATTCTTCTACTTTGACTGGACACTTTCTAAACCAAACAAACATAAATATGGCAGGGATAAGCTCAACCATGAAGAGGAAATACAAAATTTTTGATGCATCCGAATTACAGAATCTCATCATACGAACATGTGAATCTTTTGCGAGAAAAGAAAATTCTGCAGTTTCCCAGCTACGATTAGCTACACTTATGGTGTTCATTAGATGTAAATTTTTTGATCCAAACACGGTTAGCTTCTCAACCAAACGACAAAACTATGATCTCAAACATCAAAACCACAGAAACTCGACATTCAAGCAAGCAAATCTTTGACAACAATTCTGTTTTTCTGCAACTCTTCTGGGTTTACTTTATCCAGTTCACAGGCTACACAAAACAGTCTCCAAACTAACAGAAAGCATGCAACTTATACAACCAAACACTAAAGTAGCATGGACAACAACAAAAGACGGCTAACCCGTGAAGTTTTGCTGTATTTTTAAGTTCAACCTCAGCAAACATCACACAGGTTAAGCAAGCAGAACAACCAACCGTGAATCAGGAACCAAAACCAAACTTTCCACTGATGTATCAAGATAAAATTTCCCATGTTTCTTTACCTAAAAAGAAATCAAGTTAAAATAAAACCCATCCCTATCTACACATGTCCAAGAAATTTCAGAATAACAACTATGTAAAGTTGGAAACTTTCTGCAATTTTTCATTCATCCGAAACATACTCACGTGAGATCACTCAAGAGAAACCTACTGATTCATTACCCAAACCCCAAATGTTATAACTTCATCAACATTGTTAACATCACCACAATACAACCGTTCATTATTAGCAGCTTCAATCATGCATCAGGAGATAAAAATGCAGCAAAGGCATAAAGCAAGGAACTTGCGGCACACATGCACACAACATACCAATCGAACACCAAAGAAATTACAAGCTTCAAACAGCCAAGAGCTCTAGCATCCAAGCGGCTCTCAGTCCTGTTGCAGCAAAAAGGCAGAGAATTCCAACTTTTGTGGCCACTCTCGGCCCTTCATAATGGTTCTAATATATTCAAGCAAGAACTGACGCAATATCAAGACTCTTAAAGTTTTCTTTTTTTTCTTTCCAACATGTAATTCTGACTTCTAGACATAAGAGCTCTACATAAGAGCATGAAAATCTGGAAGGGTTGCTATACTATTTATATGATCAGTATGAAGAACCCATCAGTCAACATGGAAGCAAAGACAGAACCTTCAAACAGCAAAGGGGAGCAAACAAAAAACCAAAGAAAGCAGCTTTAGGCTGTAAAACGCTAGGAAACTGATCCAAACATTCTAGCACTACCACGACGCAAGAGAATCAGATGATGAAATCAACGAACAGCAAGAAATCATCATTTGGAATCCAACAGTGGCATGATACAAGAAAAAACTCAAGATTTACACATGCTGGTATCCTAATTAAAGGGAAAAAAAGTTTACTCTTGCGTCGCAGCTTGATCTAGACGTGCAGGATCCTCCAACGTTCGAACGAAACCCCTTTCTTGCTCTTCACTGGTCTCTTTTCTGGTTCTTCTTGCTTTTTTTTTTTTTTTTTTTTTTTTTTTTGCTTTTCTGGATTTTCTAGCCGTCAGGCTTTTTCTTTCCAGCTCTCTCAGTCCTCTCCTTCTGTCTCTTACTTTCGGACTCCCTCTCCCACTCTATCTCACTTTTCTTTCACTCCAACTTTCCTATCTTTCCCGTAACTTTTCTCTCGGTTTTTCTTCTCCAGCTGTCACACTTGCACCTCTAGCCGTCCAAATCTTTTCTCTCCTCCAAAACCTCTCTCAGCCGTCACCCTATCTACTTCCTCTCAAACTTTCCTTTTAAACCCCTCAACCCTTGGGTGGACGATGGAGATGAAGCTCTTGTTTCATCAGATTTTAGAACCATTTGATGGTTCTTGATGCCCAAGACAAATGAGTTTTCTAGATTAAAGCCAAATGGCTTGTACTACAGCAATCCAACGGAGCTAAAAAAGTGAGAAAACCGATGAGAAGAAACTGGAAAATCGCCGCTGCTGTTTTGTTTCTTTTTTTTGCTTCTGATAGCGTTCGTGAGCTGCTTCTTCCTTTTCCTTTTTTTTTTTCAATATATAACTTAATTACCAACAATAATAAGGAAATGATTCTCTTAACAACAAATGGAAAAAAACAAAAGCAACAAAAGTCAAATAAAATGCTAAAAATAATTTTGAATTTGATTGATGATTTTTTCTTTTATTTTTTTAACTAAATTTCAATTAATTTAAGTAAACAAACAGCGTTAATTTATAATTGAAGCTAATTTGCAACAAATTTCCATAAATTGAATCTAAAAAGATTAAAGCATATTTTTGTGAATAATTTTTCTTTTTTCGATAAATTTTAATACTAAAAATGTCTTAAAATAAAAATTAAGCGACTAATTAAGCAAGAAATGAATAATAAATACATTTAATCAATAAAAATGAAAATAATAACAAATAAAGCTAAATTAAAAAATTTGGTATCTAAAATGCTAAAAAAAATGTCTAAAAACAAAACCATGAGATTAATAAGTAAAAATAGATAAGAATTATTAATACAAAATAAAATAGAATAAAATAAAATAAATTAAAAACATTTGGTGTTTACAGCTTGCCCCTCTTTGTCTGAGTTTCGCTGAAACTCGAGACAAAAACGTAGACACCAAATACTTACCTACAGTTATTCTGTCGTGGGTCGAAACGTATAAGCATAAAAGATCAGTGAGATGAAAACCCGAGCCTGCGGTATAGTAACCTCATCAGTGGGATGAAAAACCCGAACCTACGGTATACTTGGTCAGTGGGATGAATACCCTAGCCTGCTGTCACTTGGTCAGTGAGATGAATACCCAAGCCTGCCTTCACTTGGTTAGTGGGATAAATACCCGAGCCTGCTGTCACTTGGGAAGATTTGTGCAAAACTTTTTGTGGAATTTGTGGCGACCCCACTTCCCCTTAAGGCGAACCAAAGGGTTGGCGGGCCGTCTGCCCAACTCTCGCCAGGACTCACGCAAGCATTCTAACCCAAATCCTTTCGAAGAGTATCCTAATCTATTACAAAACAATTCTCCCTAAATAAATCGATTTCTATCACCACATTAACTTCAAAGATAACAGCATACAACTTAGCCAATAGACGGCTCTTAAACCCTTCACGCGTCGCTCGCAAGGATTAAAGACATACTATACCAATACAAACATACCTACCGAATATTAGAATTAGGGATTACACTTTTCCAGCTTCAAGTGACAATCCAAAACGAAAGGTACAATGCTTAGCTTAGAAGTCATTACAAACCGAAACTTAAATTCAAGGTGTTCAAGTACATTCATTGGAACTATAAGCTGCTCAAATACTTTCAAACTTCCCATCCTGTAAGGAAAACAAATAAACATGGGGTGAGCTAAAGCTCAGTGGTGCCCCAAAACATGCAGTCACGTAAATCAAACAGCGAGCAATAACTTAAACAAATTGGACAGTTAGGAAAGCGTATAACAGCACAAGGTAGGATACAGGGGCTCTCAGGAGCCATTTTCCTCGCTTGATCATCATTCAGCGTAGTTGACCCTCCGTCAACTCTCACTACTTATAGTCCATGTAGATAATCTCATTTTGATACCTAACCCGTCACCATTCATACCCCGGTCCCGGGCCCGCTCACCGACTAAGGACGTAGTATATTCGAGATATACTCGTCATGGTAGTTGGATACAGAAGTCGAGGGATTCACCCAACGACGCAACTACATTTAGATTTGTGGTAGTTAGATTCATGCGTCGAGGGATTCACCCAACGACGTAACTACGTTTATATTTAGGGTAGTTGGATACAGAAGTCGAGGGATTCACCCAACGACGCAACTACATTTAGATTTGTGGTAGTTAGATTCATGCGTCGAGGGATTCACCCAACGACGTAACTACGTTTAGAATCAAGGATTCAGGAGAAAAATATTTTTGCACAAGTCACCACTCGAACGGCTAGTGCGATAAAGTACACACAGCTCACTTCGATGGATCAAAAACCAGTTTTGCAAATTATCACATATCGAGTCAAGAAAGTACTTTAAACAGGTAAGCGTAGAACAGGCAGGGACACTCACCAAGAGTGAAGTTCAGATATCAAGTTGGGAATCGAATTCCGCGTCCTCGCAAAACCCTAAAAACCAAATTTTGAAACTATGAGTTTTTACTCAGTTTTTAAGCTTATAGATATTGAGGTATATCTAATATACTACTAGTTCACTTTCCTTTAGAAAAATCAAGAATTTCCATGGGTTGAATCTTGACGAAAGTAGAAGAATTGTTTCCTTTAGTTTTCCTTGGAATACTTTTCTTATAAAAGGTAACTAGTATTATTTTCTTGAAATAAATCGACAAATCTCTTAATATCCACGTTAGGAAGTTACTTTGAACATTTCTTTAAAGTTACGGCTTTTGCAAAAATTATCCTTAAAAACTATTTTTCCTAAAATAGGGTTTCTTGCCGAGCAAGTTTCCCAAGCTTTTCACTAAGATTAGTAAAACTCGTATTTTGGAACTTTTCCTATAGTTAACTATCCAAGTGCAAAGCTTAAGGAAAGAAAAGGAATTAAAATAAGACTTAGAGTTTTCAAAAGCTATAGAACTTATTTACTATAGCTATCAAGGCTAGATTGAGCTAAAGAAAATTATCGAGTTGGAAAGTTTTAGGCAAAACACTAGATATGGAGTTTTATAATATAGTACTAGCTGGAAAAATATTTTTGATTAATTTGATCACAGTTACTCGAGTTCGCAAGGCCGATACAACTTCCACAGCTCCGATTCCGTTTCGAAATCATAATATGGATCAAGATATGGCAAAAATCACATAGCAAATTACTAGAGCTTCGTCAATCATTAGCCCTAGATTTCAACAAGTGCATTTCTGAATAAAATAAAATGATCAACCAAGGCTTCATCAATCATTAGCACTTGGTTTCAGCAAGCCCATCATAAGCAAATAAAAATAAAAGTAAAGCCTCCAAGACATTCCAGCAATTAACTTTCATCCCCCTGTAGTACTTATAAAATCATTCAAATGGCCAAGGCTTCATCAATCATTAGCCCTTGACAACATCATTCACTTCCAACAACAATTCAATCAAGAATTCAAACCACAAATAAGCTACAAGTTCAATCCAAATCAAAATTTAGTTTCACGAAGAAAACATGACATTCATACCAAAACAGTCTACTTCAAGGATTCCCAGACAGCAGTACACATGGAGGAAAAATAGGAAATTTCTACAGGACAAAGGCTCATGAATCTAGTTTCAAATGCTACTGACGGCACCTTAATCGGATTTTCCTACACCAAGATATAAGCATTTTGCCTTGACTGGTCAGTGAAATCCGAAAATCTGGAAACTCTTGTTCACTTGTGAAAAGCCCCTCTTTCTCTTTTAAAAACCATAAGGCTTTTATTCAAACCATTCATACATCTCTTATAGAATTCTAACACCACATATTCCAGGCGTTTTCAACCATTATGTTTTCAAAGAAAATTTCAAAACCAAGCTGAGGTTCCAATTCAACCTTCGGCTATCCCAAAAGAAATTCTAGCCTTTAGATATCAACATATTTGGTTCAATCTTTCAATATATCCAAAATTTCATTGCCAAACAATTTAAAATTTACATCTCTTATGTATTACTAATCCATTATATTCCAAGGGAGGAATAAAATAAATTTCCAGAAACCAATTAAAATTTCCAAAGACAAACTGAAAATTCTGGTTCATCCCCTCGGCTATCAATACTTTTCCAGTACTTAGAGTTTTATAAATCCAACCTTTCCTTGGTTAAAACATGGTTTTAGATTCTCCAATTCATCATGTGAACCTTTGGCTACCTAATTAACATTTCTGGCTCAAAATCGAATTCGAATAACAGGTTTAAACATCCCAAAAAAATCCAGAAATCTGTCCAGCAAGCTACGGGTGAATCATGCATGAAGAAACTTTCTGTTTTCATTTTATTTTCTCGGTTAAAACATGCTATTAAACTCTCAACTTCCTCATACAATTACTTAGCTAAACAATGAACATTTCCAGTTCAAGAGTTGAATTTAAACCATGATTACAAACCCCAAAATTTCCAGGTTTAAACCTCACGGCTCTTTCTCAAAATTTCCAGCAATAACAATGGTTCTAAAACCAGATTTCCCTTGGTTAAGTTGAGGTGTTAGGAGCTCAAATTCGGCATGTAAACACTTAACTAGTTTATTAGCGTATCTAGCTCAGGAATTACTTTCGATTAACAACAAAAATCCTCCAAAATTTTCAGAAATTTCCAGCTTCAAACCTCGGTTGCTGTGGCATGAAGACTGATTGCATTGTGATTTTATTTCGGTTCTAACCCAACTAATTAGCCACATGCAAAGCTCAATTATCTTGTTATTAGCTAGTTAGTTATGGTTATAGGCTCAAAGCAACAAGATTAAATCAAATGGAGCTACATTATTCAAGGTAGACTCTCCGCAGAAACTTTTCATCAAAACAGAATTTCTTATGCTCCTTAATTCATCATCCGAATGCACAAAATTAACATACAAAGCCATAGCCAGGTAAATCAACTAGTGCTTAGTCATATAATCCATAATACAGGCTCAGATTATCAAATTTAAATAGATTACAATTGCAATTCAGATTTCTGGTGCACAAAAATTCCATTTCACTAAATCAGAATTTTTCCCAGGTTCCTGATTCCATCATCCAATCACATAACTCCACATGCAAGGCCTTAATTGTATAAATCAACCAAGTTTCAGTTAACTAATCATAATCTCGGTTGCTTATCATCACAACAAAGCAGATTACATCATGCAATTCTTAAATCAGTTTTCGGCCAACCATTTTCTTATCAAAACAGAATTTTCTAGTGTTTTGATTTTATCAATCGACTGCATAAAATCCACATGCAAGGTCATAACTAGCTTAATCACCATATTGTTAGCTAGATAATCGTAGGTATCAACTTAGTTCATCACAATGTAGAAGATTAGGTACTACATTTCCGATTTATGCTCACGCAAGTTCCACTTCATCAAAACAGAATTTCTTGCAACTTAATTTTGTCATCCAACCACACAACCCCACATGCATGCTTATAAACAGCTTCATCAACCTATATTCAACTAGTTTAATTCCAGAAATTACCTCAGTTTAAGGCTTAGCTCACACGACAGGTAGCTGCAAAAATTTTTCCCTCGGCTGGCTATGGAATTCAGGTATGGCTGGCTGAGCTTGGTTTGTGTAAGCTGTGGAGTTGGTGGGTGTGGTTGAGCCCAGCTGGTGGGAGATGATGAAGGAGATGGCAGCTCGGCAGTGGTGGAGGAAATAAAGAAGCTCACACGGTTACCTCCTACTCTCACCCTCTCACGGACAGCTCAAGGCCGCAACTCACACAACACTTTCTCTGGTTTCCTCTCTCAGCTTGCGGACAGAACAGGAAAAAAAATTTGCAGCTCGCGGACAGCTCTCCTTGGTCGATGATTACAAGGTGAAGAATGGATATGGGGTGGAGTGGTTCACGGTAGTGGAGTGATTAAGGGAATGTATATATTGGGTATTGTGAGTGGGGTTGGGTCGGTAATAGAAGTGGAATGTGCTGGAATGCGAAGTAGGAATTGGGGCCGGCAGCAATTGGAAATGTTTGGAGTTGAAAGCTGGCCAATGCAGCTCGGATGAGTGCTGAGTTAGGGAAAGATGTGCATTGCCGAATGGAGAGGTTGATTATAATATTGTCCGGCAATTTGGTTTTGGAATTGCATGGTTGTTTTGAGATAGTATAGAGGGTGTTTTAGTCATTTCCCGTTTCATTCAAATTTCCACTTAAGCCCTTAGTTCTAACTTAATTCCAAAAATTATCCCAATTGTGATTTGAACGCCTAATAATATCCTAGTATACTTAAACCATTTTTATCGAAAATTTATCGATTACCATTTAATATTAAGGTTCCTAGTAATTCCTAACATTATTTAGCGATTAAATTAGTTATCAGAATTTCCAATTATTTATTCCCAAGAAATAGAGTTAGTTAACTCGAAATTTATCGATTTAGTATAATAAAGTCAAGTGAAATAATAATTTAATACAAGTGTGTCAGTTTGCACATAAAAAGTTATTTTTACGCACTTATTGTGAAAACAAAGAAGGATGAGACTATAATTATCGAAATTTTCACGCCTTAAGTATGTTTAGTATATTAGTATCATATTTATCTAAAATTCATTGGTTTTCATCTTAACGCGGAAATTCCTATTAACATTTAACATTATTAACGATTAAAACTAGTTATCGGAAATCAAAGAATTTATTTTAAAGTAATAGAATTAATCCAACTCAAGAAATATTAATTTAGTATGGCAAACCGAATAATTCAATATTGGCACAATTATATTATTTATTACCTAGAAATTATCTTTATACTTTTATTGCAAAACAATTAATTACAATACTAGAATTCAAAGAAATTAATTATTAGATCAATGAAATAGTTTACCATGGAAATATGAAGTTAATGTAACAAAACTAAGAAGTTTAGTAGTTTAGCACAATTCTTTTATTTTGCACCTAACGTTTATTTCTACGTACTCATTTAAAAACAATTGGACTTAGTGCTAAAATTTATTAAAGAATTAAAATGTAAATAAAATATGCACTGATATTTATATGTCTATTTTCAGGGTTCTCACAGAATTTCAAAAAGAGAGACAAACAATTTCTTCTAAAAATTGCTCTAGTGTAATGCTTATTGGACTATTGTACCTGCAAGAAAAGAAATAATGATAGATAATGCCGCCATCATCCGATCAACCCCTTTTTCAAGAAATGTGTAAACATGAGTATTTGGACTTCTTATTTGATGTAGCGGGTACTTCAACCTTGCCCTGCGAAGAATATCAAGTTTCCATAATTTCTTGTAGTTAAACCAAACATGTCATTTGATATATCCTTACTTTCGATAAATCATAGGGATTGCTATTTGATAAAACACAAGAGACAAATGGGACCATGAAACACATGAAAAAAATATTCTAATTGCACATAATGATGAAAATTCTAATAATATAAACACAACCATCTACTTTTATTGAGCGAAAAATCATTTCAAATAAATAAACTTGTGTACTCAAATTCAAAGGTTTGTGTTTGATAAACTGAACACTTTGGTTCTCGAATTAAATGCTACATTTGACCTTTTAGATATCATCCATCCGGAGTTCAATGCTTGACAACAAAACCACAATGTGAGAAGACATTCCAATGAACTAAGTCACAGTTTTTCAGATCCAAGCTCATTTTTCCTTATAAAACCGTACCTTAGTGCCCTTTCGGATTTTCACTAAGGTTGCCCCCACCCCTTTATTTTTCTTTTTTTCTCTTTTTTCACTTTCTTTTCCTTTTCTTTTTCTTTTCTTTTCATTTTCTTTTTCTTTTCTGTTTTTTAAAAGTGCCCTTGCGGGTTTTCACCTAACAAACAAATTTTTTCTACCGTCCATATTAATTCAAAAATATGTTTTAAGAAATAATAGCATCAGTATAACAATCCTTCCCTTACAAAATAGGTGAAGGTGTTTTTAACATCATATGCCATTTGATTAGAAATTCTCCTGAAAAGGCAATATAAAGAACAGAAGCCAGGACGTTCGATTTTTGTAATGGGGTCTGGTAGGGTGTTAAGAAAAAGGTTAAGGCATGAAGGTAGATTTTATAAATGTTTAGATATCCTGAGATCGTATCTTCAAATTAATCCTACTAATAATTGCCCCAGTTTATTCTTAATCGAGGTTTTTCTTCTTTTTTTCTTTAATTTCTCTTCATTTTGTTCCTCTATCAATTTTACCTTTTGAAACCTCTTTTTTCTCTCTTTTTTTTTCAACCTTTTCAACTCAAAATTTGCCCCAGTGTGGGGTTTGGGATTCTCAGGGGTTGCCAAACGAAATAATTAATTTTGAAGGTTCAAAAAGGGATGACTAGGGATAGAATGTTTGATTGGAAAGGAAGAAGACCTGACTTTTCATTCCATTTTTAAAGAGAGTCAAGGTCCCGAAATTGCATTTTCTTAGAAATTGGCAAAATTCAGCTTTGTGTGTCAAACTTAGGAAAATCATATCTTGTACTCAGTAGGTCCAAAAATGGAAAACTTGGTACCGTTGGAAACTAGTTCTGAAGTACTAAAAGTTCTTAGAAGACACTTTTCCATGATTTTAAAAGGAAGACACTCAAAACTCGGCTCAAAGTTGCTGATTTGGACTCCCCGGACAGATTCGGGGTTGATTTTTGGCAAAATTTGGAAATTCGGGAAAATTCACAGTATGCGAACTAGCCTCTGAAATTTGGAAATCAATTAGATTTATAATCAAAGTTTAAAACCAAACAGGCAGAACAAGAATCAGAGTTTTGAGCACCAAGATATGGCGGCTCAAAGTTACCCAAAAGTTGGGATTGTTAGACCATTTTCCAGGTTTAAAACGTAGACTTTGAATCTTTGGTTGAGCATCGAAATGAACTCGGAATGGCACCAAATTGGGTATGATTACACTACCATATAATGGCTATTCCTCTGTCAAATCTCATACAAAAATTCGTTCGAGAAGTTAGTTAACAAAGTCACTAAAGTTCCACAATTTGCTAAGGCAAATCTGCCTTGCACTTTCGTTTTTCTTTTCTCAAATATTTGGCCAATGAAAATTCCTCGAACATGATTCATTTATGAAGGCAAAATTTAGGAAACATCCAAAATATGTTTGGTAGGTGATTAACACCAAGGATTTAGAATAACAAGTCCGAAATCAAGATTAGCTATAAATCAGTCCAGAATTAGGGTTGTCTTTCACGAATACAGTTCTGAAATCTGACCACAACTCACTCAATTAAACTCAAATTTAAGTGTGGTTGGTGGCGTTAAAAACTAGATTCATAAGGTTACAATTTCTCAGAAGGAATCATTTTAAAATTCTGTCCACAACTAGCTCATATTTGAGCATCAAGTCGCAGCTCAAAACAGGGCTTCCAGTACAGACGAGAAACAGAACAGGCAACTTTACAAGGTTAGTACGGCTCACTCAGGTGGAATCAGGGAATGTGTTTTATACCGTTGGACAAATGGAGGTGTCTAGTTTCTAATGCCGCAAACGGTACTCGATTTCGACATCAGAGCAAAGAGTTATGGCCGAAACAAAATCACTGCCAGAGAGGCTCTGGTTACGTTTCCAGTTTTGCTACATTTTCGAAATCTCAACTTTTGGCCTATCAAATTGGATGATTTTTTGTGAAAACTTTCCACACAACCCACAAAATATATTTACATCAAATCAAGTCAATTAAATCACAAAAAAATGCACTAAGGGTCACAGCAAAACAGGGGCAGAATTGTCACTTTTGCTCATCTCACTTCCTTTGAGTTTTCTTTCACAACACAACTTATTTTCACTAGATTAAACACTAATCCAACATAAATAACATCAAATCTCATCAAATTAGTTCATCAAGCTATTGTGGGATTTCATAGAGGCCACTCACAAGATTTCCAACATTATAGAGCTACCCATATGAATCTATGAGCTCACAAGCGCAATACAACTTATATAAACCAAGATTCAAGAAGTTGATCATCATTTACCTTTGTCGCGCCCCATTTTTTAAAGAAAAATAAAATAAAAATAATGAGTTTCAAAAAAAATGGAATTTTTATTTAATTGATTGAAAAATGAAATTATTTGATTTTAAAGAAAATAAATAAAGAAAATGAGAAGGGTCTAAATGGGACTTGTAATGCGACGATTTTGGCCCAAATCATAGTTTAAAAAGAGTTTTTGAATAAAAAATAGGAGTCACCACTTGGTATTGAGTAAGGTGTACCAAGTCACCTAAAAATGAATTTTTTAAAGAAAAAGTAAAAAAAAACCCTTTTTAAACGACTCCTAAGTCTACGAAAATCAGAGAAAGTGTTCGGGAGTCACATTTGAAAAAAGGGAAGGCAAAGATAAAAATCCAAGGCACCCTTTCAACCTAACCAAGGCTAGTTGCGTGATTTAGTCAAAGATTTTTTTATTTTAATCTAAAAATTTATCACATTTGGACGTACTATATAAATGCAAACCCTAGACCTAAGGGGGTATCGGGGGGTCAAAATATTTCTTTAAAGCTTAATTGGTGCCAATCACATTAATTGTGATGTCCAATAGGAACTCTTTGAAGAGGTCACGAATAATGCAAAAATATGAAACTCTAAGAAAAGAAAATGAATAAAATAATTATATAAATACAAATATACATGACCTAAAGGAATGCATCATATCGGGTATGGGGGACTAATGTTCGTGACTCAATTTTTCCTTTAATAAAGAGAATATGAGCATGCTAAGGCTAGAAAGCCAAATTCGTCCATATCTCATACTCAAGGGGTTGTTTTCTTAATCTAATCAAGCAAATGTACTAACCTATCTCTAATTTTCTCTATATGAAATGCAAATCTAATGTCATGTCTCATGCATAAGAGTAAAGAATATACATATAAGGGGAAATACGGGATAAGGGCTATACATATGGGGTAAGGGATATTCGTATAAGGGGAATTCATGCAAAAGTAGTAAAAACCCTAAAAATGAAAAAGATGCATGAGATGAAATGATTTTATCACACAATCATGATCTAACGCTCGAAGGGCTCCTAAGGGTCTAGCATTGGACTAACCCACATCTATGAATCCTCACTAGCATTGGACTAGTGGAAAATCAGGGCAAAGGGCTACAACTAGCGTTGGGCTAGTGTGGAGTCGAGAAAGGGGCCACAACTAGCGTTGGACTAGTGTGGTGACACCATACATTAATTATAACTAACTAATCATGTAAAACTAATAAAATGCATGTAAACTGTGACGACCCCACCTCCCCCTGAGGCGAACCAAAGGGTCGGCGGACCGCCTGCCCAACTCTCGCCGGGACTCAGTCGTTCACTACAGTCCTCAAATAGATTACAATATAAATCTCAAATATATATCAAATTCTCCAATAATTACATGTCATAAGCGAAGCGGAAACAATTCCCAACTATACATAAAATGATTCCAAATCCAAACTGTACAAGATATATGCCATCCAGCTACACAAATAACGTAATACAAGCTCTTCCTTCACCAGGAGCCCTGTGGAGGGGAATAAAATAGTTTTGGGGTGAGCTAGAAGCTCAGTGAGTAACCAGAAAAATCAGTACTCAAATATATTTCCCAATAATGCATTTCGATGATGTCATGATTCAATAATCAAATATCCATTTATTGCTCTCGTGAGCCAGTGAAATCATTGCACTTAAACACCCAACGCTCAAATAGATCCTTTAACGTTTAACAGTAAGAGGGAGCAACGTTGGTGCTCCAGATAATGTCATGAACTCATTGAAGTGGTGGAGACGTTGGTGTCCAACACACGAATTCCAAGCACTCATTTGAGCCAAAATATGTCATGGACCACATGCAAACACTCATGATATGAAATTGAGTAAATAATGCAAGAAAACGTTCAAAAGTAACTTTGGAAACAGTTTAGGGTCACTCACCTCCACGGCTCAGAAACCATCCATCATATATCATTATCTTGCCCGAGTCCAAGCCCTAAATCACAAACTCAAAGCAATCATACATTCTCAAAGTTCGGACAGCATTTCCCCATAAATACTTCATTTCCAACCTACAATATATTACCAATCACACATACGGTTAATAAGCAATAAAATATATCCAATTAGGCCACAATATCCCTCAATAAAAGCTAATTAGAAGCTTAAGAGCCACCATTAGAAAAACCCCAATTAAACCCTAGAAACCGGAATTTATTCCCTTAAGCGTAACTTTTCCGCAACGATCGCAGTTAACGTATAAAAGTTCCGTTTAACACCTTTTGGCACAATATCCATAAGTGAAGCTACCCTTATCAGATTGGAGTGTAATTTATACCATTTCGAACCTAAGACAAGGACCTACAACGTTCATGAAGATCACTCAGTCCAGTTCTCACCCTAACTAGGTCAAATTTACCAAAACAACTCCAGATTTTCCAATTCGAAACTCACTGTGAAATTCAACTAGCAATCCTGATTCATTCACTCATATCTCAACACACACAACTCCAATTTAGGTAATTCCAAAGCCATTTGAAAGCTAAGATACAAGGCTATAATTCTTAAGAAGACATCATCAACCAATTTGGTAATATTCCTGGTCAAACTAACCAATTACAGAGGCTGATTTTCATTTTTGGACAGAAACAAGACAGCAGGGGTATTTCGATCTTTTCACAGGGTACGTTGCTCCGATTGAGCTGAAATTTTGTAAGAAACTATAAAACATCATTCTCTACAACTTTCATGTTTTGTGCTAAGGCTAGTTCGGCCTCTAACAAGGTGAAATAGAACCGGACAGAAGCAGGGCAGGTTATCATCCAAGTTGGAATTCATGTATTCAAGTGCTAATCCTCCACAAAACAACATCTAAAACAACTAAAAACCACTAATAAGCAATGAATTGAAGTAAAGAGGATGTTCTTGGCAAAATACCTTAAAACCACAAGAAAGGTAGGAGCTTAATCTTTCCTCCTCCAAAACAACTCCACCAACACCTTTAACCTTCCCTAATGATCACTTGTATGGTGTAGTTTGTGATTTGGTTGGTTGAAACTCAAGATTTGGACAAGAATTGAATTAACAAGATGAAGGTTTTTAATCAGTTTAGTTTTTCTTGTTTTCACTCATTCAAGCTCAAACCAAGATTGATTGAAGTTTCCTTTTCTCTTATTTTTCCTCCCTCAACTCACGGCTGATATGCAGAAATAATGGAGGAAATAGGTTGGTTTTTTGTGATAAATATGGTGTAAATTAGTTAGTCAACCATCCAATGAAATACCGCCACTTGTCGCCACCAATTCCATTCATTTTTTCCCTTCTCTCTCTTGGCATTTAAAGTCAACAATTGTGGCTGATGTATGAGATATTTTGAGGGTTAATTAGCTGTAATAAAATGAGAAGATTAAGGTAATAAAGTAGGGATCAAGTGGTGTGTTCAATCGGTAGCGCGCGACACCCGTCGGTCCGAGCCGTTTTTCCTTAAATCGCATATATTTGAGATTTTAACTTCTAATCACTAACTTATTATTATCACTTCTAATCATATAATATTTCCTCATCCAAAAGTCACTCTTTCCTACCAAATTTGATCCTCACTCTGTACCGAATAGTCACACTACGAAAAAACGTGAAAACCCTAATTCGCTCTAACTTGGAAACGGACAATGAAAACCCTTACTTCTATATTCATTTACACTTATTGTGGGGTGATTGGGTAGTAGGGTCATAATAAATGAATAATTTCCAAATAAAAGGGCATTTTCAAGAAAAACGTGAGGAATTTTACAATTCCAGTGATTAAAATTAGGGTTTCAATTAAAATATGATTGATTTAAGAAAATCGGTTGGTCACAAGTAAATTAGGGTTTTTGATTAAAATTTTAGAGTTTCTAATCTTTTAAAACAAAATAAGGTTTTAAATCAAACCCAAAGAAATACACTTTAGTATTTTCTTTACAAACAACCTCCTAATTTTCGGGGTATCACATAAACACATAATATCACATAAACACATAACATATAATCATGATATCTAGATGCAAGACTCTAAGAAAGCGGATAACACATAACACGTAAGCATGCAAATCGCACAAAGCAAAATAAAGCAAACAAGCCCTAACTATTACATTGGGGGGGGCCCTACTACAATCTAAGGGGAAAAACGAAATAACTAAAATAAATAAATAAACCCCTAACTATTACAACTTGGCATTTAAATGCCTTTCAAATGACCAAAAACTAAACTAAAATAAATAAATAAATAAATATACTAAATTAAAACAAATAAAGCGAATAAATAAATAAAATGAAAACATTCAAAGGGCATGCAATTGAGCACATAAAATCACATAAGGGCACATAGGATCAAATAAAATCAAAATAAGGGATAGAGTGTACCTCCCTTGAATTGGTACCCAAATGAGATACAATTACTTATTTACCCTCCAAAAACAAAGAAAAGGTCAAGATATCACTTTAATTAACAAAATAATCACATGAAATGGAAATAAACATGAAATTTGATCCCTCAAAGCATTCAAATAAAAATGAACAACCCCTATTCAATAAATTAAAACAAACAAGGACCCAAATGTAAGAATTACAGAAGTTCGGGGATCAATTTATTATTATTACAAATATTAAGGGTCTAAAAGGAAGTAAATTAAAATTAAAGGCTTGAGGTGAAACCTACCCATCAAATGATAAAATTCCCAAAAACAAATAAAAACCCATTTGCTACAATTAAACAACAAAATTACTCGATATCTAATTATTATATCAAAAATCCAAACAAAACTATAAATCTAGCAAAAATTATTAAAGCTTCAAAATTCACCTTACAATTCACCAAAAATCTATCCAAAAAATCACATGAAGGCATATTAAAGAAAAAAGGCATGTTAAGGGAACACAATTGATCAAATTGATCAATTAATTGGGTCAAAGTAGAATGAGGAGAAACAAGTGGGTTGAGATGCAATTTTTCTTTTGCTTTTCATGCATGCACACAAAAGAAGCATTCAGCTGCAATTCTTCTCGCTAGTCTCTGCTGCAAATTTGCAACTCGTTCTTGTGCGAATGTTTCCATACAAAGATTTGAACCAAGCTTATTGTTCATCCACCAAAACCCCCCCAAACCCGCAACGGATCTTCTGTCCCACACTCTGTGCCACTCTCTGTGTCACTTTTTATTATATTGTTATTTCTTCTTCATAAACATCATGTTTTAGCTGTTTTTGGTTTCCTTAAGATTCAATAATTATTAATTCAGTAAAAAATAAATACAACAACTTCAAAAAAGCAATATATAATAAAAAATTAAAAAATACAGCAGAAAATTCATAAAAAATATCATTTTTTATGCATTTTGATTTTTTGATTTTGTTAAATTTTGTGTATTACTCAATTAATAGTTATTGAATCTTAAGGAAACAAAAAAGAACTAAAACATGATATTTATGAATGAGAAATAGCAATATAATAAAAAATGGGACAGAGAATGGTACAGGGTGTGGGACAGAAGATCCGTTGCGCCCCAAACCTCAACTCATCATTAAGGTGTAATATTAACATACAAAAGAAAAAACTCAACGTGAAAACCAGATTACAAACTCAGGTGCATTCAACAAGAATTTCCCCACAGGTTTCTGGTTTCTGCAATTATAGCTCTCAAACAAAACTTCAAATAGCCACATAGTTTGAATCCAAGCAACAAGATCACCCAATACAAAACCCTTGGGTTCATATACAAAACATTCAAAATAAACATTACAAAGCTGGAAGCTTTCTTCTTCCCGTAGCTAAGAAAGAAAGCTTCTGCAATTCAAACCTGCTGCCATTTCATTTTCGCACACAATTTTCAGATTCAAACGCACACTTTAATCAAAACTTTCTCAACTAAACGTCAAAGCTTTAATCTAGACAGTAAGGCCACTGCAATTTAGCATCTAAACATGCAAAAGGAGCCCCAGAATAGGATCACTAAGCTTTTATAGCTTTCTCCTTTCTAGCTTTCACTGCAACATTTCTGGTTGCTGGGTTTCTGCAATTTCCGAAACTTAACAATCCAGAAACCATTTATGCGAATGAACTCCAGCAAAAGTCAACCATTTATTGGTTAAATCAACATTCAGACCTCAATTTAGTTTCTTGACAAAATTTTTAGAACAAGACATCTCATTCAAGGAGTTCAACGCAGCAATAAAATAAAACAAGTTCCTCAAATCCCAACCAAGGTTCGGCAGTACAAAGTCATAGGAATATCTACTGAGTTCAAACCTAAAACTTCAAGAAAACAACCAAAGATCAACATCACAAGAACAAACAAGATACTAAGAACCACACTTGCAAGCCACAGGCCATATTCATTCAGTTTCATAGGAAAAAGAAAGCACGAAAGCTAACTGCTTTTTGGTTCGTAAGTTTTCAATTTAAGAAGAAACAAACAAGAGAAAGGTTTAGGACTACCTCTTTTGCTCCTTTTGGAGTCAAATCACCGTGAATATGCTTGGATGAGCAGGATTCACCGAACCCAGGTCGCAAGCTTCGATGAAGGGCTGTGAAGCTCTGCACTTTAGGTCCGAAGCCTGTCTCCTTTCTCTCCGCCTTGCCCAACTTCCTCGTTTCTTGCTCTCTCCCACATCTACTCTATCTCTCCCTTTCGGCTCTCTCTCACTCTCTATCCATTCTCAGTTCCTTTCTCCCAAAGCCCGTAGCTTTCTTGGTCCCCTTCATTGCTCCTTGCTGCCCCCGATTCTCCCCTACTCTCTCTCACGCTATTTTCCCAACCCTAGCCGGCATTCCAAATTGTCTCCTGTATCTTCCTTCTCTCAGCTCCCTCGGTTTTGCTCTACCTCACTTTTCCTTTAGCCGTCATACTCCCTATGCTTTCTACCTCTCTCCCTCCGTGAACTCTAGATCTCTTAGGTCCTATCCCTTTATTTTCAGTCTTTCCGGTAGCCTCTCCTTTCTAGTTTCTTTCCAGATTTCCCTTGCTTTTTCTTTCCTTTTTCCTCAAGAACTCCCCTTCGCTCTTGCTTTTTCTTGCCCTTGCCGACTCCCTCTCAGTTTTCCTCACCTTCTCCCCCAGCTCTCATTTCTTATTCTTTTCTCTAAAGACTTCTACCCAAAACCCTTTTTCCCCGCCGTCACTCCTTCGGTAAACCTCATCTCGATGGTCACAAATAACCTCAGCTCACCGCCTCTCTCTCAGCCATCAGATTGGTTTCAATTTCTAGATTCTTCTTGGTTTGTAGATGGAAGCCAAGTGGTTAGGGATTAAAGGATCCAATGGCGAAGGAAAAACAATGGAAAAAATGGTGGAAAAGAAAATGGAACCGAGCTGCATTTTGTTTTCTGTACTTCCGCGTATGCTTCTGATATGAAAATAAGGACAGGCTTGGATCGTGTGCATCACAGGATGCGTGAGCTTGCTTTTTTTTTCTTCTTACTTTTTTTCAAAAAGTATAAGATAAAACAAAATAAATTAAAAATAAATAAAATTAAAAAAAATAAAAAAAAATAAAAAAAAATAAAAATGATGAAATTTTGGTGTCTACAGTTTGCCCCTCTTTGTCTGAATTTCATAGAAACTCGAGACAAAGACGTAGACACCAAATACTTACCTGTAGTTATTCTGTCATAGGCTGGAACATGTAAGCATAAAAAGCTTAGTGAGATGAAAATCCGAACCTGCGTTCACTTGGTCAGTGAGATGAAAACTCGAGCCTGCCGTTACTTGGTCAGTGGGATGAATACCCGAGCTTGCCGAAATTTCACCTTCAACATGATAAAACGGTTAGTGGGATACTACCCAAGCCTATCGACATTCCAAATTCGATCAGATAAAACGGTTAGTGTGATACAACCCAAGCCTGCCGACATTGGTGGCATAAAATCCAAACCCAATGTAATGTTGGTAGCACAAAATCCAAACCCAATATGATGTGAACGATCAGTGGGATAAAATTCAATCCTGTCATGATTGGTGGGATAAAACCCGATCCCAACGTATCCTTGGTCAGTGGACAATATCCGAACCGCCTTCAATTGGTCAGTGAGATGCATACCCGAACCTGCCTTCAATTGGTCAGTGGGATCAATACCCGAGCCTGCCATAGCATCGGCCAGTGGATAATATCTGAACCGCCTTCAATTGGTCAGTGGGATCCATACCCGAGCCTGCCTTCAGCTGGTCAGTGGGATCAATACCCGAGCCTACATTCACTTGGTCAGTGAGATAATATCTGAACCAACCGTACCATTGATCTCAGTGGGATAATACCCGAGCCTGCCTTCACTTGGTCAGTGAGATAATATCTGAACCAACTGTACCATTGATCAGTGGGATAATACCCGAGTCTGCCAGAGCATCGGCCAGTGGATAATATCTGAACCACTATTCCATTGGTCAGTGGGATCAATACCCGAGCCTGCCATTCACTTGGTCAGTGAGATAATATCTGAACCACCAGACTATTGATCAGTGGGATAACAACACGAGCCTGCCATAGTATCGGCCAATGGATAATATCCGAACCGCCATTCCATTGGTCAGTGGGATCCATACCCGAGCCTGCCATCACTTGGTCAGTGGGATGAATACCCGAGCCTGCCTTCAATTGGTTAATTGGTCAGTGGGATCAACACCCGAGCCTGCCTTCACTTGGTCAATGGGATGAATACCTGAGTCTGCCTTCAATTGGTTAATTGGTCAGTGGGATCAACACCCGAGCCTGCCTTCACTTGGTCAGTAGCATGAATACCTGAGCCTGCCTTCAATTGATCATTCATTTGGTCAGTGGGATCAACACCCGAGCCTGCCTTGATGATCAGTCAGTGGGATTACACCCGAGCCTGCCTTGATGATCGGTCAGTGGGATAACACCCGAGCCTGCCTTGATAATCGGTCAGTGGGATAGGGATAGCACCCGAGCCTGCTTTGATGATCGGTTAGTGGGATAGCACCCAAGCCTGCCTTCACTTGGTCAGTGGGATAAATAGTCAGTGGGATGAAAACCCGAGTCTGCCTTCACTTGGTCAGTGGGATAAATACCCGAACCTGCCTTTACTTGGTCAAGAAATTGATCGTGATTGTCAAGAAAGGGGGTAGAAGGGTGCGCGGCGGACGCTGGGACTTTACCAACATGAAATCAAATTCATCAAGAATGGGGGATAGAAGGGTGCATGGCGGGCGTTGAGACTTTACCAACATGAAATCAAATTTAGCAAGAATGGGGGATAGAAGGGTGCGTGGCGGGCGTTGAGACTTCACTAATAGGAATTTAAAATTGAATTTGAATTTATCGAGAATGGGGGATAGAAGGGTGCGTGGCGGGCGCTGAGACTTTACCAACATAAAATCAAATTTATCAAGAATGGGGGAAAGAAGGGTGCATGGCGAGCTCTGAGCCTTCACCAACAGGAATTTAAAATTGAATTTGAATTTATCGAGAATGGGGGATAGAAGGGTGCGTGGCGGGCGCTGAGACTTCACCAACAAGGAATTTAAAATTGAAAATGAATTTGATTTTCGAGAAAGGACTTCACAAAAAAGGAATTTGATTTTTTACTTTGATTTTTTGATTTTTGATTTTTTTTTGATTTTTTTTGAGAGAATCTTTTCAAAAATAATTTGCCCCAGTGTAGGGACCTTTTTCTTCTTTCTTTCTTCTTCTATTTTCCGGTATCGGCCTTCCACATCACTAGATGTTTCTTCATTGATTTCAGCCATGAATACCTGCACAGGGGGTCTACCAAAGTACAACATGCACTTAAATTTCTCTTTATTTTTTTTTTAAAATTGATGTACCCACTACTCATGTAAAGAGCAGCATGATTGATTCAAAAATATCTTACTTGACTCTTGGGCAAAATCCTCAAATGTATTACAAATTTTTCAGTGTGGGCCTATTTTACGAAATCTTATAATTTTTCTAGTGTGGGACCATTTAATTGCAAAAATTTGTTTGGATGACTCTCCATTTATTTGAACAAAATAAGAAATTGCGTTTCCTAAAATTTAGGAAATAATCTCATACCAAAATGTGAAGGAAAATCAAAAGTCTTGCTCAAACTCATACAGCAAATTTCATGATGAATTTCTCAAAATAATATCAAATTATAAAAGATTCCTTTCTCACTTTAGCATCGATGCTTAGGGTAATGGGTCACCACTTCTTGTTAGCTCATCTTTCAGGACCAATCAAGTGGGTATTATTTCTGATTTTGAGGTGGTTAAAGAAAATGAGAGGTTAGGATCTGTCTTTTTCTTGCGCCCAAATTGTATGTAACCCATTCAATATCACATTTTAGTGAAAGCAAATAGTTTGTCACTATTATTTCTTAAGAAAACTTAGTCAACATATAAACTTTATATGCTTGTAACAAATGGGTAGAAACGATAGCTAAACATGTGAAAACTGGTTATGGTCTTATGATCATGAGTGATTTGGATGATTCTTTAGGAGCATAATCCTTACTTCAAGTTGTCATGAGGGATAAGTTAGCGATGGACTTTATGAACTTGTAATGTGGCTTGAAAGCGATAGTTAAAGAAATAAAATTTTCCACGACATTGTACTGAAGATCGCATTTTTTCTCAGAAATTGCCCTAATTTTGGACTCCAAGATCTTGGATTTTGTTTGACTTTTACCATCACTCAATAGGGACCTTCAGCATCGAATCTTTTTGCATTTTTTGCATTTATTTTCTCGCTTTTCCCCTTTTCTTTTTCTTTTTTTTCTTTTTTCTTCCTCTCTTTTTTTCTTTCTTTCTTTTTTTTTTTCAAAGACGTCCTTGCGAGTTTTCACATGATGAGCAGTATCGACCTCACACCTAATCAATTCAGAAACACAGCTAAAATTTTTCCGGCATCAGAAATTTTCTTGACAGAGCCATTGCAAAGAACAGAAGTCAGGACTTTTGCCTTTTGTAATGGGGTCTGGTGGGGTGTTTAGAAAAGTTAAGGTTTGAAGGCGAATTTCAAGAGTGGTTTAAATAATCTGAGATCGCATTGCTGCGTCAACCCTATTTTAGGGTTAAATCAAAACTTGCCCCAATTTATTTTCATCTGAGGTTTTCTTCTCTTTCATTTCCTTTCTTTTGGCCTTCTTCCATTCCTTTGAAATTTTTAAAATTTGCCCCAATTTATACTTAACCGAGATTCTCTTTTTCTTTTCTTTCTTTCGGCCTTCCGCCATTCCATCACCCTTTGAAGTTTTTTCTTTCTTTTCTAGCTTTTTTTTTCTCTTAAAATGCAAATTTGCCCCAGTGTGGGGTTTGCGATTCTTAGGGGTCGCCAAACGAAATAATCATTCTGAAGGCTCAAAAGGAATAACTAGGAATATAATGTCTCAAAGGGAAAGGAAGATGACCTGACTTTTATTCCATTCCGTACATTAATTCTGAAAGGAAACTTTCATTAATACGAAATTTTTCGCCTGTATCTGAATTAATTAACTGAGGAAGATTCTTGTTCATCCATATAAGTGATCCACCGGAGAAACGACCGCTTGAAGTATTATTCCAAATTTTCACAATAAACAAGAATAATGTACATTTTTGCTTTCACTTAGATGTGGATTGAATCTGATTAGACACCGTGGACATTTTTCAAGCAAAGATTGCCCCAATTTGCAATTTATCAATCAATGTAACTGATTTTTTTTTTATTTTGATTGATTTTTTTTTGGGTTAATAGAAGTGGCCAAAATATGAATTGTATAGTGAAGGAAAAAAAGGTATTGCATTGGATTTTTTGAGACAGACCAATCAGTTTGAGTGATCTCTTTTAATTCCAAGCACTCTTATTGTACAGTTGAAAAATCTCAATTTAGTCTTATTTCTTAAAATTTATCATGAAATCTCCAATGAGCAAAATAAAAAATGAAATGTACATGAATATATACAAAACAATAATTGTCTAAATGAAAAACTTTATTGCTGGAAAAATTTGAAACAAAATTTCTTGTTTAATCATTATACAAATGAGAAAAGAAAAATCTCTAAAGAGCTCCACATATACACGCTTTTTGTCTCTTTTTCTTTTGGAACAAAAATGTATTAACAAATCAAATAAACAGAATTTTTTTCTTTGACAAATAATTATGAAGTCTCTTAGATGCTCTAGTCTAGCGCTTCCAGATAGATCCTTCATATTTTCATTGTAGGATCTGCCCAAGAGTCAAGTAATACTTGTAATTTTTAAACTTTATTGGACAAAATTGTTATCAGATGTAGAAAAAATATTTTTACCTTCTTGAAACCTCTTTTATAAGTGCAGGGGAGGGGGAAAAATAAAAGAAAAAATACCCAGAGTTAGTAAACAAAATTATAAAATCGGTATGCATGTCCTATGGGGGAGCCCTTTTATGTCAAGGGTAGGCCTAGCATGAAAAATGTAATCCTCTAGGATAGACACCATACAATACCTAATGAATCCGATCAACTGATAAAGTGAAAAATAATTTGAAAAATTTGACCAATTGAAATGAGAAGAGACATTTGTCCTAAAATGAGGACAAAGTCCGAATGGATTGCTTGCTTTGATTGACACATAAAATGATATGTGAAAGAGCCTATTCTTGAAAGGATTGCAATATCTCGACTAGTTTATTCAGCGAACCCTAGATCGAAACCCTAAAAGAGAATAACAGGTCAAATGGATCGGATGACCTTGATGATTTATTCAAAAATTGACTGGATTACCCTAATAATGGGTGAACTGGTCAAATAAGTTGAATAAAATTCAAAATTGACTGGATGACCCTAAAAAAGAGTAAATTGGTCAGAAATTAATAATTTATTCAAAATTGACTAGATAGTCCTAAAAATGAATGAATGGATGGAGTTAATGATGTACTGTTGAACGAGTTGATCAAATAGATAAAATAGAGTCGATGATCTTATTCAAAAAATGAGTAATTTGTTCAAAAATGACTGGATTATCCTAATGAATGAATTGAAAAAAATGGATTGGATGAAATTGATGAATAAAACGGTCCAATGAATTGAATGGAATTGATGGTTTATTCAAAAGTCGATTGAATTGTCTACGCATTAGTAGTTTCAAAAAATCATTGCGATGCATTAGTTTATGAGTCTCCTAAAATCAAGGTTTGGCCTCAATATATTTACCATCTCAATAATGAGGAATTATTTGTGAATTTTTTCAAATTAACGTCCTTTACGCAAGGGATTTTTACCAACTATGTTAAAATGACCAAAATATGATTATTAGATGCCCATATTCTAATATGCAAAAATTGTTTTGCCGTCTTCAAAAAGATCGGATCCTACCTTATCTCGTGCACTACCCCTTTGGACGGTACAAGAAATATAAACGTGCAAGTCTCATTGGATTACATATCCGAGACACAAGGTGGTATTCCTATCGTGGGATCCCCTACATGGCATTCCCTCTAAAACTTATGCATGATGCCAATTTATTAAAGCAATAAAATATTCAATTTAAAATGAAACATGACCTAAATAACCCTTTGTACGCCAGGGTGGGGTTAAAATGATGTACAATTTTTAATCTACAAATGCAACACATCGAAATTTAAACGTGCAATAGCCTATCTAAGAGGGTAGGTTCTAAAAGAGAATCATCCCAGATTTCTTATTTCCTAGCGTTTGTGAATGGAAAAGACAAGAGAACAAGAAAAATGTTAGTTCAACAAATAATCGCATAACACGTTGGGCAATTAAAGGGATAATTACAGAAACCTCCCCTGAGGTTTCTGACATTTACACTGACCTCCCCTGTGGTTTGAACAATTACACTGACCTCCCCTGAGGTTACTAATCCTTTGCAAATTTAGTCCAAACGATTAAAATATTATTTTAGGGAGTGAAATTAGAATTTTGTACCATATTTGCCCTTTGTGCTACATATCCAATGAATGACAAAGTACTATAAATCAATTAACAATTAATAAATTTTAAGGAGTATAATTTAAAGTACCATCTCTTTACGAGTATTTTACTTTCAAATATTTAATTTATGATAAATATATCAATATTTGTAAGTAAAATTAAAAAATTGTTATAGTAATATTCTTGCAAAAAGGAAATAGATAGGTTATTTATTTAATATAAATTAAATATTTTTTTAAAAAAATAAATGGCCCATAAAGTATTAATTTTTTATGATTTTCATCCATTACACGAGTAAAGTATTCGCTCTTTATGTGCATTTTATTCTAAATCATTTAATTTATGTTAAATACATAAATGTTTGTAACTAAAATTGAAAAAGTGTTATATTAATATTTTTACGGAAGAGAGATTGGTAGGTTTTGTATTTAACAAAAATTAAATATTTGAAAGTAAATACAAATCTGTATTTGAGCGTAAATATTTGTATTAAATTAAAGGGATAATTGCAGAAACCTCCCCTGAGATTTCTGACATTTACACTGACCTCCCCTGTGGTTTGAACAATTACACTGACCTCCCCTGAAGTTACTAATCCTTTGCAAATTTAGTCCAAACGATTAAAATATTATTTTAGGGAGTGAAATTAGAATTTTGTACCATATTTGCCCTTTATGCTACATATCCAATGAATGACAAAGTACTATAAATCAATTAACAATTAATAAATTTTAAGGAGTATAATTTATGGGCAAACACGCATTACTCATTTAAAGTACCGGCTCTTTACGAGTATTTTACTTTCAAATATTTAATTTATGATAAATATATCAATATTTGTAAGTAAAATTCAAAAATTGTTATAGTAATATTCTTGCAAAAAGGAAATCGATAGGTTATTTATTTAATATAAATTAAATTATTTTTTAAAAAAATAAATGGCCCATAAAGTATTAATTTTTTATGATTTTCATCCATTACACGAGTAAAGTATTCGCTCTTTATGTGCATTTTATTCTAAATCATTTAATTTATGTTAAATACATAAATGTTTGTAACTAAAATTGAAAAAGTGTTATATTAATATTTTTACGGAAGAGAGATTGGTAGATTTTGTATTTAACAAAAATTAAATATTTGAAAGTAAATACAAATCTGTATTTGAGCGTAAATATTTGTATTAAATTAAATGTTTGAAAGTAAAATATCCTTAAAAAATCGGTACTTTAAATAGTTACCGGCTCTTTATAGGCAAACACGCATTACTCATTTAAAGTACCGATTTTTTACGGATATTTTACTTTCAAATATTTAATTTATGATAAATATATCAATGTTTGTTAGTAAAATTCAAAAAGTATTTCAGTAATATTCTTGCAAAAAAGAAATCGGTAGGTTATTTATTTAATATAAATTAAATATTTTTTTTAAAAAAAGACCCATAAAGTATTAATTCTTTATGGCTTTCATCCATTTCATCCATTACATGAGTAAAATTGAAAAAATGTTATATTAATATTTTTACGGAAGAGAGATTGGTAGTTTTTGTATTTAACAAAAATTAAATATTTGAAAGTAAATACAAATATGTATTTGAGCGTAAATATTTGTATTAAATTAAATGTTTGAAAGTAAAATACCCATAAAGAGCCGGTACTTTAAATAGGTAATACATATTTGCCTATAAACTATACTCCTTAAAGTTTATTAATTGTTAATTGATTTGTAGTATTTTGTCATTCATTGGACATGTAGTACAAAGGACAAATTTGGTAAAAAAATTCTAATTACACTCCCTAAAATAATATTTTAAACGTTTGGACTGAATTTACAAAGGATTAGTAACCTCAGGGGAGGTCAGTGTAATTGTTCAAACCACAGGGGAGGTCAGTGCAAATGTCAGAAACCTCAGGGGAGGTTTCTGCAATTATCCCACAATTAAATGATATAAAAAGCAAAAAAGATAAGGAAAGAGGGTGGAATCCCTTCCCTCGTGCCTAGTGTTCCTAGTTGGGTAAGGTTTGACTCTAACCTAGGGTATTTCTAATATGGATGCATGAGACTTGGCTCAATAATGCATCTAGACTTGATCAGGCTTCAGGCTCCCAAGCCTTTAGACTCGTGGCCAAGGGTCATCAATTCCAAGGCCCTTTGTCGGTGGCTCGAGCGATTCCCCAAACACCGCTACGCACACATCGTGTCACGGCTACGTGTTTGAGTGAATCTAACAAATAATCCTCAACCTTCGACCATAAGCAGAAGGCTATCAACCCAAAGTTTAAAGCGAAAAATTGAGTGACCCCTCGATCATGCTATACACACATCGTGTCACGATCACATGTCCAAGTAGGTCGCCTAATCCTAATAGGGTGGAGTGGCGTGACAAGCCACAAAAAGAAAAATAAATGAGGGTTTAAAGTAAAGCATATGCTCGTATGAAAGTGTTCCCTTTGGAGGGGAGGGATTATAATACCATCAAAATGCGGTCGATGGTTCTAAGGTGGTTATCCCCCCACTCAAAAATGCAAGCGCGAAACAAGTAAAAGTAAATAAATAAACCATTGATTCATTGCACACACGATGTGCGAGGAGTGATTACGCGTGTGGTAGATGCAAAAAATCCTAAAAAAGAAAAAATGCAATCCTACACGTCCAAATGTGATATATAAGAAGGTTAAAAGAAGAAAAGAATTGACTAAATCAAATTTGCTTGGACTCTCTAAGTTCCCCAATGGAGTCACCAGCTGTCGCGTCCCATTTTTTAAAGAAAAATAAAATAAAAATAATGAATTTAAAAAAATGGATTTTTGATTTAATTGATTGAAAAATGAATTATTTGATTTTAAAGAAAATAAATAAAGAAAATGAGAAGGGCCTAAATGGGACTTGTAATGCGACGATTTTGGCCCAAATAATAGTTTAAAAAGGGTTTTTGAATAAAAAATAGGAGTCGCCACTTGGTATTGAGTTAAGGTGTACCAAGTCACCTAAAAATGAATTTTTTAAAGAAAAAGTAAAAAAAACCCTTTTTAAACGACTCCTAAGTCTACGAAAATCAGAGAAAGTGTTCGGGAGTCACATTTGAAAAAATGGAAGGTAAGGATAAAAATCCAAGGCACCCTTTCAATCTAACCAAGGTTAGTTGCGTGATTTAGTCGAAGATATTTTTATTTTAACCTAAAAATTTATCACATTTGGACGTACTATATGAATGCAAACCCTAAACTTAAGGGGGCATCGAGGGGTCAAAATATCTCTTTAAAGCTTAATTGGTGCCAATCACATTAATTGTGATGCCCAATAGGGACTCTTTGAAGAGGTCACGAATAATGTAAAAATATGAGACTCTAAGAAAAGAAAATGAATAAAATAATTATATAAATACAAATATACATGACCTAAAGGAATGCAGCATGTCGGGTATGGGGGACTAATGTTCGTGATTTAATTTTCCCTTTAATAGAGGGAATACGAGCGTGTTAAGGTTAGAAAGCCAAACTCGTCCATATCTCATATTCAAGGGGTTGTTTTCCTAATCTAATCAAGCAAATGTACTAACCTATCTCTAATTTTCCCTATATGAAATGCAAATCTAATGTCATGTCTCATGCATAAGAATAAAGAATATACATATAAAGGGAAATACGGGATAAGGACATATGGGGTAAGGGATATTCGTATAAGGGAATTCATGCAAAAGTGGTAAAAACCCTAAAAATGAAAAAGATGCATGAGATGAAATGATTTTATCACACAATCATGATCTAACGCTCGAAGGGCTCCTAAGGGTCTTAGCATTGGACTAACCCACATCTATGAATCCTCACTAGCATTGGACTAGTGGAAAATCGGAGCAAAGGGCCACAACTAGCGTTGGGCTAGTGCAGAGTCGAGAAAGGGGGCACAACTAGCGTTGGACTAGTGTGGTGACGTCATACATTAATTATAACTAACTAATCATGTAAAACTAATAAAAAGCATGTAAACACATAATATCACATAAACACATAACACATAATCATGATATCTAGATGCAAGACCCTAAGAAAGCGGATAATACATAACACGTAAGCATGCAAATCGTACAAAGCAAAACAAAGCAAACAAACCCTAACTATTACATTAGGGGGGATGCCCTACTACAATCTAAGGGGAAAAATGAAATAACTAAAATAAATAAATAAACCCCTAACTATTACAACTTGACATTTAAATGCCTTTCAAATGACCAAAAACTAAACTAAATTAAATAAATAAATATACTAAATTAAAACAAATAAAGCGAATAAATAAATAAAATGAAAACATTCAAAGGGCATGCAATTGAGCACATAGAGTCACATAAGGGCACATAGGATCAAATAAAGTCAAAATAAGGGATAGAGTGTACCTCTCTTAAATTGGTACCCAAATGAGATACAATTACTTATTTACCCTCCAAAAACAAAGAAAAGGTCAAGACATCACTTTAATTAACAAAATAATCACATGAAATGAAAATAAACATGAAATTTGATCCCTCAAAGCATTCAAATAAAAATGAACAACCCCTATTCAATAAATTAAAACAAACCAGGACCCAAATGTAAGAATTACAGAAGTTCGGGGATCAATTTATTATTATTACAAATGTTAAGGTTCTAAAAGGAAGTAAATTAAAATTAAAGGCTTGAGGTGAAACCTACCCATCAAATGATAAAATTCCCAAAAACAAATAAAAACCCATTTGCTACAATTAAACAACAAAATTACTCGATATCTAATTATTATATCAAAAATCCAAACAAAACTATAAATCTAGCAAAAATTATTAAAGCTTCAAAATTCACCCTACAATTCACCAAAAATCTATCCAAAAAATCACATGAAGGCATATTAAAGAAAAAAGGCATGTTAAGGGAACACAATTGATCAAATTGATCAATTAATTGGGCCAAAGTAGAATGAGGAGAAACAAGTGGGTTGAGATGCAATTTTTCTTTAGCTTTTCAAGCATGCACACGAAAGAAGCATTCATCTGCAATTCTTCTCGCTAGTCTCTGCTGCAAATTTGCAACTCGTTCTTGTGCGAATGTTTCCATACAAAGATTTGAACCAAGCTTATTGTTCATCCACCAAAACCCCCCCAAACCTCAACTCATCATTAAGGTGTAATATTAACATACAAAAGAAAAAACTCAACGTGAAAACCAGATTACAAACTCAGGTGCATTCAACAAGAATTTCCCCACAAGTTTCTGGTTTCTGCAATTATAGCTCTCAAATGAAACTTCAAATAGCCACATAGTTTGAATCCAAGCAACAAGATCACCCAATACAAAACCCTTGGGTTCATATACAAAACATTCAAAATAAACATTACAAAGCTGGAAGCTTTCTTCTTCCCGTAGCTAAGAAAGAAAGCTTCTGCAATTCAAACCTGCTGCCATTTCATTTTCGCACACAATTTTCAGATTCAAACGTACACTTTAATCAAAACTTTCTCAACTAAACATCAAAGCTTTAATCTAGACAGTAAGACCACTGGAATTTAACATCTAAACATGCAAAAGGAGCCTCAGAATAGGATCACTAAGCTTTTATAGCTTTCTCCTTTCTAGCTTTCATTGCAACATTTCTGGTTGCTGGGTTTCTGCAATTTCCGAAGCTTAACAATCCAGAAACCATTTATGCGAATGAACTCCAACAAAAGTCAACCATTTATTGGTTAAATCAACATTCAGACCTCAATTTAGTTTCTTGACAAAATTTTTAGAACAAGACATCTCATTCAAGGAGTTCAACGCAGCAATAAAATAAAACAAGTTCCTCAAATCCCAACCAAGGTTCGGCAGTACAAAGTCATAGGAATATCTACTGACTTCAAACCTAAAACTTCAAGAAAACAACCAAAGATCCACATCACAAGCACAAACAAGATACTAAGAACCACACTTGCAAGCCACAGGCCATATTCATTCAGTTTCATAGGAAAAAGAAAGCACGAAAGCTAACTGCTTTTTGGTTCGTAAGTTTTCAATTTAAGAAGAAACAAACAAGAGAAAGGTTTAGGACTACCTCTTTTGCTCCTTTTGGAGTCAAATCACAGTGAATATGCTTCGATGAGCAGGATTCACCGAACCCAGGTCGCAAGCTTCGATGAAGGGCTGTGAAGCTCTGAACTTTAGGTCCGAAGCCTGTCTCCTTTCTCTCCGCCTTGCCCAACTTCCTCGTTTCTTGCTCTCTCCCCCATCTACTCTATCTCTCCCTTTCAGCTCTCTCTCACTCTCTATCTATTCTCGGTTTCTTTCTCCCAAAGCCCGTAGCTTTCTTGGTCCCCTTCGTTGCTCCTTGCTGCCCCCGATTCTCCCCTACTCTCTCTCACGCTATTTTTCCAACCCTAGCCGCCATTCCAAATTGTCTCCTGTATCTTCCTTCTCTCAGCTCTCTCGATTTTGCTCTACCTCACTTTTCCTTTAGCCGTCATACTCCCTATGCTTTCTACCTCTCTCCCTCCGTGAACTCTCGATCTCTTGGGTCCTCTCCCTTTATTTTCAGTCTTTCCGGTAGCCTCTCCTTTCTAGTTTCTTTCCAGATTTCCCTTGCTTTTTCTTTCATTTTTCCTCAAGAACTCCTCTTCGCTCTTGCTTTTTCTTGCCCTTGCCGACTCCCTCTCAGTTTTCCTCACCTTCTCCCCTAGCTCTCCTTTCTTATTCTTTTCTCTAAAGACTTCTACCCAAAACCCTTTTTCCCCGCTGTCACTCCTTCGGTAAACCTCATCTCGATGGTCACAAACAACCTCAGCTCACCGCCTCTTTCTCAGCCATCAGATTGGTTTCAATTTCTAGATTCTTCTTGGTTTGTAGATGGAAGCCAAGTGGTTAGGGATTAAAGGATCCAATGGTGAAGAAAAAACAGTGGAAAAAATGGTGGAAAAGAAAATGGAACCGCGCTGCATTTTGTTTTCTGTACTTCCGCGTATGCTTCTGATATGAAAATGAGGAAAGGCTTGGATCGTGTGCATCACAGGATGCGTGAGCTTGCCTTTTTTTTCTTACTTTTTTTTTTCAAAAAATGATTTTCCTCAAAAAATATAAGATGAAACAAAATAAATTAAAAATAAATAAAATAAACAAAAATAAGAATAAAAATGAATAAAATAAAAATGATGAAATTTTGGTGTCTACAACCTCCTTAGATGGCTAGAGTAGAAATTTTCGGTCACCTTAAACCCAAGAAAACCATGGAAAACAAGCTGCTTGCCTAGCTTAAGTTGATCTCCAAGTGGTTTGCAAGTTGTGTGTAAATTTTGGAATGATTTGATGAAGAAATGAAGCAAGAATTGATGGAGATTTTGGTTGTTTTCTCCTTGAAGATGGCTGGCTGTTAGAGAGAGAGAAAGGAGAGTGTTTTGTTGCAAATGAAGCTTCCTTGAGAAGCTTAAATATGTGGTTCAAAAGTGTTCAAAAGTCAACTCTCTCTCCGCGCGCGCGCATACGCGCACGCGCGTTTCATGCTCGATTCCTCTCTAGTTTGTTTCACTAGTGCACTAAACCTCTAATGCACTTCCATTCATACTATTATTATTCATTCTTAATAGCTCCAAAGTAAAGGTCTTAAGTCCCTCAATTAATCGCGCGCGCGAAAAGACGTACTTCCGATTTGTGCGCGATAAAGCGAAATTTTTAAGAAATTCTTGTAACGAGGATATAATTAACTAATACTAGGATAAATAATCATGAAAATAACTATTTTAGAAATAAAACATGAGTTTTCACCCGAGTCTAGTATTAATTGGTCAAATCTCCAATTAATTTGTACTAGTGCGTCTTTCGGAAAACTTTCGACGTGCGCACCTATAAACTTAATTTTAACTTACTCATATCTAATCTCCCAATTAACTTTCTTAATCTACTATTGCTCATTCTTAATTCTCCAAGACTAACGTACTCTCGGATCGAACATAGTTTCGAAAAATGTGTACTCCTTATTTCTCGTTAAACAAGCCATAGAAAAATAATTTTACTAACGAGACGTGTTAAAAATGTAATTGAGACATTATTCCATGTAAATAAGTTTAAAATGATTGAAATAAATTATTTAGAAAAAACGGGTGAGTAAATAATTAATTAAGTCAGAAAAATAAAATAAAATATGAAAATTTCGGGTCCTCACAACCTTCTCTCCTTAAAAAGAATTTCGTTCTCGAAATTCATACCTTTCGTAATTTCAGATAATCCTGAACCTTGTTATGTGATCATTTCAAATGTTCTTGTAGATGCCACTGGTCAGTTTCCTCCTCCATTAACTCGTCGAAGGATAGTTCTATTTCCTTGTGAAGTAGTAGTTTCTCGCGGATATCGCTTTGGACAGTCGTGAACTTTATGGCTGGTGCTCCCACATTCCATACACTTTCGCCCCTTTAGCCAGCAGTTTTCTTCGGTATGATTCATCCTTCCACAATATCCACAGGTCGGACAAGGCGTTGTGACTTGACTTGCTTGTAAGGTTTTCTTTGATTGTATCTGTCCTACTGGAGCTCTTCATGACGTAGCCCCTTCTGGTTCCTTTATCATGAGTGGTGAAAGAAATGCTAGTCTTATTCCATCCACTCCTTTTCTAACTTTGGGTGGTGGTCGAATTTCTCATAGTCCACTATCGGATGCATTTCTTTTCCCCGCTTGAAAGGCTCTCAGTTGGGATTTTGTACTTTCCACCCTTTGCGCTTTCTCGAGAGCGTCATTAAATGTTTCAACCTGTGCTGCGGCAAGGGCATTTTGGATTTCTAAATTTAATCCTTGGATAAATCGTCTTATTCTCTTCCGTTCCGTAGCCACTAATTCTGGAGCATATGTAGATAATTTCGCGAATCGTGTTTCGTACTCAGCCACACTCAGAGTTCCTTGACGAAACTTTATAAAATCGTCTTTTCTCTTTTCTTGAACAAGTGGAGGAAGAAATTTCTCTTTAAACTCTCGTACAAAGTTTATCCAAATCCTTGGAGTTTGATCCCTTTCCCACTTGTTTCTTATAACATTCCACCAAGCTCGGGCTGCTCCCTCAAATTGAAATACAGCAAAAGTGACTTGTCTTTTTTCGGTGTAGTCCAAGGCATCGAATATATTCCTTATATTCTCTAACCAATTCTCAGTCAATTCTGGGTCAGGCCTTCCAGAAAATTTGGGCGGGAAGAATTTCTGAAACCGTTCCAAAGCTCGATCCTCCCCTATCTCTTGGTTTCCACGTTGGTTTCCTTGTCCAACTCCCTGACCCTGTTGAGCTACTAAGAGCTCTAATACCTCCGTCATGCGACTTAAAACTAATGTCATTTGGTCATTTCCATCCCCAACTCTTGGCTCGGCATTTTGATCAATATCAGACCCATTATCTACTCTTTGATTTCGGGGTTGTCTAGGTTGACGTCCCTTTTGTTGTCCTCTAGTTTCCATGTTCACAGCTAATCTATATGCATATGCATAAATCTCACACTAACCCATAATTGAACTACACGCACATACCAGTAACAACTTTTAAAGAAAAAGAAATCACTTGCACAAATAACATTATCACCATACAAGTCAAACATAAATTAGAACTCATTAAATCATAACACAAGTTATAATCAAGTAACGTTCATACCAAATCAAAGTCAGTAAGCAAAATTAAACAGGTGATTATCAAAAGTACATTCATCTCCAAGGCACAAATTCTTAAGTTCTACTCCAATCGTCCCACTACAAAAGATCACAAGTAGTGCTTCATTAGATTAATTGGAACTAGGTGATTCCCGTTCCCTAACATGTTCAACTTCATTCCCAACACTAGGATCTTCTGGGCTATGGTCTTCTCCACTTCCAGCTCTTAATTATTGTGCCATCTTAACCAAACAATTATTGGTTTCCTGTAACTATTTACGTGAAATATCGATTCGTTCTTATTCCTCACACTTTAGGATTGCCCTCAACTCATAAGTACTCGGGTACAAGAATCCGAAATAAGATAATTCACAACTCGAGCCGGCCGGTCCCAAGATTAAATCACCACATTTGAGATTCCTACCCAAATACATATCTTATTTTCCTCCAAGTATCAAGATAAAGGTTTTATACCTATCACATTCATGATCCATAACTTCACTCTAGAAAAACACTTAAGTCTTGACTCATTCATATAGTAAGAACCATAACACCACTTGGCCCAAACTCACCCCGCGTAGAGACCACGCGAAACGGCTCTGATTTTTATCCATACAAATAGGCACTTAACTTTCAAACCAGTCCCACAGTCCGGCATCCTAAACTTTTAAGTCTAGGACACACTACAAAGATCTGAAATCTAAGCTCTGATACCAACTGTGACGCCCCCACTTTTACCAAGGGCGAACCCAAGGGTATCGGCGGGACGCCTGCCCAACTCTCGTCAGGACTCGATACAATCCATAATTCAAAATTAGGAATATTTCAAATAACTTCAATATACATATTTAAAGTACTCCAAAACACTTCATACTTACAATTAGTCATCTCTCAAGCTCAATACAACCCAAAAGAATATTTACTACAGCCATCTGTTGTAATACAACTTAAAGTTTACAAAAGAAAACAATCTAGCACTATTTACGAGCACCCTCGGTCTCGAACCCTATTAAGAAAAATAAAAACGTGGAATGAGTTACACAGCCCAATAAGGTTCCATGACACTCTAGCAGTTCTAACAAATCAAGTAAATTGAGCATAACACATATACGGTTCAAGGTTGCACATTGGTACCTTAGCATGAGACAATTATCATTGTACAGTAGTAAACACAAATTGAAAGGATATGGTGTTCCAATGGAACCATTTCGATAAACTTCACTTTATGACTTCATAACCCTTCGATTTGTCTGGCCATCACCTTATCCCTCCAGTGGTAGTACTCGAGTATACCGAAATAGTGTTCCAGGGTCCCAACCTACCCGACCGAGCCCAATCTTGGCTCGAGTAGATTAGTAACCAAGGGCAGGGCCCAGTTCAGTTTAGAGTTTACAACATTCACAAGTAATCAAGTAAATCGGTGAACAGTAAAAATTTATCATTTTAGTAGGTCGAGTGAGATAAAGTACACACTCGCCTTAAAACGGTGGCCAATTTCATATGAACACGTAATTTACGGTAATCACATACTCAAGTAGTCAAGTAATCAAGTAAGCAGGTAATCGAGTAAATCGGTAAACGGTAAGTATATTTATCATTTTAGTAGGCCGCCCATTGGCCGGTCCCCACTTTTATCACTTAAGAGTCGAGAAGATTCACTCCAATCGACTTATGCAGCCATAGCATAATCAATCATTGAAATCCTTTACGTAAATATGCATTTCAAGTATTCCATGTCGAATAATTCAAGTACATTCTACTTAAGTGAGAACGAGTGCGGTAAAGTACACACTCGACTCAAAAATGGTGGAAAAGTCCATAGAAACAATTATCGATAGCACTTACAATTAAACACATACTGACCATGGAGTAAACATGTCATAAAACTATTCAAATCACGTACTCCTATATGGAACACTCACCTATTCAAAACAAGTGAGTAAGTGCTCAAACAAGTGTTTAGGCGTCTGCTTCGAGTTCATCTTGAAGGTTCCCTTGAGCGCCTGAGCAAATAATAATTAACTTTACTTACAATCATGCATTTACCAAGAAAGGATGCACACTCAATTAGACTAAATCAAAGTTTTAAAAGAAAGTTTCAATTCTCTCAACTCGAGGTTTAAGAGTGAAGTTTTAATGTCCGAAGAGAGACTAGCATTTTTCATGAAATCGAGTTCAAAACGTTCAATCTATATCCAGAAAAGAGAGTCAAGGACCCGAAATTGCATTTTCTAAGAAATTGGCAAAATTCAGCTTTGTGTGTCAAACTTATGAAAATCATATCTTGCACTCAGTAGGTCCAAAAATGGAAAATTTGGTACCGTTGGAAATTAGTTCCGAAGTACTAAAATTTTTTAGAAGACACTTTTCCATGATTTTAAAAGGAAGACACTCAAAATTCGGCTCAAAGTTGCTGATTTGGACTCCCCGGACAGATTCGGGGTTGATTTTTGGCAAACTTTAGAAATTCAGAAAAATTCACAGAATGCGGACTAGTCTCTGAAATTTAGAAATCAATTAGAGTTACAATCAAAGTTTAAAACAAAATAAACGGAACAAAAATCAAAGTTTTGAGCACCAAGATATGGTGGCTCAAAGTTACCCAAAAGTTGGGACTGTTAGACCATTTTCCAGGTTTAAAACGTAGACTTTGAATCTTTGGTTGAGCATCAAAATGAACTCAGAATGAGACCAAATTGGGTATGATTACACTGCCATATAAGTGCTATTCGTCTGTCAAATCTCATACAAAAATTCATTTGGGAAGTTTGTTAACAAAGTCACTAAACTTCCACAATTTGCTAAGGCAAATTTGCCTTGCACTTTTGTTTTTCTTTCCTCAAATATTTGGCCAATGCAAATTCCTCGAACATGATTCATTTATGAAGAAAAAGTTTAGGAAACATCCAAAATACATTTGGTAGGTGATTAACACCAAGGATTTCGAATAACAAGTCCCAAATCAAGATTAGCTGTAAATCAGTCCAGAATTAGGGTTTTCTTTCACGACGACAGTTCTGAAATCTGACCACAACTCACTCAATTCAACTCGGAATTGAGCGTGGTTGGTGGAATTAAAAAATACATTCATAAGGCTACAATTTCTCAGAAGGAATCGTTTTAAAATTCTATCCACAACTAGCTCATATCTGAGCATCAATTCGCAGCTCAAAACAGGGCTTCCAGTACAGATGAGAAACAGAATAGGCAACTTTATAAGGTTATTACGACTCACTCGGGTGGAATCAGGTTATGCATTTTATATCGTTGGAAAAATGGAGGTGTCTAGTTTCTAATGCCATAAACGGCACTCGATTTCGCCATCGAAGCAAAGAGTTATGGCCGAAACAAAATCACTGCCAGAGAGGCTCTGGTTACGTTTCCAGTTTTGCTACATTTTCGAAATCTCAACTTTTGGCCTACCAAATTGGATGATTTATGGTGGAAACTTTCCACACAACCCACAAAATATATTTACAGCAAAATCAAGTCAATTGAACCACAAAAAAATGCACAAAGGGTCACGGCAAAACAGGGGCAGAATCGTCACTTTTGCTCATCTAACTTCCTTTGAGTTTTCTTTCACAACACAACTTATTTTCACTAGATTAAGCACTAATTCAACATAACTAACATCAAATCTCATCAAATCAGTTCATCAAGCCACTGTGAGATGTCATAGAGCCCACTCACAAGATTTTCAACATTATAGAGCTACTCATATGAATCTATGAGCTCACAAGTGCAATACAACTTATATAAACCAAGATTCAAGAGGTTGATCATCATTTACCTCCTTAGATGGCTAGAGCAGAAATTTTCGGTCACTTTAAGCCCAAGAAAACCATGGAAAACAAGCTCCTTGCCTAGCTTAAGTTGATCTCCAAGTGGTTTGCAAGTTGTGTGTAAATTTTGGAGTGATTTGATGAAGAAATGAAGCAAGAATTGATGGAGATTTTGGTTGTTTTCTCCTTGAAGATGGCCAGCTGTTAGATAGAGAGAAAGAAGAGTGTTTTGTTGCAAATGAAGCTTCCTTGAGAAGCTTCAATGTGTGGTTCAAAAGTGTTCAAAAGTCAACTCTCCCTCCGCGCCCGCGTTTCGTGCTCGATTCCTCTCGAGTTTGTTTCACTAGTGCACTGAACCTCTAATACACTTCCATTCATACTATTATTATTCATTCTAAATAACCCCAAAGTAAAGGTGTTATTCTTGATTTTGATGATCACAAAAGCACTTTGAAATGTTTATCTAATTCTCTTCAAATATAAGTGTTTTGCTTTTTAGAGAATCAGGTACAAAGGTGTCAAAGAAAGAAAATCAACCAAAAGAAGAAGCAAAAACAGGGCACTCATGTCGGACGTCCGAAAGGAAACTGTAGGACGTCCGAAAGAATGAAGAACATCAAGAAGGAAACTCTGTCGGACGCTCGTGAGGAATCATCGAACGTCCGGAAGGATCGGATGCACTCCTCGGACGCACATCGATCGTGTCGGACCTCCTAAAAATTTCACAGAGCTTTGATAACTCTCTGGACGACGTTCAGACGCAGAAGTTGTCGGACGATAAAATCCCATCGGACGTCCGAACAACAACTTGACTGATTTTCGGACGATGGGATCGGACGATGACTAAGCTGTCGGACGTCCGACAGCCCTAACAGCTAGCTGACTCTTCATCTGCCTTCTATCCGTTGGAAGCATTAATGAAGCCCATTTTTGGTTCCCTTTAAATACAAACGATTCTGAATCAGAAAGGAACTTTTGCACACTTTGACTACAAGATCTAAAGAGATATTTTAGCTAGAAAATAGTCTCCCAAGCAAGATTTGTTCTCCTAGTGGTGTGAAATTCTTGTAAGCTCTTCTCTTGTGTTTGAAATTTTCAATAGTGCAGCTTTGTTGAGAGTTATCTAAGTGATAGTAAAACTTTCTAGCTTGACTAAGTGAGGCTTGGGGCAAGGAGGAAGTGATCCCTCCATTGTACATTGAGTTGATTATTGTTCATCAAAGAGAAGGTGCTCATCTTTGTGATTGGTCTTCAAGTTTGAGGAAAACTTGGTAGACAATCGGTTTGATACTCTATCTTATTCTTTTTGTTTAATAAAATTCTCATTGCTTATATATATCCTTATTTCTGATCAACATTGTTCTATTCTTCAAAATTACTTGATTGATCTCTACTAGAAAAGAAGGTAAATTTTTATTAAGTGAAAAGTGCATAAACTCAATTAAGTTTTTAATCAACCTAATTCACCCCCCTCTTAGGTTGTCTTTGGGCCTTACAATTGGTATCGGAGCTTGGTCTCCTAGAGATTAAGCTCAACCGGCTTGGAGTAAAGATGACAACCAATCATGCCATGTTTGTTGAGGGGCAATCTGTCATTAGGCCTCCCATGTTTAATGGTTCTAATTATGTTAGTTGGAAAGAAAGAATGATTATCTTTTTGCAATCCATTGATATTGAGTTATGGTTTATTGTGAATGAAGGACCGCATGATGCTAACATTCTTGATGCAGATACAGGTTTGTTTCGGCCTAAAACAAGAGCTGAGTTGAATGCTCAAGATAGAACCAATTTCACATTGAATGCCAAAGTCATGAATGTTCTTTATAGTGCCTTAGACTCAAATGAATCGATTAGAGTAAAAGGATGTAAATCTGCTAAAGAAATGTGGGATAAGCTAAGAGAAACTCATGAGAGTAGTGACAATGTGAGAGAACAGAAAAAGTCTAACTTGGTCACAAAATATGAATCATTTAAAATAGAACCCCTTGAGGATATTGACAAAATGTATTGCAGGTTCAATGACTTGATCAAAGATCTCGAGGTGTTAGGCAAAAAGTACACCTTGGGAGAGAAAAATAGAAAAATTCTCAATGCGTTGGGCAAAGAATGGGAAAGTAAAGTGACTGCAATAGAGGAGGTTAAGGATTTGAATTCTGTGTCTATTGAATCTCTCATTAACTCACTAACCTTCTATGAGTTGAAGTTGAAAACTAAAGGGCAGGAGGAAGAGGACGTGAGAGCAAAGAGAAACATAACTCTAAAAGCAGCTTAAGGTGAAGATGATCCAACTCTGTTGGATGATGAAGACTCGGATGGTGATGACAACGATCTTGCTCTCATCACAAAAAGTTTCAAGAGAATTTTGAATAAAAGGAAGTTTAGAAGGGGAGGACCTAGCAATCAATTTCAGAATCAGTCTTCAATCGCAAGGAACAAAGGAAAACAAGAATTCAACAAGAAACAGTTGAGCAAATGCTACGAATGTGGACAGCCTGGACACTACGCAAACGAATGCTCCCTGAAGAAAAAGAAAGATAGAAAAGTTGATCGAAAGCCAAGGTTCAACAACTTCCAAATTACATGGAATGAATGTAACTCCGAAGGCGAAATTGAAGAAGAAGAAGAATCAGCTCAAATGGCCTTCATGGCTATTGGAGATAATGAGGTAACTTCCATACACTCTCAATCTGATAGTGATGATGAAGATGATGATGATCTTGAATCTTTTGTTAAAAAATTGCATAATGCCTTGAAGGAATCTTGTGATAAAAACAAGCAGCTAAAACAGAAAATTGTCTTTCTCATTCAAGAAAATGCAAGTCTTTTTCAACAAAATAAACAACTAAAGGCTGACAATGAGTGTCTTGTAAGAGCCGGATTTGATGTTCAAAATGAACTTGATAGAAAGACGAGTGTTTGTGAAATGCTAAAGAAAAGATATGGTGACTTGAATAAAAGGATGGACAGTTTGGATGAGACTTTAAAAGCTAGAAAACAAGATTATCTCAAAAAGAACATGTCAACCACCTCTCTTACTGCTCATGAAAGAACATTAGCACACAACAAAAATGCATATGGTTTCACAACATATAGAAGGAGTGGATTGAGATTTATCAAATCATTACATGTTAAAGACTCTTCCATTATGTGTAGTTTTTGCTGTCAAAGAGGGCATTTGAAAGGAGATTGTTATGTGAAAAGAAATCTGAACAGAGGAATGAGATGCATGTGGTTAGTTAGACACAATTCTAACTATTGTGGACACCACACTTTTTACTAAGTAAGTGTTAAATGATCTTCTTATTGTGCAAATATATGATATTATTTTTTGTGCTACTAATGAGTATCTATGCAAGGATTTTTTCACCATTATGCAAAGTGAATTTGAAATGAGTATGATGGGAGAATTAAATTTCCTCCTTGGATTTCAAATACATCAAGCACTAGAGGAAATTTTTATAAATCAAGCAAATACACCAAGGAATTGCTGAAAAGACTTGGCATGGAGGACTCAAAGCAAGTTGGAATTCCAATGTGCACTTCTACAAAACTTGACAAAGATGAAGAAGATAAACATGTGGATGAAAAACACTATAGAGGTATGATTGGAAGCCTACTCTATTTAACCGCAAGTAGACCCGACATTATGTTTGCTGTTTGCTTGTGTGTTAGATTTCAATCTTGTCCAAAAGAATCACATTTGAACGCTGTTAAAAGAATTTTTAGGTATTTGAGAGGTACGTTAGACCATGGTTTTTGGTATGCTAGATCTTGTGAATTTGCTCTATATGGATATTCGGATGCGAATTTTGGTGGTTGTCGTGTGGATAGAAAAAGTACTAGTGGAACTTGTCACTTTCTTGGTAATTGCTTAGTTTCTTGGTTTAGGAAAAAACAAAATGCAATCTCTTTGTCCACAATCGAAGCGGAATATATTGCCGCTAGTGCATGTTGTGCTCAACTTTTATGAATGAAGCATACCTTGAATGATTTTGGATTGTTATATGATTACATGCCTATATTCTGTGATAATACCAGTGCTATAAATTTGACCAAAAATCCAATTCATCATTCTAGGACAAAACATATAGATATAAAGCACCACTTTATTCGCGATCTTGTTCAAAAAGGTGAAGTTTGTGTGAATTATGTTTGCTCTAAAGATCAAATTGCTGATATTTTTACAAAAGCTTTGGCATTGGATCAATTCATTCATCTAAGATCAAAATTAGGGATAATCGAAAAATCATCTTAAAATTGTTCTTTTTCTGTTCAAAGCTTCCAGACGTCCTAAAGCAGATGAACGGACGTCCGATGATGTTCTTCAGCTATTTTCCCAGAAAACATCTGTTCGGACGAAACCGTCGGACGCACGACTACATTCGGCCGTCCGACAGTGCAACGGTACACTTTTTAAAGTGACTTCCCTCCTTATTTGGTTCAGAACTCTCCTCTTCTCTTCTCACTCGGACGAAAACCTCTATCCTTCTCACACTCAATTCGTGCTTTTCTGAAGCACTCATTCCAAAATTGACTCAACTAAAAACTTCTCCTGATCATTGCGAGTTCAATTTTCGGATCTTTTCACCAAATCTCATCACATTTCAAAAATTTCTAAATTTCCCTCAAAACCCTACTTTCTCATAACCGCTCTGCTCAATCATTTTCAAGGCTTCTTTAACCCAAAATTCTTGTGTGATTCACTCCCATACCACTGTGTGCATCATTCGCATCATACATCTCACACATTTCACACAATGGTGAATCTAAGAGGAGAAAAAGTCCCTGCCGGACGCAAGCACACACTCAGGGATGAAGATGTGAATTCTCCTAGAGTCATAAGATCATCCAAATGCTTCAAAAGGGGAGCAGTAAAGACTCATACTTCCCGGCCTTCCGCTCAGCCTGAATCTGGACAAGGAACTCCATCTCAACAGCCTTCCCAATCAACCACCGTCTCCCCATTCTTTGATGCTGCTGCCAAAGAAAAACATTCCTTGATAACCCAGAAAGGTTTCATCCCTCAACGAACCATAAATCTTTCTGAATTTCGCAAGATTGGTTTAGAGTCAATTCTTAATCTCTTTGAATTCCAGAAATGGTCACATATCATTTCCATGCCTAACGTTTATTACCCTGAAATGCTGTATCAATTCTTTGCCAATCTTAGGAAAGGCACTGATCACACTGAAATTATGTCCAGAGTAAATGAGGTAGACTTAGTATTTGATCCTGAAACTGTGAATGCCATTTTAAATACTGTTATTGAACCAGGATGCAAAAGTAAAATTGCCAATTTCTTTTCTTATGAAGAGCATCATACTGCTGATAATTACTTTGATAATACTAAAATGCTAACCTATTTTCGAAAGAAATTTTCTGCCCCTGCTGATGCAAAACTAAATGACCTTGCCCCTGTGAATTTTATTACTTTCTCAATCATTTCAAATCTGCTTGTGCCTACTGACGGTCATAGAACAGATGCAAATAAAATAGAGCTGTATTTGTTTTATTGTTTTCGAGAAAAAATTCGCATTGACTTTGGCTTTGTCATGTGCAAGTTTTTACTTCGCTATACCACTGATTCTCGTAGAAAACTGTCCTATGGAAAATTCCTTCAAAAGGTTTTTGAATTTTACAAAGTACCTATCCTTGGTGTTTGTCCCAAAGAAACATTTTCCTCTGCCTTCACTAAGGCTTACTTTGAGCGCAAAAATCTTGTCTTTAGGGATAATTTGTAGGCGTATAAGGGGGCTACTTCTAATGAACCTAGATTTAAGGCTGCACATGATCCACTTCACACTCCATCCTCTGTTGCACTGACCTCTATTCATCCTAGGAAGACTGCCACTATGGCATCTGCTTCTTCAAATTCTGAGGTGGTTGAGCTCCTTCGAGACCTTAAGCAACATGTTCTGCTTCTTGAACATGGTCTCATGCTCACCATGTCATCCCAGCAACAAGCTGACTTCCTAGATAAAAAGAGTCTTCTTTTTCCCCCACCTGTGGTTGAGGAAGTCCCTTCTAGCAAGGAGCCACGCTCCAATGATCCAAGTTCATCAGCCCCTGTTCGCTCTATGAGTCCTGTTCCTATCGACCTCACCTCTATTCCCGTGGCATCACATGATCCTTCCACATCTGATAAAGGCAAGAAACCAGTTGGTGAAGATGCTGAAGATGATGAAGACACTGAGGGGGAGGATCTCTCTCAGTATCTGCTTACTCGAAGGACGCCTGGGTCCACTTAGTTTACCATTTAGGATCACTAGCCATATTCGGATCATTTGCATTCTGTTTGACTGTTTTCTATTTGCTAGGTGTTAGATGGTTGTCTTGGATTCTTTTTGTTGTTTTCTTTAATTCTGGTGCTTGTAATGTTCAAAACTGGATATGTGGTTGTAATGGTGCTTGTAATGTTTTGTGATGCTCGTAAGCTATTTTGTTAAGAATGCTTAGTTTTTTTTTATGTTACTGATTCTTGACATGTCCCTTTACTTGTGACTTTTGTGATGACAAAAAGGGGGAGAAAAGATATGAATTGACTGGATCTGTGAAGTAGCCAAGTGAGGGGGAGTTTCTCAATTGCTTAACTGTTTTTGGATAAATCAGTGAATAAATTGCTTAACTAAGTGAGGGGGAGTTTTTCAATTGCTTAACTATTTTTGGATGATTGAATAAATCTGTGAAGTAGCCAAGTGAGGGGGAGTTTTTCAATTTTTGTTCTTCGATTGACTGAGAAAGGGAGAGCCTATTTGTAATCATCAAATTTCATTTCAAATCATTGTTTTGTCATCATCAAAAAGGGGGAGAATGTTATTCTTGATTTTGATGATCACAAAAGTACTTTGAAATGTTTATCTAATTTTCTTCAAATATAAGTGTTTTGCATTTTAGAAAATCGGGTACAAAGGTGTCAAGGAAAGAAAATCAACCAAAAGAAGAAGCAAAAACAGGGCACTCATGTCGGACGTCCGAAAGGAAACTGTCGGACGTCCGAAAGAATGAAGAACATCAAGAAGAAAACTCTGTCGGACGCTCGTGAGGAATCATCGGACGTCCGGAAGGATCGGACGCACATCGATCGTGTCGGACGTCCTAAAAATTTCGTAGAGCTTTGATAACTCTCTGGACGACGTTCGGACGCAGAAGCTGTCGGACGACAAAATCCCATCGGACGTTCGAACAACAACTTGACTGATTTTCGGACGATGGGATCCGACGATGACTAAGCTGTCGGACGTCCGACAGCCCCAACGGCTAGCTGACTCTTCATCTGCTTTCTATCCATTTGAAGCATTAATGAAGCCCATTTTTGGTTCCCTTTAAATACAAACGATTCTGAATCAGAAAGGAACTTTTGCACACTTTGACTACAAGATCTAAAGAGATATTGTAGCTAGAAAATAGTCTCCCAAGCAAGATTTGTTCTCCTAGTGGTGTGAAGTTCTTGTAAACTCTTCTCTTGTGTTTGAAATTTTCAATAGTGTAGTGTTATTCTTGGTTTTGGTGATCACAAAAGTTCTTTGAAATGTTTATCTAACCTTCTTCAAAAACAAGTGTTTTTGTCTATCTAAGAATCAGGTTCGAATATGTCATCAAAAGCAAAACAACCAAAATGTGAAGCAAAAACAGGACAATCAGGTCGGACGGCCGAAAGGAAACTGTCGGACGTCCGAAAGGATGAAGAACATCAGGAAGGAAGCACCGTCGGACGCTCACATAGAAGCATCGGACGTCCGGAAGGATCGGACGCTTACCATCGGACGCTAATCAATCGCATCGGACGTCCGAAAAATTCCAAGCTAACTTGCCAACTCTCTGCCTACGATCGGACGCTGCGGTGTCGGACGATCAAGACGCATCGGACGTCCGAACGTCAACTTTGATGCCATCGGACGATTGGTTCGGACGATGATTTGATCGTCGGACGTCCGACAGCCTCAACGGCTAGTTGACTCTTCAGCTGCCTTCTATCCGTTGGAAGCATTGATGAAGCCCATTTCTGGTTCCCTTTAAAATCAAACTGGTCTGAACGAAGCAGGGACTTTTGCACACTTTGTTTACAAGATCTAGTGAGATATTTTAGCTAGAAAATAGTCTCCAAAGCAGATTTGTTTTAAAGTGGTGTGAATTTCTGTTGAGCATTTCTTTTGTGGTTGAAAGGATCTTTAGTGTAGTTTTGTTGAGGGTTTTCTGAGTGATTGTAAAACTTCCTAGCTTGACTAAGTGAGGCTTAGGGCAAGGAGGAAGTGCTCCCTCCATTGTACATCTAGTTGATCTTCATTCATCAAAGAGAAGTTGCTCTTCCTAGTGTTTGGTCTTCAAGTTTGGGTTAAGCTTGGTAGACACTTGGTTTGTCTCTCTACTTTACATTTCTGTTTAATAAAATATTCATTGCTTATCTATACTTGCTTCTCTGATCAATATTGCTATTGTCTTCTTATCTACTTGGTTGATCATTACTAAAAAGGAAGGTAAATTTTCATTAACGAAAAAGTGCATAAACTTGGTTAAGATTTTAACCTACCAATTCACCCCCCCCTCTTGGTTGTCTGTGGGACTAACAATTGGTATCAGAGCTTGGTCTCCTTGAGATTAAGCTCTAACGGCTTGGAGTAAAGATGACAACCTGTCATGCTATGTTTGTTGAGGGGCAATCTGTTACTAGGCCTCCCATGTTCAGTGGCTCTAACTATGTTAGCTGGAAAGAACGAATGATTATTTTTTTACAATCTATTGATATTGAACTATGGTTTATTGTCAGTGAAGGACCGCATGAAGCTAACTTTCTTGATGCAGATACAGGGTTGCTTCGGCCAAAAATGAGAGCTGAAATGAATGCTCAAGATAGAACTAACCTTACATTGAATGCCAAGGCAATGAATGTTCTTTATAGTGCCTTAGATTCAAATGAATCAATTAGAGTGAAAGGCTGTAAATCAGCCAAAGAAATGTGGGATAAGTTAAGAGAAATCCATGAGGGTGGTGACAATGTGAGAGAACAGAGAAAGGCCATCTTGGTCACAAAGTATGAATCTTTTAAGATTGAACCTCTTGAGGATATTGACAAAATGTTTTGCAGGTTCACTAACTTGATCAAAGATCTCGAGGTGTTGGGCAAAGAGTACACCTTGGGAGAGAAGAACAGGAAAATTCTCAATGCTTTGGGCAAAGAATGGGAAAATAAAGTGACTGCAATAGAAGAGGCTAAGGATTTAAGTTCTGTGCCTATTGAATCTATCATTAACTCACTAACCTCTTATGAGTTGAAACTGAAATCTAAAGTGCAGGAGGAAGAGGATTCTAGAGCAAAGAGAAACATTGCTCTAAAGACTACTCAAGGTGAAGATGATCCAGCTCACCTGGATGATGAAGACTCGGATGGTGATGATAATGATCTTGCTCTTATCACCAGAGGCTTCAAAAGGATTTTGAATAAAAGAAAGTTTAGAAGGGGAGGTCCTAGCAATCAATTCCAGAATCAACCATCTATCGCAAAGTACAAAGGAAAACAAGATTTCAACAAGAAACAGTTGGACAAATGCTTCGAATGTGGACAGATTGGACACTATGCAAATGAATGCCCCATGAAGAAGATGAAAGATGGAAAAGTTGATCGAAAGCCAAGATTCAACAACTTTCAGATTACTTGGAATGAATGCAACTCCGAAGGGGAAGTTGAAGAAGAAGAGGAATCAGCTCAAATGGCCTTCATGGCTATTGGAAATAATGAGGTATCTTCCACTCACTCGCAATCTGAAAGTGATAATGATGAAGATGATGATCTTGAATCTTTTGTTGAAAAGTTACATAATGCCTTGAAGGAATCTTATGATAAAAACAAGCTGTTAAAACAGAAAATTGCTTTTCTCATTCAAGAAAATACAAGTCTGGTTCAACAAAATAAACATCTAAAGACTGACAATGAATGCCTTGTAAGATCCGGATGTGATGTTCAAAACGAGCTTGACAGAAAGACTAATATTTGTGAAATGCTGAAGGAAAAGCATGGTGATTTGAAGAAAAGAATGGACATCTTGGATGAAACTTTGAAATCAAGAAAACAGGATTTTCTCAAAAGAAACATGTCATCTACCCATCTTACTGCTTGTCAAAGAACATTTGCTCACAACAAAATTGCACATGGCTTCACAACATATAGAAGATGTGGATTGAGATATATCAAACCAGTACATGTTAAGAACTCTTTCATTATGTGTGATTTCTGTTGTCAAAGAGGGCATTTGAAAGGAGATTGCTATGTGAAAAGAAATCTGAACAAAGGGATGAAATGCATGTGGTTAGTTAGATACAATGCTAACTATTATGGACCCAAAAATTAAAATGGGTACCAAACACCTTATCTTTTCAGGAAAAAGGATCAAACAAGTCCAAATGGTTTATTGATAGCGGCTGCTCAAGGCACATGACCGGTGATCCCTCCTTGTTCATAAAGTTGAAATCAAAATCAAGTGGAAAGGTAACATTTGGTGATGATGTGAAAGCTAAGACAATTGGAATAGGTGATGTTGGTAAGGATGGTGAAACTTTTGTTCATAATGTGCTCTTGGTTGATAACTTAGGTTATAACTTGCTTAGTGTTAGTCAATTGTGTGATAAAGACTTGTATGTGTTGTTTAAAAAGCTTGAATGCATTGTACTTGATTCCAAATACAATGTTGTGTTCAAAGGTAAGAGGTTTAATGACATATATATTGTGATTCTTGATAAAGTTGATCCTTCTAGCTTAAAATGTCTTAAAGCTTCAAATGAAGATCCTTGGTTGTGGCATAGAAGACTTTGTCATTTTAACATGGACTTACTAAAGGAAATTTCGAAAAAGGAACTAGTTAGAGGCTTGCCAAAAATCAGTTTTGAAAAGGATAAAATATGTGATGCATGTCAATTTGGTAAGCAAACAAAAGTTTCTTTTAAAACAAAGAAGTGTGTATCTACTTCAAAACCCTTAGAACTCTTGCATCTTGACTTATTTGGCCCTACTCAAATCTCTAGCTTGGGTGGTAAGAAATACTGTTTTGTGATTGTGGATGATTACTCTAGATACACTTGGGTGATATTTCTTGCTCATAAAGATGATGCCTTCAAGAATTTTACTTCATTGTTTGCTAAAGTGCAAAATCTGCTTGGTTTAAAAATTGTTAGAATTAGAAGTGATAATGGAACTGAATTCAAATTTTGTGGATTTCCAGAATTTTGTGATTATAATGGTATAACTCATGAGTTTTCTATTGCAAGGACTCCACAGCAAAATGGTGTTGTAGAAAGGAAAAACAGGACTCTCCAAGAGGCTGCTAGAACTATGTTGAATGAATGTAGATTGCCTAAATACCTTTGGGCTGAAGCGGTAAACACTGCATGTTATGTAATGAATAGAATTCTCTTGAGACCTATTTTGAAGAAAACTCCTTATGAACTGATTTTTGATAAGAAACCTACGGTTGGTTATTTCAAAGTATTTGGTTGTAAATGCTTTATTTTGAATCTAAAGGAACATCTTGGCAAGTTTGATAAAAAATCTGATGAAGGAATATTTTTGGGATATTGTGAAAATAAAAGAGGATATAGAGTTTTTAATAGAAGGACTCTTGTGATTGAAGAAGCTATACATATAACATTTGATGAAGCCAATGATGATAATTCCAAAAGTTTGTGTGAGGATGATGATGTAGGTGTTCGAGAAGGAATGGAAAAGCTATCAATTGGGAATGAAGGAAGTTCTAAACCAGCAGCAACTGAAATGGAAAATGAAGTTCATAATGATCAAGAAGTGGAAGATGAAGACAAAAATGATGATCCACTCAAAGATCTTCCCAAGGCTTGGAAATTCAGCCAAAATCATCCAAAAGAACTTATAATTGGTGATCCTTCCGAGAAGGTAAACACTCGTTCCTCATCTAGAAAATTGATTGATAATTTTGCTTTAGTTTCTCTTTTTGAACCTAAAAATATCAATGATGCTTTAAAGGATGAAAACTGGATTTTGGCTATGCAAGAGGAACTTAATCAATTTGAGAGAAATGAAGTTTGGACACTTGTTGATAGACCTCAAAATCAGCCTATCATTGGCACAAAGTGGATTTTTAGAAATAAGTTGGATGATAAAGGTGTTGTTGTAAGAAATAAAGCCAGATTAGTTGCTAAAGGATATGCACAAGAAGAAGGAATTGATTTTGATGAAACATTTGCTCCCGTAGCAAGATTAGAATCTATTAGAATGCTTCTTGCTTTTGCTTGCTTCAAAGGTTTCAAATTGTTTCAAATGGATGTTAAAAGTGCCTTTTTAAATGGTTTTATTGATCAAGAAGTGTATGTGGATCAACCCCCCGGTTTTGAAAATACAAAATTTCCAAGTCATGTGTTTAAACTTTCTAAAGCTTTATATGGTTTAAAACAGGCTCCAAGAGCTTGGTATGAAAGATTAAGTGGGTTCTTGATTGAAAAAGGTTTCAAAAGGGGTGTTGTGGACACCACACTTTTTACTAAGCATGTGTTGAAAGAGCTTCTTATTGTGCAAATATATGTTGATGATATTATTTTCGGTGCTACTAATGAGTATCTATGTAAGGAGTTCTCCACCACTATGCAAAATGAATTTGAAATGAGTATGATGGGAGAATTAAATTTCTTCCTTGGACTTCAAATTCATCAAGCTCTTGAGGGAATTTTTATAAATCAAGCAAAATATACCAAGGAATTGCTGAAAAGGTTTGGCATGGAGGACTCAAAACAAGTTGGAACTCCAATGTGCACTTCTACAAAGCTTGACAAAGATGAAGAAGGTAATCATGTGGATGAAAAGCATTATAGAGGTATGATCGGAAGCCTACTTTATTTAACCGCAAGTAGACCTGATATTATGTTTGCTGTTTGCTTGTGTGCTAGATTTCAATCTTGTCCAAAAGAATCACATTTGAATGCTGTAAAAAGAATTTTTAGGTATTTGAAAGGTACATTAGACTATGGTCTTTGGTATGCTACATCTAATGAGTTTGCTTTATATGGTTATTCGGATGCTGATTTTGGAGGTTGTCATGTGGATAGAAAGAGTACGAGTGGAACTTGTCATTTTCTTGGAAATTGTTTAGTCTCTTGGTTTAGCAAGAAACAATGTGCAATCTCTTTGTCTACCACCGAGGCGGAATATATTGCCGCTAGTGCATGTTGTGCTCAACTTCTATGGATGAAGCACACTTTGAATGATTTTGGATTGTTGTATGACTGCATGCCTGTATTCTGTGATAATACTAGTGCTATCAATTTGACCAAAAATCCTATTCATCATTCTAGGACAAAACACATAGATATAAAGCATCACTTTATTCGTGATCTTGTTCAAAAAGGTGAAATATGTGTAAATTATGTTTGTTCTAAAGATCAATTTGCTGATATATTTACCAAAGCTCTGCCATTAGATCAGTTCATTCATCTAAGATCAAAATTAGGAATAATCGAAAAATCATCCTAATATTTCTCAAAGTCTTCGGACGTCCGAAAGAAGATGAACGGACGTCCGATGATGTTCTTCAGCCATTTTCCAGAATTGCGCCTGTTCGGACGCAACTGTCGGACGCACAACTTCGTTCGGCCGTCCGACAGTGCAACGGCTCATTTGTTTTAAATTAACTTTCTTCCTTATTTGCTTCAGTCTCTTCATATCCTATTTCCTCTCGGACGAAAACTCTCTCTTCCCTCACTCTCAAATTCGTACCATTCTGTAACCACCATTCCCAAATTGACTCAACCAAAACATTTCCCCATCGTTTGCGTTTCATTTCTCCTGATCATTTCACCAAACTGAGTAACATTTCGAAAATCCCCAAATTTTCCTCACAACCCTACTCTTGCATAACCGCTCTGTCAAATCTCGTTCAAGGTGTTTTTGTCCCAAAATTTCTGTGCGATTCACTTCCCTACTGCTGTGTGCATCATTTGCATCCTCCATTCCACACATTTAGAACAATGGTGAATCTAAGGGGAGGAAAAGTTACTGCCGGACGCAAGCATCCACTCAGGGATGAGGATGAGGATCTTCCTACTGTCAAACGGACATCCAAACGCTTCAAAAGGGGAGCTATCAAGGGTCAAATGTCACGGCCTACTCCACAACCCACATCTCAGCCTGAATCTGGACAGGGGACCTCCTCTCAACCGCCTCCTAAATCAGTTCCTCCTCCTACATTCTTTGATGATGCTGCGAAAGACAAATACTCCTGGATATCCCAGAAGGGTGTCATCCCTCAAAGAACTGTAAACCCCTCTGAATTTCGCTCCATAGGTTTAGAATCCATTCTGAGTCTATTTGCTTTCCAGAAATGGTCACATCTTATTTCTATGCCAAATGTCTATTATCCTGATATGTTGCATCAATTTTTTGCCAATCTAAGGAAAGGTTCTGACCCAACTGAAATATTTTCCAGGGTTAATGGGGTAGACTTAATCATTGACTCTGAAATTGTGAACTCCATTTTAAATACTACCATTGAACGTTTATGCAAAGATAAGATTGCTAATTTCTTTTCTTATGAAGAGCTTCCTACTGCTGCAAATCATTTTGATGGGACAAAAATGTTAACCTATTTCAAAAGAAGTTTTTCCTCACCTGCTGATGCTAAATTGAATGATCTGGATCCTGTGAATTTAATTGCTTTTTCTATCATTTCAAACCTGCTTGTGCCCACTGATGGGCACAGAACTGATGCAAACAAAATGGAGTTGTACCTCTTTTATTGTTTTCAAGAAAAAATTCGTATTGATTTTGGTTTTGTCATGTGCAAGTTCTTACTTCGCTATGCCACTGATTCTCGCAGAAAATTGTCTTATGGAAAGTTTCTTCAAAAGATTTTTGAGTTTAACAAAGTCCCTATTCTAGGTGTTTGTCCTAAAGAAGCATCTTCTTATGCCTTTACAAAAGGGTATTTTGAAAGAAAAAATCTTGTTTTCAAAGATAATCTGTGGGCTTATAAGGGTGCATCTTCTAGTGAACTTAGGTCTAAGACTGCACATGATCCTTCACCCATTTCACTCACTCCCATTCACCCTAGGAAGTCTGCCACTAAAGCATCTTCATCTTCCAGTAATGAAGTAATTGAGCTTCTTCATGAACTCAAACAGCATGTTCTTCTTCTAGAACATGGTCTCATGCTCACCATGTCTTCTGAGCAACAAACTGCCTTTCTTGACAAAAAGAATATTCTTTTTCCTCCACCTGTGGTTGAGGAAGTCTCACATGACAAAGAACCTCGAACCACTGATCAAGGTTCATCAGTTCCAGATCCGAATCCAGCAACTCCTGTGACTCCTCATGGCCCTTCCACATCAGACAAAGGCAAGGCACCAATTGTAGAAGCTGCTGAAGATAATGAAGACACTGAAGAGGAGGATCTCGACCAATATCAGCTTTCTCGGAGGACACCTGGATCCACATAGATCATCATTTAGGACATTTGCATTTTGTTTGTCTCTTTTAGAATATGTTATGTTATGGATATTCTCAGTTTCTTTTGGTGTGTGTTGATGGATGATCTAAGTACTGAGGTGTAATATAATGGATATTCTTGTTTATGTTTAAGTTCTGTGATGTTTCTAAGTATCTTGATGGAAGTTATTGGTGATGTTTAAGTACTGGTGATGTTTGTTTATTCTGTTTATGTGAATGGAATGAATTGTTTTTGGTTTACATTTTGAATAAGATGTATTTGTGTATAAGATGGATGTTTTTGGCTTGCTCTTTTGTGATGACAAAAAGGGGGAGAGATCTGATTGATGATTGATAATGTTGGATATGATGAATTGATTGATGGTTTAATTTGGATTTTGCTGATGGATTGAATTGGTGATATGTTGGTTGTGTGTTACTTAATTGTCATGTTTTTGGATGATTGTCTAAACTCGGTTGGGCAGTCTAGTGAGGGGGAGGTTTTCAAAAGTTCTTTGATTCACTATGGCAGGGGGAGTTTTTGTCTATTTTGAAAGGGGGAGCTTTCATTGCAATCATCAAATTTCATTTCAAACTTTTGTTTTGTCATCACCAAAAAGGGGGAGAATGTTATTCTTGGTTTTGGTGATCACAAAAGTTCTTTGAAATGTTTATCTAACCTTCTTCAAAAACAAGTGTTTTTGTCTATCTAAGAATCAGGTTCGAATATGTCATCAAAAGCAAAACAACCAAAATGTGAAGCAAAAACAGGACAATCAGGTCGGACGGCCGAAAGGAAACTGTCGGACGTCCGAAAGGATGAAGAACATCAGGAAGGAAGCACCGTCGGACGCTCACATAGAAGCATCGGACGTCCGGAAGGATCGGACGCTTACCATCGGACGCTAATCAATCGCATCGGACGTCCGAAAAATTCCAAGCTAACTTGCCAACTCTCTGCCTACGATCGGACGCTGCGGTGTCGGACGATCAAGACGCATCGGACGTCCGAACGTCAACTTGGATGCCATCGGACGATTGGTTCGGACGATGATTTGATCGTCGGACGTCCGACAGCCTCAACGGCTAGTTGACTCTTCAGCTGCCTTCTATCCGTTGGAAGCATTGATGAAGCCCATTTCTGGTTCCCTTTAAAATCAAACTGGTCTGAACGAAGCAGGGACTTTTGCACACTTTGTTTACAAGATCTAGTGAGATATTTTAGCTAGAAAATAGTCTCCAAAGCAGATTTGTTTTAAAGTGGTGTGAATTTCTGTTGAGCATTTCTTTTGTGGTTGAAAGGATCTTTAGTGTAGTTTTGTTGAGGGTTTTCTGAGTGATTGTAAAACTTCCTAGCTTGACTAAGTGAGGCTTAGGGCAAGGAGGAAGTGCTCCCTCCATTGTACATCTAGTTGATCTTCATTCATCAAAGAGAAGTTGCTCTTCCTAGTGTTTGGTCTTCAAGTTTGGGTTAAGCTTGGTAGACACTTGGTTTGTCTCTCTACTTTACATTTCTGTTTAATAAAATATTCATTGCTTATCTATACTTGCTTCTCTGATCAATATTGCTATTGTCTTCTTATCTACTTGGTTGATCATTACTAAAAAGGAAGGTAAATTTTCATTAACGAAAAAGTGCATAAACTTGGTTAAGATTTTAACCTACCAATTCACCCCCCCTCTTGGTTGTCTGTGGGACTAACACTCTCCGAGCCCTATCTATTACAAGCCAAGAGGTGTACACATACCCCATAAAACTTAAATAAAAGTAAAAACAAGCAAATGCAGGCAAGGAGGTAAGGAAAGCGGAGTAGGCATGCATATTCACATAACACGTAGGAGCACGTAGGATCAAATGAATTGCAAGGAAGAGATTAGGGTGTACCTCCCTTGAAATGGGAATCGAGTAAACGAGATATTAGCTTCAAAACAATAAAAAGGTCAAGGTACCAATTTATTTGGCAAATAATCACAAAGGATAAAAAATAAGCATGAATTGAATCAATTGAATCATGTCAACAACCCACATTTAAGAAGTCAAAAGAAGAAGGGACTTAATTGCAAAAATGAACAAAGTTTTGGGGTCAAAATTAAAGACAAATAAAGTTCAGGGACCTAATTGAAATTAAATTAAGGATCCAATTGAAAGAAGTTGAAAATATCCAGGGCCACAGCACAGTTAAGGAGAAATTCAGGGACTGATTTGCAAAATTGTTTTCTGGTTTCTTAATGGACCAAACCATTGGGCCCTTTTTCCTTATTTGCTTGGGCCAAAACCTTCCAGGCCCAATCCAAAACAAAAAGGGAACGGGCCATCTTCACCTTTCTTGGGCCAAGATCACTTGGCCCAATCGAAAGTCCAAAGAAAAACAAGTGGGCTAGTATATTATCTTGGCCCAAAAATTAGCCAACCAAATAGATGGGCCTTGATCCTCTAGCCCAAACCAAACCAAACAAAATAAATTAAACCCATTCAACCCAAACAGGTATAATTGCCCAAAACCTAAACCATCATACTAAACCCAACAACATAGGCAAATCAAGAATTACTTAAAAGGGTAAATTTAGTTGAATTTTCCAGATTTTGGGCCATATCAGAATAAGGGGAACTTGGGGTTCAATCACTACAAAATAGGGACTTAATTGGAGGAATCATGACAGATTTAGGGTCAAATTGTAAAGGCTTAAAACCTTGGGACTAAATTACGAAGAAGGAGAAAAACAAAAGGTTTGATTTAGTAATTTCGGAGAAGCCATCATCTTCTTCACCGAATTAACATTCATTACCATTTCTGTTCTTTTCAATTGGCAACCAGATTTTTAAATTTCAATTGCAATCGTTCCAAAAATCAACAAAATTACCCCCCCCAAACAAAGACTTCATCTCCCAGCATTAATTTGGAGCGAAGCGAAAAACAACAAACTGCAAAACACCAATTCATCAGAACTTTCCAAATGCAAGGAATGAACTCACGGACTTGGAAAAATGCCGGCCAATCAATTAGAACTTTCACTCGGGCAATTTAACAAACAATGAATGGGCATGAAAGAACTTCAACAAGTTTCGCTCAATTGACTCTAGAATCCGCCCCAAAATTTCATTAGCAACCCAAGAGGTACAATCCAATGAACCCAGAGAGCATTTATGCCCGAAATTGCAGATAATCAACAAGAAAGATTGCGACAATAAATTCACCAGAAACATGCTTGGGGTTGGGATTTTTCAGCATTTGTGCTTGAAAGGTGAATTGAAATTCGAAGAAAGGAGTGGCTTACCGTGCTTCCTT